>NC_030381.2:47681713-48006213 GCF_001625215.2 Daucus carota subsp. sativus | reverse complement strand
ATTATCATCTTTTATTAAAACACTAAAAATAATAATTTAATATATATATATATATATATATATATATTCAAAAAAAATAGAAATACATGCCAAAAATATTAAACTGAAAATATATGAATTCAAACTGAGATTGAGATTAACACGACGACATGTGGAGGAGATAAAATGGGTCGAAAGTTGAAAGCTACAGAATGATATGAAGTGGAGCTTTTGGTCCAAACTACAGTGATGGTAATGTATCACGTGGACCACTTAGCACAGAAAATTAAACCGGTCAAACTGGTTTGTTCATTTCTGGTCCTAAACAGGAGTTATACCAGTAGTAACACTTACATAGGACACATTTGTACTACTACAAGAATTCATCGACAAACGAGATATCAAATTCAGACGTGAACAAGCTGAATAAAATTCCCTCACAAATCAACTTTTAAGTTGATAAAATAGTTTGGGTTCTGAGTTCAAGTAATGCAAACTCGCACAATCTTCAGAATTAAAATTCGGTTTTAAATACTCACAATTGGATTAATATAATTGATACTCCCTCCGTCCCTTTTTACATGTCCCTTTTGAAAATTTTTTTTGTCTCAAATTACTTGTCCACTCCTCTTTTCAAAGCAACTTTTTGTATGTTTTTTTAAAATGTAACAACTTCCAATGTTTGACTAGGATATATATATACACAACTCTATCTAATTCATTACATTTATTAGGGATTTGTATGAAAACAAGATATCCACCTAACATTTTCTTAAGATGCGTTATTTTTTCAAAAGGGACAAGTAAAAAGGGACGGAGGGAGTAATTTCATTAAAATTTAGGATTAATTATACTTTTATACATCCTTGTACTCTATCCTAATACTCACAATTGGATTAAATCTAACATTTCTTAAAATAATTATCAAAGTTGTACATTCTTGGCTCAAACCGAGAAATATTAATCAAAAACACATTTTTTTTTATTTTTTTTAACGTAAAAACCCGCAGCCGCTACTTTTTGGGTGTGCACCGAGTAAACCCATGAGCTAAAAAAAAAACTGTACAATCATATACAATCTCAATAAGAAGTCTTGCAATCCAAAAATAATTGTTTATCAATCTCATATACAGTTTTGGTATAATTTTTAAAAATTAAATTTGGTTTTTTACAAATTTTCAGTTTAAGTTAATACTATACTATTTTAAATCAAAATCCAATGCAAACTAATGCCAACCTTAATAAATATGGAAAAATTACAAGTTTGTAACGGGAGATGTGGTGAGGTCAAAGAAAGAAACATAAAATGGTCGGTGAGTGAGTCAATCTGAATGGCCATGTTGGATCTAGTTTAGAATTCCTACCCACTCTTGTCCCTTCTTACACAACTCGTACTATAAAACAAAGTTGAGTTTGTGTCCTTTAAGACCTTCATCTACACTTCATTTTCTCTCTCTAGCCCCCCTTCTCTCTCCCTTACAACTCACTCACTATGGAGTACGAAAGAATACACAAACCTCAGGTATCCACTCTCACTTCTCTATTTCAACTGTACTTTCACTTCTTTTACTATCTTGCATTATTACCATGTTATTACATGCCTATTTCAAGAAGCTTGTATCTACTTTACTTATTTGTACACTTGTTTATGTCACGTTTCTTGTGCTTTTGTGAAATGGGCTTGTGTTGAAATTATTCAAAACTGTGTTTGACTGATTGGATTTTGATTTTTGTGGGTTTTGGTGGGAATTTAAGGGTGCCCATCTGGTTTTTGAATGATTTTATTAATGGGTTTTTTTTTTAAATTTTGTTATGTGATTGATTGTACACATGTGACAAGAATCTTTGTTGTTTTTGGTACAAATAGTAGGTTTGTTTTTGACTCATGGGGTTTATGCAGACTGGTCTGATTTCTCCAAGTAAACTGAGGATGAAACTCATGGGACATCAGAGGAAAAAAGATGGTTCAAATAGTAACTCTTCAAGAACATCTCCTTCAAAGCTTGAGGATTCTGAGTTTGTGAACAATAGCTTGTTAGCCTCCAGTGTTGATTTTGATGAGCCAGGTCAGTTGTTTTACTTGACCTTGCAGTTACTTCTGTATTTCCTCTTAATCTGAAATAAGTAAGATTTTGTCTCATTGTTTTGCTCAATGAGAATTGGGAACCATTTGTTACGTGCCACCTCCAGTTATGATTGTTTTTGAGAAACTCAAGTTGCTACATTTTGTTACTGTAGTAGTGATTTCTTAGTCTTTGAAAAATTGTTTTTGTTTCTAGACTTATAGTTTCGTCACCCTTATTTATGAATGTTTCGCATAGTTTGGTTGGAAGGAATGTATTGAAAGATTGTAAATAAATTTTAAGCAGCGAGTAATGATGTAGGAGGAGGGTTTTGAAAATAAAATGAAAGAGAGCAATTTTATGTGATAAGATTTGTGAAGATAGTGAGTAGAAGATGGAAAGATGCATTTTCTACAAATTTTGTAGGATTGAGCTCCAGTTTAAGGATGGCAGGGGGACGTGTCTTATGAATACCTACAGAACTGTACATATTTAATTCCATTCCTTCCGACTAACAGAGCATGACATATTTTTGTAGTGTGGAAAGCATTTTATTTTTGTGGGCGCCTGACTGTTGTTCTAAGACCCTTTGTCTTAAATTGCAGTTTCCAGTGTGGGAAGTGCATCAGTGAACCACTCTAGCAGTTTGGTGTCAAACAATACTCAAGGTGATCAGAGTGCTCTCCATCCCAAGGAATTCACATCAGGAGACCCTGGGAATTCTATCCGAGTTAAAATGCAGCAATTTTCAAAGGCTGATAGTGCTAATTCGAGTTCAGTTCACCCAATGAGAACATTAGAGGATGATCTTGATTATGATAGTAATGCTAGTTCTTCCAGCTTTGAATTTCCTGAAGGTGATAGAATAGTTAACAATCCCATTGGACGATCGCTATTGAGACCTATGTCTTCTAAATGGAATGATGCAGAGAAGTGGATAATGAATAAGCAGAATGGACCAGTTAATCATACTAAGAAGAACACTGTGCAAAGCCAAGTGACTCGTGTGCCAGTAATGAATGGAATAAGAGTTGTTCCAGAATCTGCAAATTACAATCACAAGTCATTAGTCAAGCGAGTTAATTTATTTCAATCTGCACAGCAGGTCAGTTTGGATAACTTCTTTACTTCAAATGGATCTCAGCCTGTATCTGGTCAAGAAAATGGGACAAGTGTTCCACTTGATCTGTGTCATCAAAGTAAAGATTTAAAAGAAGTGGACAGTGAGAATTCCTCTTGTGTAACTACTTCGTTTGAAGAATCAAAAGGTACTATTTATGCTGTGTATTTCGTTGATATATTTTTTAAAATAATTGAAAGTAGCTATAACTTTCAAATGCAGAATGTATATAATGTCTGTGATAGCTAAGTTGCTTCTAGACACAAAAGTTTTTATTGCATTATAGCCGACTTGCTGTAACTCTTCACAATTGCATGAAATTTCTCTTGAATGCCAACTTTCTTGAATCTGTTAGTTATTAGTATTTCAGTAGACATGTAGTCCTGTTCAGATTCTTTCAACACAGGCATGGCTAACTTCTGGAGCTGGGATGAAACCCTCATGTTGGTTTTATCCATACATATAGATTATATGCTTTCTATTCAAATTCTATATAATTTAAATGTCCTGTTCGAATCAATAATGTGGTGATGTTGACAAACTTAGATATTACAATGAACCCAGAAAATATGTTTCTTGTCCAATTCTGGGCCATATAAATTGTGCTTTGCACAGACTGTAATATACTAATATTAGTCCCACCGTATGCAGTACAATCATGTTTTTCCGGGACAGAAATTAGTAAGAGGAATGGTTCTCATAATGTGGTACAGGTACAAAAATGTAAATAATTTGCAAAAAATTGTTAGGGAGACACGTGTTATTCAAAGAGACGCCATTCTTTAAGTGTCTTGATTTCTGCACTTGTTTGAATACATAATCATATGCTTTTTAAATTTTCTCCTAATACTGAAGTCAGTGCTCAATCATGCAGGTCCAAATATACGATCAGTTTCAATGAGAGATATGGGAACAGAAATGACACCTATTCCAAGCCAAGAGCCTTCCAGGACAGCTACTCCTGTTGGAGCTACAACCCCCCTCCGTAGTCCAATTTCGTCACTCCCATCTACTCCTCGAGGAGGGCCAACATCCACTTCTGAAGAGTACCTAAATAATGATTGTGAATTGAGATCTTCAGCAGGAAATGGAGCAAAAGCATTGTCTGCACAAGAATTGAAGCTGAAGACCAGGAAAGAGATTGTTGCACTTGGCGTCCAACTTGGCAAAATGAATATTGCTGCCTGGGCAAGCAAAGATGAGAAGGACAAGAATGCTTCAGAAGCTGAAAACACTAAATCAGAGGAACTACGGAAGATTGAATATGAGAAGCGCGCCGCAGCGTGGGAGGAAGCTGTAAAAGCTAAGCAGACTGCAAGGTTTTCCCTCTACTATAACTATGCACTTAAATTCGTCAAATTTGAGTTCTGATGGTAATAAAAGAAATTGGTATATATTTGGTTGATTGATCAGGATAGTTTTGCATTTTTAGATTTAAACGTGAAGACATTAAAATTCAAGCTTGGGAAAGTCAGCAGAAAGCAAAGCTTGATGCCGAGATGAGGCGAATAGAGGTATGTGAAATTGTATTGTCTGAACTGTCCCTTAAAACTTGAAAGCATGTGGTTACTGTATTTGAAACTTATTGTTGAATTCATGAAATAAAACTGACTGGAGAAAAATCAAATTTTGTATCGAAAAAAGATTCTTTTCACTCCAACATATCTGCATGATGAATTTCAGGCGAAAGTGGAACAAATGAAAGCACATGCCCAAGCAAAGATGGTGAAAAAAGTTGCAATGGCAAAACAAAGATCAGAAGAAAAAAGAGATGCAGCTGAAGCCAAGAAAACTAGCCAGTCCGAAAAACTTTCTGCTCAGGCAGAACACATTCGCCAAACAGGCCGAGTTCCATCATCGCCTTATCTGTGCTACGGATGGTCATGAAAATGTAAACGGTGGAAGTAGTACAGATGTGGAAATTGTTATAGTATGAGCATGCAGTCTAGTGCAAGCTAGCCTTATTTTATAGAGCTGACTGCTGAGGGTATTGCTTCTTGCTATTCTCAGTCCTTGTAGTACTATGTGAACACAGATTGAAATTTGTTGAAATCATTATGAATATCGTAAAAAAGCGGTGTAAACAGTTATCTATATAGAAATTTATAGTAAAGCTAAAACTTATTAATATGGAAATTTATGGCAAGCAACTATTATAAAGATAGTATCATGAAACTTATGTAATCTTAAATGCTGGTCTGATGTTGAAAACTGACTTGTGATCAAACCCTTGATGCTATGGTTATTTAATCTTTCTTTTTTTTGGTATTGGGTGTGAACTATGAATCCAATTGCTTATCTATGTATGCAGTCGTCCGTAAATTTTTGGGGGGAGTTGTTTGGTTCATGATGGGATATCAAATCTGATTAACGGAACCTCAAACTCTCGTAGGATAGTTTGGTTCATGATGGAATACTAAGCCTGGTTAATGGAATCCTAACCCTCATAAGAGAGGAGAGGTGTTTGGTTCATGACAGGATATGAAGTCAAACCCTCTTTCATAAGAGAGGAGAGGTGTTTGGTTCATGACGGGATATGAAGTCTGGTTAACGGAATCTCAAACCCTCATCAGGGGATTTTGGTTCATGACGAGATACTGAGCATAGTTAACAGAACCTCAAACCCTAATAGGATATTAAGTCCAACTAAATTTAGATTTAAAATTATTTTATACGAAATGAAAACCTAATTCCCGCTTAATCCACAAATCATTTCCACCCCACTGATATCACTAAGGTTGTGTTCACTTGGAGTGAATGGAATGGAGTGAGGATGGAATGAATTTTGTACTTTAAAATGGTGTTGATCAAAGAAAATGTAAATAATTTTCATTCCTTCAATCATTCCAATCTTACTATTTTAACTATAACTTTAACCCACATGTTTTGGAAGGAATGCTCATTCCTTTTCTACATCATGTTTCTTCACAATCTTTCTCACAAGAAATTTAACTACATTCATATTTTGTCACCATTATTTCATACTTTCTTCTTTCTCCTTACAATTTCTATATAATTTTTCATTCCATTCTCCCCTCATTCCATTCCATGAAGTGAACACAGCCTAATTCTCATTCCCAATTCCATTCCTCCAACAATCCAAACAACCCTTTTATAAGTTCCAGAAACTCGTCAAAAAATTAATTAGAAATGTTTATTTAATAAGACATCTAAGGGGATAAAATTGACATGGAAACAGCCAAGATTACTAAAAGTAAATTAGAAAAAGAAATACTAATTGAAAAAGTCAGATTGATAAGCCTTCATTATCTTTACAAATGTCATCTACTTTTTAGAAAGAAAAAATAAACAAAATAGAAATACATAAAATATCATAATTACAACATTAGCTCCGAAAATCTTATAACTAGAATCAGGCATTTCTTCCAACTATACTAGGGCTAAGGAAGAAATTATAGTATTACATTTGAGATGGTAGCTTAAGTGCTTCAAATGTTTCAGTAGTCAAGAGAACCAACAGAGGCAATCCCTGTGCTCAAATTCCTTGACTCCTGTTGGCTCGCGTAGTTGTCACAGCCGGTGTTGGAGAGCCTTTGAACTGGAACAGAATTCAAAAGCTCTAGCCCTTCTTTACCCATCTGCTGCACCTCTTGTGGTGAGAGTATTTTTATGCACCAGACACTGCTTACGAACTCCCTGGAATGAATACACATTCTATCTTAAAAAGATTTCAAAATTGTAAATACAAGCAGAAAGTTATACAATCAGGCAACATGAAGCCCTTCACAAGTTCTGTAAATCACATAGATATTAGATTTGTTATTATAACAGTGATCTCTTATTTGCAAGTACATTTCGAAAAAGCCAAAGTACCAAGTCACGTTTAACCGAGACATTGGTGATTTTAATATTTTATTTTGAACAAAAGAAAATAATGATTATTTCTAATAATAATAGGTAATATTCATGTTCGTGAATTCTACATCACCTAGTAATTTTCACATGCACAGAACTTGAGCGAAGGCATGTAACACTTTGATATGAAAAGTGTAGAATGACAAAGTATGATGCCTGGTTTAACCAAGTCAATAATGAGTAATGACAGATCTCGATTACCAATACAAACTCTTATAGAATAGGGATTTACTTTAATAGACATTCTCTGCAAATTATGGCCATGACTCATACAGTAATATTTAATCTCTTGACATGCATAAACCAAAAGTACACCTTGCAACTTTTCTATGTAAACAATTAAACAAAGAAACTTACGGCCATGGGTCGTCGCCAAGGAGAAGAACGTCATTCTCCCGGTCAACAAATACAAGCTGCCAGCCTGATCTTAAAGGATCCTCCAATTGGCCTTCAAGGCCAAACATATGGGCAAGTTCACTACGCAGCTCATGATAACTGCTAAATTTGGCTATATCTAGTGACCGCCCAAAGGACCCTGACTTGTAAACCTGCCACCAATAGCAAAAACCAGATGAGACAATAAAGCAAGTAGAACAATATTCAACACGCTTTCCAATGTTAGAACTGTAAACCACAAAAACTATATGGCCTAGAGACCTCATGTTACTGACATGTAACTTGGAACAGAAACAACTTACAAGACATGAGATTTGCTAGACATGCATAAATCGTGATAAAGACAGGATTCATGTACTAAAAACAAACTCACCTTAACAAAGGTTTTGGTGGAGGGGTTTGTCTGCCCTGCATCATCAGGAGACTGCAGGAAACTAGACTCATCAATACAACTGGTGGGTGTCATTGATGGATTGATTGAATAGTCGGCACTTGAAGTACTCATGTAGTTAGAGGCAAAAGGTATGGTCGTGGAATCTCCATCATTACCAACTCCTCTAAGGCTGGGAATTCCATTTTGCATAAGGAGAGATGTTGAATCTATATTGACCCCAAAAAGAAGATGGCTTTGCGGGTCATTGCTTCCATCTTGATCAATTGCACAATCCTTACCAGGAAATGGGGGTAATGAAACAGCACTTTGAACGAAGTTCGAATGGAGAGACCCTAACTGTTCCATCGAAGGCATACCACCTTGTGCTGCTGCAGAGGATAGAAGAGGATCAACTGCAACTCGTTTAGCAGGCCAGCCTGAAGATGTTAGTAAAGCACTGGACCTAGGAAAATTAATAAGCTGGGATGCTTCATCCTGGGGAAATGAACCTAGAAGACTGTGCAGAGGAGAAACAACAGGACTTGCTGCAGGGATCGCATTTGAATTGGAAAAGTTCTGCTGTTGCATGGAAGACATGGTCTGGAATGAAGATGACTGAGTGGGAGAACCAAACTGGGACAAGAGAGGGACAGCAGTGGGAACCTGATGACCATCAACCAACTGCTCTTGCTGTGAACGTATAGGTAGTTGCTGTTGCTGCTGTTGTTGATTCAGATGCTGCAATCCCTGCTGATGCTGTTGCTGCTGAAGAAGTTGAGACTGACTGTGAGCTAGAGAATGGTGTTCACCAAGATTCTGAAGAAATAGGGGTTGAGGCTGTGACTGTTGCATCATCTGGTTATGTATTAAACCAGCCGATCTACTAGAACCTCCTTGAGCCTGCTGGAATTGCAGAAGTGATGGGTTTGTTTGTTTGGAAGAATCAACCGCTCTCATATCCTGAAGAGCGGCAGCAGCCATGGCCTGGTAAATATCTGCAGTTTGCATACCAACCATTGAGGCGTCCAGTCTTGGCTGCATCAAAGGTGAAACTCCAAGCCCTTGAAAGTTAAAAGATTGACTACTTCGGTCTCCGGAATCCCCTCGAAGCCAAGCAAGTGGATAATTCAATGCCAGCTCGTCATCTTTCATTCCTACATGCAATAAGAAGATAAAGGTTAATGCTAAGCGAACTTAAAAATTTAGGCAGCAAAACAAGTTTTAGATTAGTGCCAGAACATACAATTTACAATATATACACACAAGAACACATATATATTATAAGAATGGGAAAATTTTATGTCCAATTTTATGGTTTCACAATAATGAATAATTGGACTTGCCATTAAAAGAGGGTAATCCCGGTGGCCATGGTCGCTTGAGCCTGAGAGGGAACGGGGAGGGATACATTGGGAATGTTGTCAAAGGTTCAATTTCCCAGAGGGACACTCTTGGCTGCCTCTCCCCAGCTGTAGACTCATCCCATCCGACCTGCACAAATGTTTTTCTTAGTAAGAGGGCAATATATAATAAATTCCATATTTAGCAGCAGAAACCCAAACGATATGGACAAACCTTTACTGAACGCCAATGAGAGTTCGGCCACCGAACAGAATCCAGGTCACTAATGCCAGTTATTGTGCCCATATATCTAGTGAACCCAAGATAAATTAGTTGCAGTATGACACTAATGATGTATCGATTAATTAAAATAAAATTGAAACAGAGATCAAGAAAATGAAGATCGTGCTCTTCACTGGTTCTCATCTTAGAAAAGCAATGCAAAAACTTTCTCCAATTTGCAAATACTTCTTAATTCTTATATGGAATTGTAGCAATAAATAATTAGCTAGAAAAAGAGCGACATCAAAGCAAACAAAAAATAGGAAAAAGATCATGATACTCGTAATAATATTTGTAACATACCGACGAACACTCGATTCCTCTGTTTCAAACAGCATCCGAAAGCGCATTCCAACTGAAACACGAGTATGATAGACTGCTTTAACATACTTGGCAAGAGGTATGACAAATTCCGATGGACTTGCCCTGAGTATAAGGTAGATAGGATTGTAAGTAAGAGTTCACAACTTACATAATAAAAAACATGCAAAACCAAAATACCTAGGATTATAGAAAATATTGAAACGGCTGTTAGTAGAAGCTGCATGAGCTGCAGCAGCAAGGAGACCTAAGTGCATACTGTCACTTGATAGAACTGATGAAGGCATAACAGTTTGTGGTCGGTTGGCACGCCGAATACCAAGAAATAATTGATTCTTCTCGTTCCTGGAACAAGAAACACAAAGGTCAGTATCATTAAAGTGATAGGACACAAATAGCAGGATAAGAAAAAACAGATCACACTTGAAGTTGCTTCTGTTTCTACATCTGTTTTATTATAATTGTCCCTAGGAAATACCAGAACAACTATCAATTTCATTACAGGGCTAATAGGGAAAAAAATTAGGACCTGCATTACCCATTTTTTCAATCTCTATTCATCTCCCTAAGTAATAATTATTTTTTTAATTAAACTACCTTCCCACAACCCACACCCCAAGTAATAAGTTTTTTATATAACAGGAGAATCTCAGTCCCCAGACAAATAAAAGATGCACGAAACATCGATATGTATATATATATATATATTCAAATCAATCCTACCATATAAAAATCACAGCATCACCAGCAACAAGCCTCTTTGCACTTACAAACACACTCCATCCAGTTGTAAGTAGATGTCGCTTTGGTTGGCCTGCAATTTAGAAAAAAATCAATATCACAGGCCATCTTCCAGCTCTGTATGATTTCTACAAGGTTTCATGTTTAAACTGTAGCGTAGAACAGGTTTTATTCAATGGGCTATACCAGAACTGATACAATTTTAAAATTTGTGTTAAGAGGCCTCGAAGGCTCAAACACCCCAAAAGAATTATAATAATAAAACAAAATAAAATATCAAGCAATTACCACGAAATATATGTCTGAATTTCCATTCATTATCATGTAAATCTCTTGCAATCAATTCTTGGGCAGGAGGCTGCTGGGAGAAGTCCTGTAGGCAAAACCATAATTAATATACAGGTAGTCAGAAGAAGGATATTCACAAAATAAAATATATGCAGACTAAAAGAAAATAAGTACATACCAGTGGAGGAAAAACTTTTTCAGCTGCACGGCGAGGAACTGAAAACCCGCCATGAGTACTAGTGTCACTTGCTGTCAGTGTTTTACAGAAATAGTTAGTGGGTTGTTTGCTGGTACCACCCAAGTCTGCTGGAAGGAAAGCTTCCTTTTGCTCTTGCTGCAGATAAGAAGGATTAGAGATAATGCATGATAGATCAGAAAAAGAGAATAGAGCCCTTGTCCAGGCTAAAATTAATTACTGGATTTAGCGGTTGTAAAGTCATCTGAGCATAAACTTCATCAGTCTCAACATCAGCCTGAAAAAAAGAGATTTAAGATGTCAATGCACACTCAATTGGACAGCAAGACAAAGAAAAACAGAAAGAACGATGCTACTTACATGCATAGTCAGATTGTGGAGCTGACAGATGAGCTGTGGAGGTAAACTTGGGTAATTGGGGATATGACAGTCCACTTCTCTGTTTGTCGATGCAGCAACCTAGCCAAAACTTACAATCAGCCACCAATTTTAATATTATAAGAAAGATTTGCCTTCAACATTATGAGCAGTTAAGGTGATGGCAAATAAGCCCAAATGCTCACTTGCCTTCGCAACTAAAATGTTTATAACACAAAGTTGAAAGATTCAAAAGATTTATGGATAAAGAACTGCTCATAATTTCAAGTACCACCGAAAGACGGTAAACAGAAAAGACCTACAATTATTTGGTGACCTGAATGCCTGTATTAGCTTCGTTTTCGTTGTATGGTATTTAAGGATCCACATAGATTCAAAAGGTATAGGGCTCATCACAAAAAGACTGTGTACAAGTTCTCCAATATCCAAGAGGTTATTCATATTACTAATAATTAAGCTGATTGTGCGCAGAAGTATGCAATGACATTATCATAGCTACATGGACAAAGATGTGGCAGTATTTTCATGGCAGATAACAAGTGTGCTTATTTTTTGAGTTTTATGTGCTTTCTGAGAAATATGTTATATTCCCTTATCATAATAAAGGTACTGACAAGGGTACGCTTCTTCAGAGTGGAGCAGCTTCCGAAGCATCAGCTTTAAACACTGTAAGGATAATTTATGTTTGTGCTACAGACAAATGTAATAGTAACCTCTATTGTCTAAGTGAATTAATTTACAAATTTTCAAGACAGAAAAACATAAGCAAACCTGCTCACTGTGTCCTTGAGGAAAATACACCACACGGCTTCCAACTGCAGGAAGCGAAACAAGAGGGCCGGCACAGGCATGCCAAAGTTCTGAATTAAGACAACTCTTTTCCCCTATAAATAAAACAAAACAAATGTGGATATTTAGAAACTTTGGTTATGCAAAAAGCCGTCATCGCAACCTGTAAAAACTGGATCAGAAAAAACATCTTAAAGCATCTGCAAAAAATTAATTTAGGTTCTTTTAATAATGAAATTTTCGGACAAGCATAGGCTTACTTTAAAATTTCACCCAACAAAATCTTTATTGATGCCAAAACAAGTTCAAAATGGAAATCAAAGAGCATAGATACATGTAATTTCTTCAATACATGGGATGCTTACAAATATGGTACTATATCTCAAAAGATTCATTTGGAATATTATTATCTTATCAATATCATCAAATAGTTAAGTTACTACTCCAAACAAGAACACCGTCATATAAAACTGATTAAGGCAACAAATTACGATACACAAACAATTTAACAAAGCAAGAAATCGCATACTACCTTCAGGTGACTGCTGATTGAAACCACTGGGAGACAGCCTCATGTTTGCAGATTCCATCTTTACCTTCACTCACAAAGGCAAACCAAAGCCAATTATCAAATCCAATAATTTAGTAAAAATTTCCCAACAGCCAGATACCAATAGTGCTGAAAAGATTCCAACTTCACTCCTTTTGCACCCCAAACCACCATAATCACTTTCTCTTTTCCCCCAACAACCCCCCAAATTAATTAATACCACTTTAAAACCCAAGAAAATCTAGCAAAATCTTGTTGAAATTAAACAAAACCAAGTAAAAATCTTTTTGATACCCTTCAACCAAATCCAGTTCCACAACAAAACACCAAGGTTTTAAGCATCATCCAATCCTAATCTTCAAGAACTTGACCCAAAAATCCTTAAAGATCAAATCTTTAACCACCCATTGTCGCCTAAACCCACAAAAAATGCAGCTCATACAAAATCACACAGAACCCAAGGAACTCTCCCAATCCCAACTTTATAACAAAACCCAAATCTTAAAAATCACAGCAATACCATTCACTTGAAGATAACCCCTAGATCCCTAAAAACAGAAAATAAAGCAAGAGGGTCAAGGCTATATGACAAAATGATGTTGAATATAAACCACAAAAATTTACATACTGCAAAGATGTGTGTATGTGCAATATGAAAATGATGAAAAGGGGTGTGTAGTGGAAAAGCAAGCTAGCTAGTTAAGATTGAGAAATGCCAGTAATAGAAAGGGAGTAGTGATTAGAGAGAGAGAGAGAGAGAGAGAGAGAGAGAGAGAGAGAGAGGTTTGGTGTCCAGAGAGAGAGAGAGAGGAGAGAGAGAGATTTGGTGTCCAAAGCTTTGAGAGAGAAATTTGGTGTCCAAAGCTTGTGACTTTATTACATGTAGTTTATCAGTGTATAAGTGTGGTGTATATATAGTTACACACACGCATATTATTGTTAACAAATGTAGGGAGAGGAAGCAGTAAGAAGTTTCTCTCTCTCTCTCTCTCTCATGTGCTCAATCAATCAAAGAGTAGCACCACCATGATTTTCTCCAATGACATATATGCATTTCACACCCTATATTATACTATAACCCCCTATAATATGGACAAATTTATTGCATGAATCCTTTAACCTCATTAATACCATCACTCTTTACTTTCTATAGGTATAAATTAATTATTTGCTATTTAACTTGGAACTAATTTTATACTTGCAAGTTACAATTGACTAACCAGGAAAAATTGGTTGATTTGTTGATTCGAGATTTACAAAAATTTCTTAAATCGATATTTAATGGACAAATCAATAAAATAGTTTTAAAAATAATTAAAGATTTTTATTAAATTGGAATATTTAGAACATCGATTTTATATATTTATGCTTACAATAATTCAAACAACATTATAACATTAAATTTAAATAATAATTGTCTAGTGTGTCCATGAACATGTGTTGGGCACTAAATTTTATGTATTTAGAATATTTTGATCATGAACACACCGGAATAACCGATTTAAATTAAGAATCAGTAAGAAAATCTTTTTTCTCACATGCAGCAGTAAAGGTATTAGGCATAGAGTAATGATTTCAAGCTGGGAGTGACTCTACTTGACCGTACCCAGTGTTTGACTTTAGAGTCAAACCTCGTGCCAAAATTTGGACACAAAAAAACGTGGAGTCCTGCACTAGTGCCCGGTGGCCGGTACTGCATGCGCACAAGCCACAATTTATTCCCGAAAACAAATTTTTAATGTTTAGGTTTGCATTTTGTTATTGTGTATACCACAATAGAGATGTACAAAAGATCTCTTCGGGCCGGATTCAGATCGGGTCAAAAAAAATTCGGATTTTTTAAAATCAGATCGGATCGGGGTTTTTTTAAAATCGGGTCGGACCGGATTTTTCCAAAAATACTAGGCCTGCTTTAGTTATAAAAAGCCCGGACTTTTCAAAAATCCAGATTTTATCCGGATTTTTTTGAAAATACTAGGTCTGTTTAAGGCCCTCGGACCGGGCTGGGCCAGACCGGATTTTTTCGGATCGGATTTTTCAGAGATCGGATTTCAGATTTTAGATTTTTTGAACATCTTTGTACCACAGTGTATTACACTTTGTTACCCACTTTGGCTTATTAGTAAATCAGAACTTCACATTTTGAATGTGATAGTTTGTAACTTTAAATTTCATTTAGCTTTTGGTTTGTAACTATGGTCCACATATTCGTTAAAAACAGCAGTTAACTTTAATTGTTTGAGAGATAACAGTGTTTATATTAGTTTTTAACAGCTACTTTACCCCTTGTGACCCCCTAAAATTTATGTATTATATTTTAAAATTATTTCTGAACACACACAACGATGCAAAAAAATTAAAATATGTATTTATTTAAAATTTTAAAATACGTTACATCGTTTATGTAAAAATAAATAAATTTTCAAATTCTAGATCTGATTATATATTTTAAAATTTGTTTTACATCTTTTTGCGTGTTTAGAATTAATTTCAAAATATAATACATAAATTTGAGGGTCAGGTAGGGTAAAATAGTTGTTAGAAACTAAAATACACACTATTAACTCTCAAACAGTTAAAGTTAACTGCTATTTTTAACGGATATGTGGGTCAGAGTTACAAACCAAAGCTAAATGAAACTTGGGGTTATAAACCACCACATTCAAAATATGGGATCTGATTTATTAATGAGCCAAAATCTAGGTTTACAAAATAAAATATACTATGTATACTAATAAGAGCAAGCTCAAAAAGTAATAGTGCAGTGTTTATTACTCCCTCCGTCCTGGTCAATAATATACACGAGGAGATGGGGACGCGACACTGATTTTAATACTTCAATAACGTATAATTCTATAATTTATTTTTATAATTTTCTTTTTCTGTATAAAAATATAACATTTATATTTTCGTACACAACACAAAATTTTCAAAAATAAATTATAAAACTATATTTTATAAAAATCTTAAGATATCTACCGAACAGTGAAAAAAACGTATAGAATTGAATGGGACGGAATGAGTAATATATATTCCTTCCCTGTACTCCCTCGGTCCTTGTGATAAATATGGTTTGGATTGGATACAGAGATTAAGAAAAGTGTATAAAACAATACAAGACAAGGGTAGCGAGAGAAATACGTGAGATATATAATCTCAAAATATAAAAAGGGGTCTGAAAGGCTGAAACTACATTTGAAATAATGCAAAGAGAATACGGAGGGTGAAAAAGTGAAATTACAAGTGCTAGTCGTGGAAAATAAAAAGGTACAACCAGTAACATGCCGTCTGATAGATTTGAGGGACCCAACGAAATTCCCAAATCTGTGATTTCTTCTTTCACTGGACCCCACTTCCCACTCCTCCCCCACCAACCCCTTTTCTTGACGTCGACTGTTGTGGTTGCCTCTCTCTATTATCTCTAACTTCTTCCCCTCGTTTCCGATTTCACGAAATGATTGCTCCAATATTAGTTTTCACTTAAAATAAAAAGAATTGAAACTGTTATAAAAATTAAGGAAAAAATTAGTCATCGCGTTTAATGAGTGGGGGCGAGAGAAGACAACAAAGCAAAAATATTTTTCACTCTCTTTCAGAAATTGGACAATAAAATCAGTCTTACCTCACTACCATGCATAACAAATTACTCCCTCCTTTCCAGTCTGTAGTATACATCGGAGGACGGGAGCGCATGCACGGACTTTAATGCTTCAATATGATATACTCCCTCTGTTTTTTAATATATGACGTTTGACTTTTTGGCACACATTTTTAAGTGCTTTGACCGGATAGTTAAAAATATTATTTTTAAAATTTTCTTTTTCTAAATAAAAATATGTAATCAAAATTTTAATTCACAAAAAAAATCAATTAAAAATAATAAGTTTTACTATTCAGTCAACTCACCTAAAGTTACGTGCCCAAGTCAAAAGTGTCATATAAAAAAAAACAGAGGGAGTAGTTCTGTAGATTATTTTTAAGATTTTATTTTTTTATATAAAAGTATAACATTTATACTTTTATAAAAAAACAAAATCTTAAGAATAAGTTATATAACTATTTTTTATAAGAGTTTTAAAAAGCGTGTCGAGTAGTGAAAAAGAAACGTAGACAGGGGAGTAGTTGTTTTCTATTATTGTTATTATTATATGAAAATCAAAATTTATTAGTAAGGAAATCATTATAAAAGAGGAATAGTTTGTGAAAAGTACATATTTAATTATTAAAAATAAACGATAAATGATTAATTATTAGATTATCTTAGAGTGATGATTTATATTGTAATTTTTGTAATTATAATTTGAAACATTATATAATTAGTCACTTAAAATTGAAAATATTCTTTTATCATGATTCATGGTTTCATAATTCCATTAGCAGGTACAAAGAGAACAAGTGGAGAAAAGGTATTAATGTTATTTTCTGAAATATGATCCCAACTATCATTTCAAAACACTGACTTGAAGTTGTGTTTTGATTTTTCTAAATAAAACACGATTTAATGTTGCATTTTCAATTTAAAACATGAATCAAAATTACATCTTGAGCTGAAAACACATATCCGCTCCGTCGCTCCGCACAACCATCGTCGCTTCATGTGTGTACGAAGTATATTCTGAGTTATTTTGCTAGGAATCTTTTGATAGAAGGAGTTACGAATATCTATATTCACGTTTATACCAGCATTCGAACACCATATAAACGTTATTTTTGCCGGAATACTTAAAATTAATTTCAAAACATTTTAAAAGTAAATTATCAATTCATTATCAGTTCTGTTGGTATATAATGGATATGTCATGTGTCTTTTAAACTTATTTTTGAAACATGTTTCAATATTCCTAAGATTGCTACACTTTTATATTATATCGGATATTTATGTTATTTTAAACCGCAATTTCATGTCATTTATAATGTCGGACAAAGACATAATTTTAAATTGTGATTTCAGCTGAACTCGCAACTTAAAGTCGTGTTTCAGTTGAAAACACAACTTGAAATTGCGTTTTAAAATAATAGTTGGAGTCGTTTTTATAAAAGTTGACATTAAGATCTATTCGTCTAAAAATAAAAAATTTTAGGACCTTCTCTCATAAACATATGTTCCGTTCGATATTTACTTATGGGGCAAAAACTCTTTAAATTTATTCTCTAATCAATTTATTATTAAAACCAAAATTTCATTCCGAATTATTTTATTTGATTATCTTTTCAAAAGGATAATTTTTTTGCTAGCAAGGATATCACTGTCACGACATTTCACGTACCATACATTTTTTAATTATGCTACCGGTATTCCTTGCACACGAACATGGCTTTCTTAAGTTGTAATCACTAAAGAATGCATAATTTGGTATTCAAGCACAAGTAATTAAGAAATAATTTTGGGCATGGATTCAAGGCTCAGATACACTAAGATTCGGATCGCCTTTCAATAATGCAATCAATTATCAACCAAAACCCAATTAATATAATACCCAAAGGGCGAATCCAAGATTTGTCACATATAATAAAGTTAAGGTATCGACAAAGTTAACGAATAAATTGTGAGGCTAATTTTTGGAGGCAAGCTTAATATATGTTTTAAGTGGAACCCATGTTTGTTAATCAATGTTTAGTGTTTTGATAAACTTACGATCAACGCTAGAAAAAGGATGAAAGGGATACTAGGCAATCATGTTTAGTGATATATAGAGAAAGTCAAAGTGAATAGGGTTTGACCAAGGTTTTAGCTTTATAATATTATTGTGTCCTTTTCTTGAAGATTTGTGAAGGGGGGCAAAGTAAGGCAAGAAAGCAAGCAAACAAGCCCTTTTGTTTTCTTTTCTTGATCATGTTTTGGGTGACAGCATATAATCTTATTTCTTCTAGCTTCATTAGTTTCTAATTACTTTGTTTGCTAATATGAGACCACCTTAATCATGTAGGAGTTTTTGACACACACATAATTACACGTTAATCACACATAATTAAGCAAATATCTGATCTTTATGATTTAACAGGTGGTCAAGGGGAATATTGGTTTCTTGATTTGCAGTATAAAAAGAATGAGTTTATTTGACATAAAATGCTTAAGATGATTGATTAGTAAAGATTCTAAAATCTAACAGTTGGCTTAAGATTTGATCAATAAATGATGGATTAGAATTTAGAGGAGGGGGTGAGAATCTATGCCTAAACTCGGGGACCATGTTGAAAACACGTCAAGTGAGGTGCAAATGGAGGGGTAGGGTTTGGTTTATAGGCATCTTATAATTTTATAATGAAAAAAAGGGGTGTATCCCATAAATTTGGAACATAGGTCATCTGATTTTTTTATACGTATTTTTAAATATTTTGAACGCATAATTGAAAATACTCCCTCCGTCCCTTTTTATCTGTCCATTTTGGAAAAAAAAACACATACCAAGGAATACTTGATTGTATAAACTTTTTCATTAAATACCTCTAATTAATATCTTGAAAATGGTGGAATACCCCTACTTTATGTCTTGAAAACATGAATTCAACCAAGTTTTAAATAAGTCAGGCCTTGAAAATTGAAATTATGGAGATATATTTGAAAAACTATCATTAAATTAGTTTTGAAAGTATAAATGGACAGATAAATAGGGACAAATTTTTACTTCCAAAGTGGACAGATAAATAGGGACGGAGGGAGTAATAGTTATAAAATTTTCATTTTTTTATAAAAAAAATATGATTTACATTTTTTTAAAAATAATAATTTGATTGTACAATCAAAAAATTAAAAATTTATATTAAAATACCAAGCGAACTATATTTCAAAACAGAGTAAGTATATCGACAGGATGATGAAGTTCAAAGATCTTGACAAAGGAATGAGTTAGATAGTGTAGGGGCAAGCGAGCAATAAATTATGGTAGATAAGATGAGGAAAGATGGCGATGGACCCTTTGCCTTTCTTGCATTTTGATAATGAGATTTTACCAACTTACAATTGTTAGGATCTGGATTCCACTAATTCCAAAAAATATCTCTCTTCCAATCTAAAGATGCCAAAGTGCTATTTGCTCACATTCGGGTTCATAATTGCTGCATTTAAATTACATTATTGCCCCGCTAAATTTTTTTGTTCGTTCCAGACTTCCAGCAATTTCAGTTCGACGGACGATTTTCGCTTTTCATTATAAGAGACCCTTCTGTGGCTTTCAATCCGGGGTTTTCTGAGTTGATTTATCTTTGTCAGAAAGAAATTACAATGATACACATTTTATGTGACTTGTGTCCCAATTATGTGCCCGTTTGGCAGAGAGGTATAAGCACTTCTTTTTCCTGAAAAGTTGGCTTCAATTTTTTTCCACCCATTTGTGTAAAAAACTAAAATCACTTATAAAAAACTGAGAATGGTATCTTTTGTTTCAGGACTATTACTCCTTTCCCAAACAGTTTAATCATTGCTATCTTTTGTTTCCAGTTTAATCATTTATAAGTTCTAATTCACTTCTCACTTATATTCCACTTCTTTAAAACCACTTTTTCTAAATTTACCCAAACATCCCTAGGTCTACTCATATGTTCCCTTCATCTCAAAAGAATAAATAAAAAAGTTATTCATTTATAACTATAAATAAAAAGTTGTTTTTATATATTTTTCAACAATCAGATTGATTAATTTCTGACTGTAAACCAAAAGTTATTTTTTATAATTTTAGAAAATCTGAAAAATACATATTAAATTAGATCGAATATATTTTTTAACAATATGATCTATATTTTTCTTAAGTATATAACATATATAATTATTGATCAAAATTTATTCATTTCTACTAAATCAAATCAACACAAGACTATTATTTAAGATGGAGATTTTGATATGGAAAGAATATATTTCATCATATACTCCCTGTGTCCCCGGCAGGTAAACTCCGATAAAGTATAATTTTAAAATATTTGTTCAAAATCTATTTTTCTTGAACAAAAATTTGACATATAAATTTTTATTTAAAAACGTAACTATATTTTATAAGAAATTCAAAATACCTTAGTAAACAACCTGACCGGACTCCCCCGGGGGAAGTAGTCAAGAGTTCGTCACTCATTCTTCCGGCACAATTTTGTTTTTCGGTAATAAAATATTAACAAGAGTACAAGATCGAGCATTTAGCATTCAAAGCAAAAGCACTTGAGATTCGATCCGGTCCTGCTACCTAGGATAAAGAAATCACGCAACTAAAGCAGCACAGTGAGATAGTCATATCAGCAGTAAACATTATCGTACCACATTACTCCCTCCGTCCCAGTCAATTCTATACAGTTTCCTTTTTGGGTCGTCCCATCATTTCTATACATTCCAAAAATAGTAACTTTTAATAATATAAAACACTATTACACCTACTACTTTCTTCCACTATCTTCATTCTATAATAATATAAACACTATTACACCCACTACTTTCTTCCACTATCTCATATCTATCATTAAATATAAATGGATCCCACCACTTCACCCATTTTTTCTCTAACTTTACTCACTTTTTACACTTTTTCTTGGTCTCCGTGTCCAAACCATTTGTATATAAATCACCGGGACGGAGGGAGTATTTATTTATGGCGATTCTTAGATTCTTCATGCTTTGCCTTCATTATTAATTTCTTTAATATAATATAATCATATTGGGGCTATGTGTTTTTTTTCCTGCACTCATACTTTTGCTTAAACAATTATAAAGGGATGAACATAAACAAGGCCTACACAATTTAACTTCTAGTTCTCTCAAAGTACAGCTCTCTGCCATCATCAAAAAAATAATTTGGTCTAAACAATCATTCTAATTCGATCTTTCTGTAAAAGTAAGCATCTTGTACAAAAGAAAGATCTTGCAATGATGTCCTCGAAAAGAATATTTTACTTCAAAGACCATCATGGATTTAGCTAGAACACGGAGAGCTTCAATTCTTCGAGTTCAGAATTCTGAGATGCCAAATGTTTCAGCTGATGACCTTGAATTTCATTAGTAGCTACAGCTCATTCCTTCCGACCCATGGACAAAGCCTCCATATTCTTGCCATCTTGTTAACAAAGAGAACTCTTTGCACAAGATGAAGTTTCCAGCGGGAAGCCCAGAGAATATTGCAGTTAGAATTAATACGTAATCTTCATCCTGCAATCTTAGCAAGGCCTACAAAATTAGCAATGAGTTAATAATTGGTATGGCAAGTATGAAGCTAATGGACAGACTCATATGATCATGAAATTTTTTGCTGTTCAACACCTTGTTAATTGAAGCTGTCCCAAGGCATTGAATATTATTTTGAAACTTGTGCCTAAAAAGTCTGCATCTTAATTTAGATCTTTACTGAAAAGAGTCTAATTGGTTCATCATTCCTGATTGTTGAGCTTCCTATAGGGCCTTGGCTGTAATGTTGTAAACTTTTATGTCGAGTAAGGACAGCTCTTCAGAAGCATAACACCACAAATCAATATACCCAGCTACAAAATTACAAGTGTTATATGCTCAGTCCAGTGACAACTATTGTTCATCTATCTGTTTAAAACTGAATCAATAGCCAAAACTATGGATGGGCATCATCTTCTCGATTCTGCCCGCCCCTGATTCAATCATTCACACTGAATGGGAGATCTCATAGCAACAAACATTATTTTAAATTTTGATTTGTTTTTTATTTAGAGGGCCTAAGTTTATTCAGCTGCAAAAGTGGTATATCAAAGTGTGATTCTGTTGTTCTGTAGTTTAGGTGAATTGATGCAGCTATAATAAAGGACTTCAATTATATTAATTTATAACATCATAGCACCATGGAAAGGACAACTGGGTAACGTATGACATCCCTCTTACAGATATTGAATCTAAAACAAGATTGAAACAAAGAAGAAAAGACGATTGAAGCTTAGCATCACAGTTATATTAAGGATCTGAGTATCAAACGTTCTACTAATAGAAAGCTGTTTTCGAAACTCTCAAGCATCTGCTGCTCAATGCTCAGGAAGAAATTTAGCGATGTTGTAATTTTTGCTAATTAGTTGGAGATTCATCCTGAAGTTTAATTAGATAAAAAGAAGATTACTGGGAATATCCTATATTAGATATATAGTAATAATAGTTATACACTAGAAATCTAGATAACTATCAGGTCTATTTTTTTATCATCCAAGACGGGGTTTGAATCCTATATAAGCAGATGTTCTTATTATTTGCAGGCTTTGATTAATTATCGAAATTGAGACATTTAATTATTGAGGATTGCTATACAAAGACTTTTCTGGATTCTTCCGCAGGGAAACCCCTGGGTAGTGGTTCTTGTGCGAGTAAGTCACCCAAGCCAATCTTTCAACAACAATTCTTTTTTTCTTTTTTATATAATTGTTGTCCTGCATCAATACTATTTACTACTATTAACTAATGGTAATGTATCTGAAAGAATTTAATCCAAATTCACTTTTGGTGGAAATTCATTATTCATTATCTTGTGTTACATAAAAATTGACTGTTTAATTAGGTCATCAAATCATTGACAAAACCCATACAAGTATAATTGAGCAGTTACAAAGCGCATATTGGAATGAAAACATGCACTAGCAAACTAATCTCTCCTAATTATATTTCACTTGTGTGAGCTCTTCTGGGGGTGTGGATTTTAGATAACCTATTAATCCAGCAACAAACGAAAGATTATACAGGACTTGGTTTAAAAATTGAATATTTTGGAGGGACTTAACAGGTTTTAAAGACCAGGCACTTTCCCAAAATTACAATCTTCACAATTCCTTCAAAATCTTTATTTTTAGAAGTCACCAAACTGGACTTACATATAAAATCAGTTACTCTTAAATCTATTATGATTGCCCTAATATCTCAGCTGTTGTCTTTCAAGTATACTCCATGAAATGTAAATGAATGTGCTCTGTCTGATTCCCCTTAACTAAATCTCATTAACTTACCTCAGTATTTTAGCATCTGATAGACATTACTCATCCTCGTCAAAATCCAAAATAAAGTCAGTTATGTTCTCCGAATCATCTATAGCTTCGTCAAGAGACATGCCATTCTTCTTCGGTTTTTCCTGCAAGTAAAAGAACACAATATAGTTTCTACATATGTAATGAAACATGTTAGGAAACAAGCATGTTAGACAGAATTGATTGTGAACATGAAGAATGATTTAGTTCTCTTTTTGCCTTCTCCTGGAATCATGAAATTCAAAGTGTGCTCATGACAATCGTATGTTTACGAAGCAAAACAAACTATTGGCTGTTGACATGACAACTACATTTGAACACTCTGATAGTTAACTAGAGCACATGAATTCAGTCTTTTGAGTGGTAGATTTGTTTTCCTCAAGACAGTGTGGAAGATACTTAAGTTAAGCCATATAAATATGTTTTGACAGCATCTTTAAGCCAAAAAGGTTCGGTCATATATCAAATAATCATCCACCCCAACATTAAGACACATATGAGCATATAAGTAGAGAAGCCTGAACAAACTACAGCAAAATAGAAAGTGGATTACCTTTGTCTTACGAAGTTCAGGAGTGCTTTTTAGGACACTCCAATTGCGTGTAATTTTCTCGCCCTCTTCACTACTCTCAGCGTCACTGCCTTCTCCTTCATCCTATTTTAGGAAAACCAAAAGTGTTACCAAAGCATCGGAAACTAACTGATTCAAGATTTGCGCCGTGAATACTAAGTTCGTAGAAAGGAGGATAATGAATGAAAATAATGCAAGACAAATTCCATGACTGATAAACTAGGAAGCTTACGTCATTTTCCCCGATATCAACTGCTTGTGCCATAGCTTCATCAATATCTGTTGTCTGTTGCACAAGAAATCAGAGATAAAAGGTAAAAGGGCAAGTAACATTTTAAGAACATTAAGATCTTCTAGCTACAAAATTAGAAGCTTTGATGCATATTTTAACTAATGATCTTGTTCATCTAAGATTCTAAGCTTCCTGGTGGATTTATAAGCAAATAAAAGTAACGTTAAAAGTTTCTAGCCGAACAAAAAACCTTACTAGTCAACAAAAAAAGGGGTATAAAAAAGAGCTAATAAACTTGGAAGTAAAGAGAGCTTCTTTTGACTTGATTAGCCAAAAATATTTTTGCCAAGGTGGTTTATGATTCAATAATTAGTCAATGGCATCAAGCGAAATGCTATCTCATCCTACTACTACTCATGATTACAGCTGAGGTCAAGGTCAAGCTATGAACCTGCTTTCTGCTTTATGGATTTAACTAAAGATATTCTTGTTTACTACGAATCGGCTATAATCAACCTGATCTGATACATGGCTCTTTGAACAAAAAATCATAGCTTAAACAGGCAGTCCAGATAACATTTAAAAAATACAGCGACGACTATAAAACTGCAGTAAATGTTTGCTGCAACCAATTATTTTGGAGTAGAATTGAAAATTTAGATGTGCACCATGTGTCCATATTACTGTCAAATGTTAACTACCAGTTTTTGATGGGCAGTGACTGGTAATTATTGAGTATGAGTTTATCATCTCAGTGATATATAATCACTTGACCAAACCCTTAAAAAAAAATATTACCTGATAAATCTCAGATAGGGGAAATTTCTAAATGATAACTATTTAGTTAACAAATAAAAAAGATGTAAAACTATCATGGTAGAAAGACAAAGCTACTCTATCAAATGGTTAAATACCTCTATTTGCTCAGTTTTCTCTTGAGCAAGGATGTTGTCAAGCTCCTCCCTTGAAATGATTTTGCCACGCTGATCAACATAATGTTGCAGAGAATTAGTAGTTATGACTCATGATCCAAGTCTTCAAGTATTTATACAATACACTTTAGTAGTTTGTCACTAAAAGGCACACAATATTTTATACACAGTAAACAGTTAGAGAATAATATTTTTGTATCAGCTTTTGAACAAGAACCACTTTTCAAACGCTGTAGTAGCTGACATCATACTATACTTACTACCTTTTGGGGAACATTCATGTCATTGATATGCTATTATGTACATGGCTACATGTTGATTAAAGAGAATACATATATTGCAAGAGTACCAAGACACATGATTAGTTTATTAAGTGCCAATTACAGCAAAAGAACCTTACAGCAATTTCAAGCTGCAACCTAACTGACTTATCTTATCCCACCATAATGAACCTTGTTTTACGAAGGCAAGTACGCTAGTGGAATCATAGGGGAGGCTGGCTAGCTGCTTGTATAAATAAAAGTATAGTACAGAAACATAGAGCTTTTACAGAGTATGTCTACACTACATCAGACCAATGTTCTTCCCCACTTGAAAGGATTTCGGATGTCTATCATGCATAATTTTTTAATTGGTGATACACTATATATTGTCAAACACCTGCTTAAAGAAAGCATATATAAATTGGGTTTGGTGGGTCTAGGACAACAAGGTATGATTGACAGGAATTTCTAAATTACATATTCATGACTACCAAGTGATAGCCAATGCCATGCCCAGTGCAATCAGTGCTTTTCTACTTCCTTGTAATTACGATCAACCATAACAATTAAAAAATAAACATTATGTCAACTGAGTGATATCGACTAATGACTAAAAGTGGAAATACGACTCGTTAACAGTAACCTCTTTAAGATAAGACAGCATATTGGGCGTAGGCTCATGGAAATCTGGACCTCTGAAATCAATCACTTCGTCCGGGTCTTGGATGTAATTAATTGTTGGGTAAACTGGATCTCCACCCCATACTGCATAGGTCAATGGACACATCAACGATGTACACGATGCAGTAAACCAAGTCAACAATGCTACCAACTTTCAACATGGCACAAAAAATATGATGATAATAATATAAAGGCAGAGCCATTTAGTGCAAATTGGACATGATTACATCTGGTGTACACTAAAATATTGAAGTATAAATTAAAATCGTGGCAATGCATATACAGGCAGGCAGTGAACAATTGGAACATATCAAGGCATATGTGTATTCACAAACCAAAAGCATAGGCAAATGCATAAAAGCAGGGTCTCAAAAGGTCCCAAATGTAGGAAAAAGGTTGTATACTTATATCAATGACGATTTTGTTTGAGAAAAGATATTTATAATTGAATAAAAACCAGCACCACAACAGCAAGGTCAGATACTATATTTAATTTAACATATTAAATACACCCTCCGACTTTTGAGAATAAAAATTTGTTTCAGAATAGTTGTCCACTTAAATTTTTAAAGTGGGATGAATATAGCTTGCATGGAAATTCAAAAGATTTAAGGGCTTTATAGTACATACTTTCTTTGATCTGATCCTCGCGCATTCGCATTGCCAAAGGATCCCTAC
This sequence comes from Daucus carota subsp. sativus, assembly GCF_001625215.2. Classification (NCBI taxonomy): domain Eukaryota; kingdom Viridiplantae; phylum Streptophyta; class Magnoliopsida; order Apiales; family Apiaceae; genus Daucus; species Daucus carota. The sequence continues at coordinate 47,979,222 of NC_030381.2, read as the reverse complement.
GGATACGGGTATCAGTTCCCATCATAATACGGTATTCTCTATCAGTTTGATATGTGAACATTTCAATGAGTTGGGTATTCTCATCTTCACCAGTGTCTTCAAAATGTTTCTGAACTGCTTCACGTGAAGTGTCTCTCTTCCATGCTTTAACCCATTCAGAATAGTAAGCTAATGGACCAACTTCTTTCAGTCTTTCACTCTCAGCCTGCAACCTTGAAAAAACAGCATTTATTTTAAAAATGTCTCCTCTGAACTAGGCAAAGCTTGAAACCTGAAAAGTACGTTAAAAAGATGGTAGAAGGCAGACAGAGGCTCGGAGCTATTGCCTTTTCAGTGAACTGTTCTTTTAAGCATTACAGTCCACAGCTTTCATAGTGACACAGACAATTTAAATGTGGTCTATGGAAAGATTAGACTGTATGGCATATTCAGCAACAAAATAACTGTTTCCCAAGTTTTTATACTTGGGGACATTAAATTTTTTCATAAAACTGTTTATGCAGTCTCTGGGATTAACATATCCAGCGACAATACTTCATTGTTTATCAGGTTCATATTCTTAGATAAATCTTGAACAACTATATATTTTGTATGCATTTTGACATGCATTATGATGCTTATAATTATGTATTAAGTTTTAGTTGGTTTTACAGTCTTACTTTGTTGTAAAATGCCTTCAGAGTGGTGTCTATAAACTTAAATATATAGCTTTCCTGTAGAGTGCTAATAAAATTCTAGTAATGTATAATTTGAAGTAAATTCTACCATGTTTGTCTGAACTTAGTTTTGACATGCAAGTCGAAAAATATGCATACATGTATATATATACGTACTTATTTTTGGCTGGTAAGTTGGGGAAACAAGCTAAAAGATAGAGATGACGATAATGTTTAAAAAATAAACATCATTAGCAGAGCGCTCAGGTGCAGGTTTTTAATGGAATTCCCATGTCTCCCCTAAAGAAAAGTCCACGTACTCTACAAATTGCGTATGGGAAATTAATGTTGGACGAAATATGGATCAAGAGGGTATAACTTAACTTCAAGGAGAATTAAATGAAACACATGTATTGCCTCCAATATATCCATAAATATTCATCAATCCATGTTACTCAGCCATCTTACATTGTGTTAGCACGAAGTAAGATCCTCGATTTAAAAATTACCCCCAATTCAAGGGAAGTACTCCTAATGGACAACTACATAATGGATGTAAATTGTAACCTAACCCTCTAGATTATAGGGACTGATATATCATATTAAAATTTTAAAATTGATTTCAGAGTCACGAGCTCTGTGTCAGCGTCACTCTATTCCTCTAATGTAAACAGTTGTTTTCGCTACAGTGACGTTCTTACTTACAGAAGTTTAATTACAAGTTGGCTATAAACTCGTCACACACGGAACAAACCTAAGCAACACAAAATTACAAACAGATGCATGAAACAATAGGCAACAATAAAAAAAAATTACAATGTCCTGAAGCTCGGAGTAATTTTACGACACTAAGAAGCAATTATACCTTTCGTCTTTGTATAGATGCCGCCTAGCTCTGTAAAGGGAGGTCTCGGTCAATGTTGGATGGTCCCCGTAAAGCTTTACTTGCCCAGTTTCTGCCATAGCTTTAAGAAATACCTGTGGGTATAAGATTAATTATAGTAACAAACAAATAGATCTAAATGATTTCTTGCTAAACCAAAGCTCAGAATCCACTTGATCCAGAGTCTAACAGAAGTTCATATTATATACATGTCTAGTCAACCATCTAGGTTCAGAATCATTTTTGCAAACCAACTAGAGTATTCAACTAAATAGCTCTGCTCTAGCAGTATTGGCCCCACCGGCCCACCCCCTTTATTGGAGGCTAAGAGTTCAAGCCTCAGGCTTCTTAAAGGCAGAGTCGGGGATGGGTGTTCAATCAGCAAAAAAGAAACAGTCATGCAGTAAACAGTAATCAGTGAGAAAGTGCAAAAATCAACCCAATGCAGTCAAATGACTATCAACCTTTGCAAGTCTGATATTATTATATATTAATTCAAACTCAGCACTAACCGTTTCAACATCAGGGCGCCTCCTTTGCCACCTGGACCACTGCTCCTTTTCCGGCTTTCTCCAATTCCACCATAGTTCTTCGCTTGTAAGTGGCTGCTCTATTGGCTTCTTCACTTCTGGATCTATAAAGGGGTGAGGGACTCCAAGTTTCTTGTCCAGTGCATAGCCGGTTAACTCTTCTTCCTGAGGTTCTGTCTGATAAACAACGAACTCAGAGGGAAGATCTTTGGAGTCTTCCAAACCCTCGTTTACTAGTTCAGCTTCCACAGCATCGTCAAAAATATCACTCATTTCTGAAGTCTCAGAAGCGGCAACAGCTGCCTTGTTCTTTTTCCTCCGACTACCGGGAGTTTTTCCAAATGAAGGAGGTGCCGCTGACTCCCCAGTGGGTGCAGGAGCATTCGCTGCCCTAACTCGATCAGCAGTGCCTTCAGGCCAATAATCTCTCCCTGGAATACTTGCACGAGCACCAGAAGCTGGTTCCATCTGACCAGATGTTGAGTCCATATAACTATGATATGGCGGTTGGTCAACAAGCACATGGTCAAGAGCGTCATCATCCTCGTCCTTATCACCCTTTTGACACTTTATACAAGTACGTAAAGGCGACCGTTTCGGAAAATAATTGACACCAACTTTACACTGCCTCACAGGAAACGAACCGCTACAACATCTCCTAGCATTCCCCTGAAAGTATGCACAAACCCTTACACAATCATCAATTTGCAATAACGCATAGCTTCAAATCCCCATCCCCCTCTACCCTTACAATTTTAACTAAAACATCGAAAAATCAAGAAAATACCAACAAAAAGGGTATCTTTGACACTGAAACAATCTTCTTGTATCATAAAAACATCATACATGAGTGTGTAGTTAAACAATACCTGCAAAAGTTGAACAGGAAATTTGCCCCTCATAACATGTCCTGTAGAGACCATACTTCCCAACCCTCTATCTGCACCAAGTAATCACAACTGTTAAGCGACCAATTCTCCTAAAACCCCGGGTTTTACAAGGGCCTAATTCGATCATATGTTATCTTTAACACTAACAACAATTCAAAATTATGTAACAATCACAAAAAAGTAAATGCACAAACACACACATAAAGATATATGCAGAGTAAGAAAGAAATTAGACCTTGATAGAGCCAAGTAGTGGATAAAGCAGCCATTTTTAATTAATTATAAAAACGCAAAAAAAAAACTCTGTAAGTGAAAAAGAAGCAAATGGGGTTGTAGATATATATGCATATATCAATAAATGTAAAAAGAAGGGATGGAAAGCATTGTTCTTGAATTTGTTATTACAGGTTTTAAGTAAAGTGAACACTGAACAAGAAGAAGATAAAGTTAACTAGTTTAAAACGGGTCGAGCGCTGCTTCGCATGGGCTGCTGTGTTCGGTTCAGATTTTTCATTGGCAAGCCCAATCAGTTCGCCGGCCCGCTAGAGCCCATTTTGGTATAATTATTTTATTACATTTTACAAGTGTATGTTTTTTATTGATATATATATTTTTAATTTTTCTACCTCAATAAGATAAGTGATTATCATATATTATCTTAATATAATAATTTTATGAGAAAGATTTTTCTGACACATATTCTAAATTTTTTATAAAATATAAATTTATAATTAGAACAGAAGGAATACCTCATCTAGAATTGAAATAAAATGATAATGGGAGATCATAATTGAAATACTTGGCTATGATTGCGTGTTCATATATTATTTAATAGTTAAGTAAAGCAGGATACATAACTTTTAATATTTATTTTGATACTCAACATGTAATAATATTTTATATTTTTTTAGAATTAAATATTAATAAGGGATTGAGTTGAGTGCCGTATCAGAAAATATGGAGTCCTGAGTCGAGAGGTCAGAGAAGTTGGTTAAACAAACATGCTGTGTTTTTTTTTCTATATATAAAAAGAATAAATTTATTAATCAAAAGTCATACGACATCTATAAATATAATCAAAATTGGACAGATGCGGAATTATATCGCTGTTAAATCTTTGAAAATGATTTGAAAATGTTTTGAGATTGATTCTATGGTTAATTGTTCGGAACAAATATGTTGTGTTAGTCGGACATGTTCTATCCATGAAAAATCAGACACAGATTAAATAATTCAATTTTGATACCTCTAAAATATTGTTTTGTAATTGAAAAGAAATATCAATATATTTTTTAATTTTTGAAAATGAGATAACTATATGATCTGGTAAATAACTTTATAGATTAAAGCTAATTTGTTATTAATATTAAAATAAAAATGAATCTAGATTTGGTGATAAAATACTAATTAGAGATTAATAACTTCCTCCAAAGTGGTTTAGAAATAAAAGACAGGAAAAAAGGGGCACGTTCATACACTTCTGCAGCTGAGAGTATACAATATTCATATAATATTCTTGCTAAAGATTGAATTTTTAATTGTTACCTCATTTCATTCTACTCTTAACTTTTAGCATTCTTTAAGTTCAGATTCATACACACACTCATTTATCACAATTATCTTACTTTACAACATAAAAGCCAGTTCTCATCTGGGTTGTGTCTGAGTGGACTGTTCATTTCTTGCAAATTTGAGGTTGGTAATGCCTTTTTTAGTTGTTCATTGTTAAAAAGATTGATTTTGATTAGTGGGTGTTGATTTTTTTTTGGTATTGATTGTTCAGTGTTATTGATTGCAAGTAATATGCTATTTTTGGCCTCATAACAATTTGTATGTATACTTGTTATGTGTAAGACTCATCTGCTTCTGAAGCACTAAGATTTGCTTGTGTTGGATCCTGGAGTGGTGAAGTATTGTTATTTTGAAGTTGTGCTTTTGGTTTTCAGATTTAGGGTACAAATAGATTGCATCTTAGGTCGTGAACTTGTGAGTTGTGATATTATAGGCATGGGGTTGTGAGAGATGGGTTGGAGGGACTAGTGTGGATATTTGAATAGAATTCTGTATTGTAACTTTGTAAGTTAGGTTTGTGAAGATGAAGAGGTCGAAAAGTGAGCAACTTCTTGGGAGGAGGTTTAAATTGACTCATCTTCTGTTTGGTATAGCTGCATTGTACTTGATTTTTATTTGCTACAAGTTTCCGGAATTTTTCAAGACTGGTGGGGTGTTGAGTGGTGATGATGGCTATGATAAATTGGGTAGCTCAGGGTTTATGGATGTGAATGGCGATATTATAAGTAAGCCAAAATTAAGGTCTGTTTCTGAGGAAACAATCCATCGTAGACTAGACGATGAAAATGAAGTTGTGCCATTTATTATGCCTGGCAAAGCATTAATAGACAAGAATAAGGGATTGCCACCGATGAAGCCGTTTAAGAATCATTATGGTCGAATAGCTAGTGAGATCTTGAGGCAAATGAATAAAACAAATGATTTGTCAGTATTAGAGAGGATGGCAGACGAGGCGTGGACTCTAGGTCTAAAGGCATGGGAAGAAGTAAAACATTATGACGGAAAAGAGGCTGACCAGAATTCAATACTCGAGGTGAAGCAAGAGTCATGTCCCTCGTGGGTATCAAGTAGCGGTAAAGAGTTAGCTAAGGGCGACCAGATTATGTTCCTTCCTTGTGGGCTAGCTGCAGGCTCTTCCATTACAGTTGTGGGGACGCCTAAATATGCCCATCACGAGTATTTGCCCACACAAGCCAAGGTGAGGAATGGCAATTCCCTAATCCTGGTTTCACAATTTATGGTTGAATTGCAAGGCTTAAAGTCTGTGGTTGGTGAGGATCCACCAAAGATTCTGCATTTGAACCCTCGCTTGAGAGGGGATTGGAGCCATCTACCAGTGATTGAGCATAATACATGTTATAGAATGCAATGGGGAGCAGGTCAACGCTGTGATGGTTTACCATCTAAGGGTGATGATGACATGCTTGGTAAGAACATTTTATTTCCATATACACATATAGCCATTTCTTATGCTCAATTACACCTTCTAAAGTATTGTTAATATCTATACTATCAGCATGAATTTGGTAGGTAGAACAGAAACACATGTGTAGAAGGTAATTGCATCTATTGAACAATAAATCCTCCCCAAATATATAAGATCTGCCAAAATTCCTAAAGAAGGATGAACCAGGCAGTAAAAGATGAATCAAGAAAATCATGCTTATCTCATGTTGGAGATTGCTACTTTTTAACAGGTGATAATAATCCCATAAAGAGTTACAGAAAATAGCAGTTCATGGAGATTGTGGAAAAGGGCCAAAACTAGGCACCAAGACATTTGTCAGCTTAAATTACTTGGTTTTGTTTATTATTAAGTTTGTGTGTACAGTAATGGGCCTGAATATGTTGACTTATTGCATGTACAAATTATTATGTATTTTGCTTGGAACTGAAGGTACATTTTACAAAGAATGACAGTTCAGACAATCTATTATCAGTAATGAATATTCTAGGGGACAAAATATATTATTTCTAGTTTTGGATGTGTTGCCAGTTTAATAATGTATCAAGTGATTTAATACCCAGATTGATCGTTCTCTGCAGTTGATGGATATCTGAGATGTGAGAAGTGGAGCAGGAATGATAACAGAGATAAAGAGTCCAGAACAACTTCTTGGTTCCAGAGATTCATAGGGCGCGCCAAGAAACCAGAAGTAACCTGGCCTTTCCCCTTTGCGGAGGGAAAAATGTTTGTTTTGACTTTGCGTGCTGGTCTTGATGGATTTCATATCATCTCTGGGGGTCGACATATTACTTCTTTTCCTTATCGGACGGTATGGAACTTGCACTAGAATATGGTTTTGATAGCTCTTAAGTATTCTTAGTGTTTAAGAAAGTAGAACTTTACATCTGACCGCTCTTTTCAACACCAAAATTAAGTTTAGTTATTGGTTAATGATGCGGTGGCTTGTCATGTTCTTAGATTCCTCTAAATATTTGACACATGTTATCACGTGACAGTATTATAGTTTTATTTATCAATGCATCATGTGGAGTTGGGAACTTGGCGAGTGTATTATTGATGGGAAACAGAAGCAAAAATTTGAGTCTTATATTTATCAGTAAATAGTTTAATCATATTTGATTGCATGTATTTATATGTTTTATTAAATATGTAGTAGGTTATATATATAAGCATAATGGTTTTGGGGACTTAGTCTATTAGGTTATGTTATTAGGGTTTTACTTGGTTTAATATACTACAGTGATTCTATATCAATATTGATTTGAGTCTCTTTTTTTGGGTTATAATTTACAATTTATCCCTTCTGCGGTTGGGAAACCCATGGATAGTGGATTTTCTGTGGTTAATTCACCCAAGTTTATAAATGTTTTTTTCTCATAAATTTGTTATCTCTAAAATCTATCCTGCAGTAATTCTGATGTTTTTCTCCAAGGATATTTCTTCTTCTATACTGCATTAATTATTATGTTTTTGTAAACTGTGATTGGCTCATTGGCATATCTCTTTCCCTTGTCTCATATTGTATGAGGGTCCCACTTATATATTGACTTGCAGCTGTGATATATTAATTTTGTGTTTTTAAGTAGAATACATCTCACGTTCAATCTGGTGTGTCTTTTACTGATCTATAGTGTTCGTTTGCTCACCATAAGTTCCCTTTTTCTGCAGGGATTTACGCTTGAAGATGCAACAGGATTGGCAATTAAAGGTGATGTGGATGTTCATTCGGTTTTTGCCACCTCTCTCCCAACCTCACATCCAAGTTTTTCACCTCAAAGAGTTCTAGAAATGTCTCCAAAGTGGAAGTCTCAACCTTTACCGAATGGTCCTATTCCCCTTTTTATTGGGGTTCTCTCTGCTACTAATCACTTTGCAGAGCGCATGGCCGTTAGAAAAAGCTGGATGCAAGCTTCAGCTATCAAATCCTCAATTGTAGCAGTTCGCTTCTTCGTTGCATTGGTATGGCCCAACATTAACGTGAACCAGAACCTTTCTTTTGCATACACTCTGATCTCTGAATTTGAGAAGCCAAAAATGTTAATGAATCAGTACGAAATAGGCTCTTTTCTCCTTCAATAAAAATTATAATTTAATTTTGGCATTTTTTTTAAGTCCTTGCTGAGATAGTCTTGGACTTGCAGTATTGATAGTAAGTTTGGCAGTATATGGCTTTCCTTGCCAGTAATATAGATATCCAGAAAGGATCCATCTTCCATGCATTTTGGCTACCACTAGAAGATGAAAGATATAAAAATTACAGTACATTGTCAATAACTAAAACAAGGCTGAATTTTTAGTCAGTTTTGGTTGATGCTACACTTTGGCTGAATATATGATAGTCAGCAGATGTTGGATTTAGCCTGAGGTCAGTGACAATGAAATTTGGGGATGTTGCAATATAGTTGATCGCGTTAAATCTTGATTTTTGGGTGATCTCAAGCCCCTGGCTAAATTGCTTAAAATCTACTCTTGACATGTGATTTGCATTTGCTACCTTCTTTAATAGTAATTTTGGCATCTCACCCATTCATATGGCATCTCTATAACACACCGTATTAGGCCCGCTCTCATCTTAGATTCCATGGTGCAGAACCCAAGGAAAGAGGTGAATGCAGTTCTGAAACAGGAAGCTGCTTACTTTGGTGATATTGTGATCCTACCATTTTTGGATCGCTATGAGCTAGTGGTTCTTAAAACTATTGCTATATGTGAATATGGGGTAAGTTTATTTTTTGTCAGTTCCTAATCCTTGATTCTTTATCGACTATATTACATACTCAGGATTCAAAACCAGATTAGTTGTTTCCGTCCTAGTTCCTCTGAATATCTCATATTTGGCATGCAGGTTCAGAATGCCACAGCTGCTCACATCATGAAGGGGGATGACGATACTTTTATAAGGGTGGATACTGTTCTGAAAGAACTTGATAAAGTCTCTGTAAAAAAATCACTTTATATGGGTAATCTTAATCTCTTGCATCGACCCCTTCGGAGTGGAAAATGGGCTGTTAGTTATGAGGTATGCAATGGGAATCGGTGAATCTTTTTTGGCAACAACAGACTGAAAATTTTACAGCTGTTAACCTTTCCTATGTGTTTAACTGGAGTAGATTTTGTTGATTGTTTGAGCAGATTGTCCTCCTGTTTTCATGTCATCGTATATTTAACAACTGTTCTGATGAAACAGGAATATCCGGAAGAAGTTTATCCTCCGTATGCTAATGGGCCTGGATATATAATCTCGGAGGACATTGCCAAATATATTGTTTCTCAACATGTCAATCAAAAACTTAAGGTTTGTAGGCCAGAAAGATTTTTGTTTTTTTATTATATTTTTATTTTTAAGGTTGTCTGCCAGAAAGTAAAATCTTTAAATTATACCGCTGATGACAAGTTTTCTCTTAAAAAATGTTTTTTTTCGTAAGCAGCTATTTAAGATGGAGGATGTGAGCATGGGAATGTGGGTCGAACAGTTTAACAGCTCGAGACCGGTAGAATACTCCCATAGTTGGAAGTTTTGTCAGTATGGGTGCGTTGAAAATTATTTTACAGCTCATTATCAATCACCGAGACAAATGATCTGTTTATGGGACAAATTGGCAAGAGGTCAGGCTGGTTGCTGCAATTTTTAGGAAAAAATGCGATTATACAAATTACAGAGCTTGCGAATGTTCTTAGCCAATTCATCAGACACGAGGTTCTTCACATATCATCACCATTCTTACTTCTTAGTGGAGTCTGCCTTCGTTGTGAGTTTCGGGTCATGCTCTTAAATTTTAGAGCGGATCATGATCTCCTCCGGTGAGGGTTCGGCTGGATATTTAAAAGAGGGAGAGGGGTGGTTGAAGCGTCTCAAATGTCTGGTCAAAGTGTAAAAGGAACTGTACATATTACTTGTTCAATCATGTAGTATATTTGTAAACTCCTTGCTGTCCTATAATGTTTGAGTTTGACAGTGATTCATCCACATAGTACTTGGGAACTAAGGTACTTCACATTTTCAAATTTTTTTCCTTGATGCTCTTTTTCTGCTCCATCTCGGGGTTTTGCATGAAAACAAGTTCATTTGCATGTCTGATTAACCATAGAAAATGGTGGATGCTCTGACCTCTGGCACCCGAAAAAATCAGCGAACTTGAGACACAGAGAATTACTTTTTCGAGTTCCATAAGAATAAATTAGACATTTAATCACTGATTAATCCATGCTCTCTCATTTGCTGAATTGATTAAATTTCCGATTATTCAATTAATCATATGATTAATGGAACACTGGTACCAGATATTTCATTGAATAATTGAAGAGAACATTCAAGCAGAGAAAATTGCAGTACTACAACATACTGTAACAGCTACTCCCTCTGTCCCTCTCATTTCTCTTTACGGTTACTATTTTGGGATGTCCCTCTCATTTCTTTACGTTACTATAAATAGTAAGTTTTTCTCATCATTACAATTTACACCCACTATCTTCCTCCACTATCTCATACTCCCTCCATCCCATTTTAAGTGTCCACTTTGCCAAAAAAAAACTTCCCAAAATATGTGTCATAAATATAGTATTAAATACAACCACCAAGCCCCTCATAAATATATTCAAAGAATTATGAAGGTATAGTGTAATTTGAAGTGAAGAAAGGTCCAACAAAGAGCAATTAATGAGGTGCATAACTAATATTTATGAAAACTAAGCTCATTAGTTGTGGGAACATAATGATCAAAATGTTACATTAATTGTTTCTTAATATGTGTGAAATTTGCAAAGTGGACACTTAAAATGGGATGGAGGGAGTATTTAACAATAAAAACTACTATTACACCCACTACTTTCCTCCACTATCTCAAATCTACTATTAAATATTGGTAGGTCCCACAACTTTACCCACTTTTCATCTAACTTTACTCATTTTTCATACATTGTCTTGGTCTCCGTGTCCCCCTCCAATGTAAACAATTGAGGGGGACGGAGGGAGTAGAATAATAATGACACAACAAACCAGATTATAAATTTGACATTGAATATTTCATCAACCCCTCTGCAACCATAAATTCTTGTTTCGATATTTTTTAGTGTTACGAAACTCAGTAGTTGCTGCATTCACTTGACTGCATATTTGTCTCATCTTCATTTTCACTACCTCTGAGGAAGTAGTACCTCCAATGATCTGTCAACTGGAAACGGGTCAGATCAGACATCAACATAGGCAGCAAAACACTTTTATTATTACTGTGCATACCGTACATTTTAGCTTATGCCAGACATAGGGCTGTTCACGAACCGAGCCGAGCCGAGTTTTGACCGAACTGAGCCGAGCTTTAATTTTTTTTCTGACGAGCCGAGCCGAGCCGAGCTTTTTTATCGAACAAAAATTGTGTTCAAGCTCGGCTCGTTAACTAACGAGCCGGACACGAGCTTGTTCGCGAACAAATACAAGCCGAGCCGAGTCGAGTCGAGTCGAGCCGAGCCAGAAAAAAAATAAAGACAAACCGCTAGTTGACTCTTAGAATAGCTAACCAAATAATTTTAATTTTTTTGAAACTTTGTTTATATCACTAAAATGTATATATGTTAACATCCATGAGGTTGGATCGGTAAGAAATATTTTTTAAAAAATTGAAACACTAATTTAGGATTAAACACTAGTTAGCGGTACTAGTTAACCTTCTACTTGACTGTCAAAATAGCAAACCATATAAAATTATTATTTTCCGAAATTTTGGTTACATCACTAAAATATATATATATATAAATTATATGTTGAATTCTGAGTTCAATAACATATATAAATTATAAAAAAACCCCAAAAATATTACATTTTTTCGAGCTTTAACGAGCCGAGCTCGAGCCGAGCGAGCTCGAGTCGAGCTCGAGCCGAGCTCGAGCCGAACATACTAAAAGCTCGGCTCGAGCTCGTTTACTTAACGAACAATTTTTTGTGTTCGAGCTCGAGCTCGTTAACTTAACGAGCCGAGCCGAACGAGCTCTTAACGAGCCGAGCTCGAGCTTGTTCGCGAACAGCTCGGTTCGTTAAACAGCCCTAGCCAGACATATATGTTCTTGTAGTCGGAGGTGGTTCGTAAAAATAGTCGTTAATCTCTCTCATTTCTTTATTGATTATTTAAATTATTTGACCCGCATTTTAAGATATATATAAAATATAGTTTTATAAGTTTTTTTTATTTTTTTTATTTTTTAGTCTTTAAATTTAAAATTTTTATTCATAAAAAATTATAAAATTATATTTTATAAATATCTTTAAATTTGTGCAAGCCCTTTTTGAAGGGTAAAGAACCGAGAGAACGAGTACTAATTTCTGCAAGATGCAGGATTTAATAATTATATTACGATTATTTCACAGCTGTTAGCACGAGTTTGTATAATTTTTAAATCTTTTAGACGATTACTTAGTGTTGCTCCCGCCTATTAAGAGAAAAATGTTTGGGATGCTGAAATAATTGATTATTAATTTTCAAGTTGGCAAAATTAAATTAGGAGTGTCTCTGAGAAACAAAGAAACAAATTCAGGATATTTTTCGAATTCTCTAGACATATGATATATTAGAAAATAAAGTTTTTTTTGAGTAAATATTAGAAAATAAAGATAAAAATTAGTTCCGTCGGCCTCTTCAGAAGTCTAAATTCATTCGTAGTAGAAATGTAGAATACTACTCCCTCCGTCCCAGTCAATAGTATACATTGGGGGACGGGAGCGCGGCACGGACTTTAATGCTTCAATATAGTATAGTTCTGTAAATTATTTTTAAGATTTTTTTTTTTTGTATAAAAGTATAACATTTATATTTTTATACAAAAAAAGAAAAACTTAAAAATAAGTTGTGGAACTATGTTTTATAAGAGCCTTAAAAAGCGTGTCGAGCAGTGAAAAAGAAACGTATACAATGACTGGGACAGAGGGAGTAGAATGTCAATACAACTTTAACTTTTACATTAATAAGCTACGGGCCCGGAGGAATATGAAAGTCAGGCGCCGCGCATAAAGCTGTTAGTATTTGAATTGCGGGGATGTAAAATGCTGTGAATCATGGTGTATAAATATGCTTTTCTTCTCTCCTCTTTTGTCCATTTACCCATGCAGATCCGCATTCTGATGGGGTGTTTGGCTGAGCTTCTAAGAGCATCTCCAAAAGCCTCGTTGGCTCCTAAATATAATATAAAAAATATGGTTCTTAGTAATTTGGAACAAAGTTAAAAGTGTAAACTCCAACAATACTCTCTACATCTCTTCTCTATTTCATATTTTATTCATATATTGGGCTCCACTACAGCAAAAGAGAGTGAAAGATGGAGATGAATTGGAGGGAAAGATTTTTTTATGGTAAGAAAATAAGTTAGGAGCCATGTGGTGGCTCTTAACTTTGAGGAGAGAGGAGAGAGAAACAAGAGGTTCTTAAGATTTAAGAGCCACTTAAGAGTCTCTTGGAGCAACATTTTTCCTCTCCCTCCTCAAATTTCAATTTAGGAGCCTAAATGAAGGAGATGCTCTAAGCCTAGCTTCTGTTAGAAGCACTTAGTTGTATCGTTTGTGTGAAAAGTCAAGAAAAATTTATAAAAAGTTAAGAATGCTAGTTTTTCTTTCACGATTTCTACTCATTTCTCAAACACTTTAATCACTTATAAGTCTTAACTTGCATCTCACTTCTATTTCACTTTTTTACTTTAAACAAGAAACACTTATTTTAAACTCAGTCAAACGACCCCTAAGTTTCCAGTTGTCTTTTTTCAGATTTTTTAATTCCTTTTAGTTACAGAATAATACTTTCTTCATTTCAATTTATATGTCCTACATTATTTGTTCATTTCTTATTTCTATACAAATTTAAGGACAATGTTTTAAAACATTGATATTGGTAAATTTTTTTAAAAACGGACCTGTAATATGAAACAGAATAATTAATGTTTTACTCCCTCCGTCCCCCTCAATTGTTTACATCGGAGGGGGACACGGAGATCAAGACAATGTATGAAAAATGAGTAAAGTTAGATGAAAAGTGGGTAAAGTGGTGAGATCTACCAATATTTAATAATAGATTTGAGATAGTGGAGGAAAGTAATGGGTGTAATAGTAGTTTTTATTGTTAAATATGAGATAGTAGGGGAAGATAGTGAGTGTAATGATGGGAAAAACTTACTATTTATAGTAACGTAAAGAAATGAGAGGGACATCCCAAAATAGTAACCGTAAAGAAATGAGAGGGACAGAGGGAGTACAATTTTTTTTTGGCCCGCTACCATTTATGGCCGGCTCCGCTAGTAAGTTCTACACCATGGCTTGTATAAGAAACCCGCATGCATTTAGCTTCGCTACGTAACCAGAGATTTTAGGATTCATCTTACTTTACTTAGAAGTTAATTAGATTTCTAAGTGCCGAAGATGGTTCGTGTCATATCTATTTCACAAGAAAGGATAGATTCTCATGTTTAGGAGAGTCTGAGATAAGATTTCACATCTACTCATATATTGTAACTGATCCGTATCTGATGAGATCACAGGCAGTGGCGGAACCAGGACTAAATGTTAGGGGGGGCTGAAAAATATTTCGTCATCTATACTTGCATAAATAACTTTCTCAATATATATCATCATACTATCATTCATTCATGCATCTTCCATCCTATTACGCTGATAAGTCTTGATTGCTTTCATAGCAAAAAAAACTCTCTCAACAGTAGCAATGACAACCTGTAAAACCAGAGCTAACTCAACCAGAAGATAAACTAAGGGATAAGCAGTGTGTCTGTGTGTTTTACCCATCATGACAGAAAGATTTCTTGTATTTTGAAGTCCAGATTAATCTTCGCTCTCATATCATAGATAAAATTGTGTAACTAATTTGGCAACAACTCCAAATCTAGTAAAGAAAAATCCTTTGGATAAAATTGTGCAAGGCAGACCAGTTTTGAGTTATTGAAATCTGAAAATTAATTTCTAGGATCCAAAGAGTCAATACAAAGTAGTAGCTCTATGTTTCCTAGCACCTCTTCAAGAACTTAAGAGCTCTATTTGCTTACTCAATAATGAGGAGCACACTTTCCCTCTTAACTATATTTTATATTATTTTTCTAATGCACAAAGTACTCGGCATGCATCATACAGTTTGCATGATCTAGTTGCTCTGAGTGTATCTATTTGAATGTATTTGTTAATTAGACTCTCTTTAGACTGAGTGCCTTCTCTTTTCTTCTTTTATATTAAGTCCCTCTCTATGACATTTATAATTCAGCGGGGCTAATAAAATTATATTGACATCACAAAT
Source organism: Daucus carota subsp. sativus (assembly GCF_001625215.2). NCBI lineage: Eukaryota > Viridiplantae > Streptophyta > Magnoliopsida > Apiales > Apiaceae > Daucus > Daucus carota. The sequence goes on along the minus strand of NC_030381.2, from coordinate 47,963,948 downwards.
TCAGCGGGGGCTGAAAAAAAAATATACACTGTATTTTTGAGGTTAGGGGGGGCTTTAGCATCCCCTAGCCCCCCTCTGGTTCCGCCACTGATCACAGGCAAGAATTTATTGAAATAAGATTTATTAATCGGAATATGTCTAAAAATCTGTAATTAATTAATATTATTTGAATTTCTTTTTGATAAAATGTTAATTTAATTAAAAATTATTGTAAAAAATATAAAATTTAGTTATAGATTTATTGGTTAAACATGTAGAAACACAAAGACACGACTGACTAAAATTATAAATAATTTTTATAATTCTTTTACATATTATCTGAAAATGGTATGTGAGTAATAAAAAAGACAAAGTACAATATTTGTGAGAAAAGGACAGGGATGAATATGTAAATTCAGGAAGATGAAAGATGTCACACAAGAATAGCAATTTTAAATTTGAAAAAACAAAACACTACAGTTAGCAGCTATATGCAAGCTAACTAAAAAGCACAACACATCTCTCTCTCTCTCTCTCTCTCTTTCTCTCTCTCTCTCTCTCTCAGACTTCTTTCTTTTTCTACTTTTTTTCAACCAGCACTTAACTTTGTACACTTCTCTTCTAATATTCTCTCTTATTATATCATAACACATTCACATTACATTTATTCTCTCCTGAAGCTTCTCACTCAACTCAATGGCAGACATTACACACCTTCCCATGGAACAGCTTCAAGACCTTGAGTACTGTATTGATTCCAACCCCCCATGGCGTATGCACCCATCTCTCTCCTCTCTCTCTCTCTCAAAGATTTCGTCTTTTATGTATATATATGTTTTTGTGTATTTTTATTATGGTGGGCATGAAGTAAGATTTTGTGGGTGTGACCAAGATTTTTGTTTGTTTCAGTAAATAAAAACTTTAATGGGTTTAGATTATCATGTGACCTCATTTAGAAATTTAATGGGGTGGGGGACAATAAAAATCCAATCTTTGTTCTCATTTAAAGTTTTTGTCTTTTTTAATTATTGTGACATTCTTGGAATGTATGTTTATGGCTATGGGGACCTATTTTTGGATGAAGAAGATAATGCTTTGAATATTTTAGCTAATTCACCTCTGAAAATAGAAAAGATTGAAGCTTTTGTATTTTACTGCTACTGATTGTTGGGTTAGTGGTACTGTGGTAACCCTACAATTTTTTGGATGTGTGTTGTGTTTTTCGGATATATTTGTTTATAAGTGCACTAAGGGGGAGTGAGAATTTGAACCCGCGATCTTCGTCGTTTGGGACTAGGGTAGCGGTGAATTTTAAGGTTTTAGTGTATCTTTGAGCACTAATAGATTACCAGGGAATGGAATTAGTTCTAAAGGAAAACTACACTTACATATACAAGAAGTCAATGACAAGTTTGTTCTTGGTGTAGTGGTATTATAGTGCTTACAAAATTTTACTTTTTGAGGATTGTCCAGTAGTTTTGCCACTAAAAGAGTGGGTCTCAGACTCTAGGGGTGACAAAGGTAGGTAGTGTAGTCTGTAGACACTTGCTATATATAACTCTTATCAGTCCGGAAAGTGTGTCACATATTTCATTTCTGAGCAGAGGGCATGGCGGTGATGCCACTGATATGAACGGAATGTCGGGAAAACCATTTGGATGCTGGCATTCTGTCAAGTTTTAAGTGTATTATTTTATAATCTGGGCACATTTATTGCACATGTTCTTGTCCTCCACTGATATATGTAGTCATACTATATTGTAGAATGTCAGATCTTTATCAAGCTTCAAGAACACTGTCAGTGAACAATGAAATTATATATTAGCAATGAAATGATAATCTTCCACCCTAATAAATCGGGATATTCCTTTCTGCTGAAATTCCAGTAACACTACCTGCTGCTAGTTCAGTTCTGTCCTGTATGTCGCCAATACATAATCTTGTATGGAACTAGACTAGGAAGTGCACTGAGAATGGGCTTACAAGGGTTACAACTTATCAATGCAGCAATAATTCAATAAGTTACTATATTACTGAATCTGAATCCCTTGTATGATTCTTCTACTAAATTGCTCCATATCTAGAATGTTATGAGATTCTCTGAACAATTAATATGTTACTTCAGCTCTCCCTTGATTAACTGTATTTTTTATTTAGTTATTTATTTATTAAATTCAAAACTGATTTCTTGTAATGCAGCTGAAACCATCTTGTTAGCGTTTCAAAACTATATACTGGTGCTGGGCACAAGTGTTATGATCCCCACCCTTCTTGTACCATTGATGGGTGGAACTGATGTAAGTCCCCTGAGTTTGTTTTGTATTACAGCATTCATGTATGACATCCGATGTCAGCAGTAGCCAGACACAAATTTTTTCTTACTAGAAAAAATTTAGTGAAAAAATTATGTAGTCTTGCACCCATTTCATCTATATTTGTTAGTTAAGTTGCAGTTTTCTGTTTTGTTACCAAAACTCTTCAAATTTCATTGATATGAAGTCTAATAAAAGATAATCCCAGGCCAAAAGAATCGACACATAAGCTGTCAAATTATTTTTCTATAAAAACTGCTTCTTACCTCACATATTTCAGTACTTGGCCTTTGAGCAAAATTGGATGTGTGACATATATTTCCTTGCAAATATAAAAGTAAAAATGTTCACTTACTCAAACAACAGGGGGAGAAGGCACGGGTGATACAAACTTTGTTGTTTGTAGCCGGCATTAACACACTTCTTCAAGCACTATTTGGAACAAGATTACCAGCTGTAGTTGGAGGATCATTCGCTTATGTCATCCCCGTATTAAATATCATCTTTGATTCTTCTCTACAACGAATCACTAACAATCATGATGTAAGATTCCACTTTTCCACAATCTTGGTTCTTTGGTAGTGCTTGAATTTTTGGGAGGCATATGATACTAAAATTGATCATGTAGAGTGTTTCTAACTTACAGTGAATTTTCCTAGTACAAAATCTTGATGTAAAATAAACAACAGTTTTCAAAATTGCAAAGTTGAAGTACAAGAAAAAAATTACTCTGCAGCAAAATCAGATCCTAACCAGGGTACCTAATGTCTTTCATCTTGTAACTAAGAGCTTATCTTGAAGGACAAGTGATTAATATTATCATCTCATATCATATGGCAGAGGTTTATCGAAACAATGAGAGCTATCCAAGGAGCTCTGATTGTAGCTTCAAGTATTCAAATAATCCTGGGATACAGCCAAGTATGGGGTCTCTTCTCAAGGTATATCACATTTTATGAGTGAACGAAATATTAATACTTTATGGAAATAATTTAACAGTGGTTCTATTTCTCAGGTTTTTCAGTCCCCTTGGCATGGCGCCTGTAGTGGGTTTGGTTGGTTTGGGATTATTCCAACGAGGATTCCCTGAGGTAGGTTTAATTAATTGCCATTAAAATGTGGAGATGGTGCTTATTCTAAAACCATCATGGATATTATGCACATAGACATCTTTATTGGAGCCTGTATATGATCTTCACATAATGTCCCTACCGACTGAATTATCTGTAACATTATGTATTTCGGAATTTCCATAGTGGATTGTCCTAGAACAGCATAGTAAATTTATACTTCGTCATAAATGCAATCTGAAACTTTGATTTTGATGCTCCCTGTCAATGAAGTTTTAATGTATATATTTACTCCACATTTAACCCAATGTAATATTTCATGTGTGAGGAATATGTAACTTTGAAAATATATCAAATTGTATGTGTTGTGGACATTATGTCGCACCCTGACTTGTTGCACTTCCCTTTATGTTATATGTTCCGGATTTTCTTTTAAAATCTTATAATCTAGTAACTACTGCAAAAGTTTATGTTGCATTTTTTCTGTTTCAGTTGGGGAGATGTGTAGAAATTGGGATACCAATGCTGTTGTTGGTCATTGGAGTGTCACAGGTAGTGGTGGACTGGTGGTACATGTTGCTATTGTTTAACACCTTCCTTCCTAGGATATATGTATCATTATCAAGCGACTGTGGGTTTTCTATTTGCAGTACCTTAAATATTGGAGACCTGTGAGAGAGATGCCAATTTTCGAACGTTTTCCTGTACTAGTTTGTGTTGCAATCATTTGGATCTATTCAATAATACTAACCGCTAGTGGTGCCTACCGGGACAGACCCATTAGAACTCAATTCAGCTGCCGGACAGATAGAGCAAATCTTATCTCCACTGCCCCTTGGTTTGTATATAATTTAATTTGCACCTCTTTTTTGTAGATTACTATATCCTTTCAGTTCTATAAGATTGGTTCTCTTATGCAGGTTCAAGTTTCCATATCCCCTGCAGTGGGGTCCACCTACTTTTTCAGCTGGACATTCATTTGCGATGATGTCTGCAGTTTTAGTGTCAATGATTGAGGTAAATTGCTGTCTTCAACAAATGCCACCAAATATATTAATTTTATTTGATTTTTGTTTCTAAATTAGGACTTGTTCAGTTTTACTATTTGAGAGTTTTATGTGGATAACTCAGTGAATAATATTCAGGTTTCATCCTCAGTTCCAAGTTTTTGAATCTCCTTCAAAATATATTTGAAAGAGTTGGATAACTTAAAATGTTACGATATTGTGATATAAAAGGAAAAGGGGGTTTGTGCAAATTAATATTTTTTTTTGGTTATTTAAAAGAGGCTCTTCCATCTCATTGTTGAATTGATATCACTTTCGTATCAGCTTAAAACAATTTGCAAATTTACAGATTTCAATATCGCAAAAACAAGAAAAAGAATTGCAGTTTATATCCAGGTTCTTGGGAAAGTTGGTGTTTATGTTCCCCGATGCTGCATACATGCCTTCTAGCAATAACGAGCCTACCTAACTTTCTTCCACTGATCTGTACAGTTCAGTTTAACTACACTTAGAAGGTTTTTTTTCCCTTAAAAGGAATGAAAGACATGATATGATACTATCTAGGAACTTTGTATAGGTCATTGTACAGATTGTTTATAATTTAATTCGTATATGATATATCTCACTAAATATTACTAATAATTTCATGATGTAAAATTAGTTCGTATATCGCTGTAACATATCTATGTATGAGCTGCTCTTTCTGTGTTCAGTGTTCTCTATATATTTTATTTTGTTAAAAAGTGAGTTTCTCTTGTAACCCCTTGATGTATCACAGTCTACTGGTGCGTACAAGGCTGCTTCTCGGCTTGCAATTGCTACCCCACCTCCTGCATATGTATTGAGCCGGGGCATTGGCTGGCAGGTGAGCTACTTTGACAAGATTTCACTCTTAGCAAGTTGCCTTTGCTCCGATATGATAACAATCTAGTTACAGTATAGAATAGACTACTCATATAAGATGCAACTCCTGCTACTTCCATGTGAAAGGCATAATTTTAACTAATATCAATCTGAATAGAAGGCATGTCACTGAACTGATATTAATATTTCTCTGTCATTGTTATTGTTCTCATGTATAAATATTCTGACTTTGAAAGTCGAGGGGACAAAATAACCAGGCATCTAAATCATTCTTAATACTGTAATTAGTAATAGAGGAAAACAAGCTCAGTGTTAAATTTGTAACGGAAAAAAATTTGCTAGTGCTTGATATATATATGAGTCATCTTTTATGCTTCTGAAGAGATCTAATATGTAGTGTTTTTCTCTTTCTCCCGAGCACTCAGCTCTCAAGTTTAAAGTGAAGTTCTTGATAAAAATGTCAACAATACATTGCAAAATTTTGTATGGTGTAGAAGCATTAAACTCTGACCAATTTATGTGCTTGTGGGATAGGGAATCATCATGACCTATAGTTAATGTTTTGCTTTAATTATATTCTGTCTTGGGGATAAGCTGAACAGGTCTCCTTATTATTTTGGCAGGGAATAGGTGTTTTACTTGATGGTCTTTATGGAACAAGCATAGGTTCTTCAGTATCCGTGTAAGGATTATTTTCTTTGATGGGTCGTAAAACTGGTGCTGCATGCAATATTATCTTTTTCCTCTGACATATATGTAGTACTTGACAGACAACTTGCTAATGTGTTCAGGGAAAACATTGGGCTCCTAGGACTGACTCGAGTTGGAAGTCGCAGAGTTGTTCAAATTTCTGCAGGCTTTATGATATTCTTTGCTATCTTAGGTTAGTAATTGTGATTTGGACAAACAATGAAAGTCGTGGTACTAATGTTCTACAATCACCAACTTGTATGTTTTATCATTATAATGTCATCAAGTTTTTTTTTTCCTTAATTTAAAAGGTGGTGTGTCAATCTGCAGGAAAATTTGGAGCTGTTTTTGCATCTATACCTTTTCCTATATATGCTGCGTTATATTGTGTTCTCTTTGGTCTTGTAGGTATGACACTGATAACTAACCCACAAAACTCTGTTAATGATTTGATTAACATTACGATGCTTCCATATTCTTCTTCTGCAGGTTCAGTTGGTCTGTCATTTCTACAGTTTACTAACATGAACTCTATGAGAAATTTATTTATTACTGGGTTGTCCCTGTTCCTTGGAATATCCATTCCTCAATTTTTCAATGAGTACTCAACTCTTCGCCATGGACTTGTTCGCACTAATGCTGGCTGGGTAAATATCATTTCCATGAATCCTAAACTATTATTAACCTTAGTTGCATGGAAGCCGAAAACCATCTACGTATCTAGTATAATTATAGCATCAGCAAGACTTTTAGTTATCTGCATCCGTATTTGCATGCATAATGGAGAAACATGATATCTTATTATAAACTTAAAACTTTGCCAAGGGCCACGTCATTTTGTCCTATCAGATCTTTTATCTTCAGGCATCAATGCTCTTGTCTGATGAAAAGGTATGTATCAATGTAACTTATCTAAAAAAAGGATCATGGTAGGGAAGTACAACAAAACTCGTATCAAATAAAGATCTCAAAAGCTTAAGGTTGCAGTGATTGCCATTACTTATTTAATACATTTCATGCGGAAGATTATCATGTGGGGGTCAATGGAAAGTTTCTTAAAATTTTTAAAAAAGAAAGCATCAATGCATCAAATTACCTCATAAGACCTGATTAAAGTGTAATATTCCCCTTTTTTTCTTTCAGTTTCCTTTCCTATTAGCAGATAAATTATTCTCAACTTTATATATCTTTCTTTTGCAGTTTGATGCATTCTTGAACACAGTATTCTCATCACCGCCGACAGTGGGGCTTATTATTGCAGTATTTCTTGATAACACGCTGGAGGTAGAGAAGTCAAAGAAAGACCGGGGAATGCCTTGGTGGGCAAAATTCAGAACCTTTAGAGGTGACAATCGAAATGAGGAGTTCTACACTTTACCTTTCAATCTCAACAGATTCTTCCCACCTACATAATGAAGGATAATCATCACTACTAAAATTCAGCTAACTCTTTTTTGCTCACAATCCTAGTTCCGTCAAGTCCATAAGAATTTTTATATCCTTGGATTTGAATCCCCAGGGTTTTGCTAGGAAAATCTAATCAGAGGGTGATCGCTGTTCTTTCTAGAAAAAACTAGGCAGACGCGGATCATAGCCTTGTTTAGCATCATCCAATTTTTTGTGGGCCGTGATTAAGTAGGTCCCTGGTAGTATATTAGGACTAATGATCGATGCTTTGTAGGTGCTGAATTTTAATGAAATAAAAGAAATCGAAGCTGTTGAGAAAATATGGCCTGGCATTAAGAAATGTGTACTTTAATCAGCTTTGATGGGAATATTGCACATGAGGCATTTAGAAGAGAATTTGTCATGTGAAAAATCTTCAGCTTGAAGAGACTTTTCTAGCTTCTTGGTTCAGAAAGCATGTTAGATGCTATTTTAAAAAGAATTTTTATAAGCATTGCAAGAGGACCTCTATTATATGCGTGTAGCATAATGAAGCTTTTCTGAATGAGAGACATTGTAGGCATTTAGCATTGCAAATGGAGGTGCACAAAGAGCTATGTATTTGCATAAAATGAGTCAAAGAGATAGTTCTGTCTGCCATCGCTGTTCTTGTTGCAGACATAACAGCTTTTTTGAACAATAACTTTTAGCTTAAAAAAAAACTTTTTAAGAAAAGCAGATCCTTTCAAAATATGTTTGTTGTTATTTGCTGAGAGCAGTCGTAGATTTCAGTATCGAATTTTTCATTTTTTTTATAATATAACTCAAAATATGTAAATACCGATTTTTACAATAGCATTTTTCTTACCAATATCTTTTTTAAAAGCACAAGAATTTCTCACGACATTCCCAAACAGAGCCGGTGATCTCATATTTGTGATGTAAGAGCATCTCAAATCCTAAAAGTGTTTTAGCTAAAATTCTTGTTGGTTATATTTAATAAATCAAGTGAGTTTTTAGATATAATTTTATACAAACAAAAATATAAATAATTTTATTGGAGCATCTATGTTTCCTCTTAGTAAAAAATACACCTAATCAATTTAACCAATCATAACTGGTATGGGAAAAACCTTGTTCGCGGTTGCCATTTTTAAAAATATAGAAGAACCGTATTCATAGCTGATAGCTGCAGATAATATCAAGATTTCCACGTTTAAAACATACTCCCTCTGATTCTTTTTACTTTTCCCATTTGGGATGTTGGAACTGTTCACGACATGAGACAAATTACTAATTTACGCATAATTCATATGACCAAATATAGTCATGAGTGATCTTGTTAGATTCGTATATATAAGTACTTTAATACAGTGAAATTTTTATATTTAATACTAATACAAAACTAAAAATATTAATGATTAAAAGTGTGTGTTGGCAAACGTGAAAAGTACAAATGGGAAAAGTATTAAGAGACAGAGGGATTATCACCTGATAATACCAAGCCAGTAAGCCACAAGTAAAACAATCAATGTCCGATTACGAGCAGAGGAGCAACTTCCATATTACCAAATAACGAGCCTGCTTTGGCGCGTCTTATTAAAAAATAAAAATAAGTTGTAATTTTCTTTTAAATTTATATATTTTTATATCAAAATGATATTTTATATTTGTTATTTAATAAAAAATTATCCACTTTATTTCAGAAATAAGTCTTTATTTATGAAATATAAGATTAATTAAATGACCCAATATCAAACCTGTAAAGTAATAAAAATACGGGAAGAATAGGCGTAAACATAGGAAAATATGTCTAGAATATAAATGTCGAAACAATTAAATTAATACTAGAATTTTTGGGAAAGTCGAAAGAAATCCGTACAATTTTAATCACGGAAATATCACAATAATATGGAATTAACGGATGTGATCTAATCCCACAAACGTTATCAAAAATTGATCTTCGATTACATGCTGCAATGATGTGAGAGGATGTCCAACGACGTTGATTATAATTGTTGGCTAAATTAGATCAGATCCGTAAGATGTTATGTAAAATTTGTTGAATTTGTAAAACATTGTGCTTCGATTGTATTGACTATATTGGTTGATTATAATTTAAAAATAGTACCATGTTATGACAAAAAAATAAAAAAAATAATATGTTATTAATATTTAAGTTGTTACAAATATGATATATCAGTTTAATATGATAATAAATGATGTGTAATATTCCTACATATTTTTTACCGGTAGAGGTTCGATGCTATAATTATAGATAAGGACTGGGTATGGTTGAAGTGTCGTTTTTTGAAGACGTTTACTATAATTTTTATTTTTGATAAGCCAACTAACCTTCTTTAGCTAATGATTTTTTATGGTTGGAGATGCTATGAGAAGCTAGCATAAACTGCGAACCAAAGCATTATACACAATTAATTTTTTAAGGCTGGAAAATATATTAGTTTAAGAAAAGAGGTTAAAGATATATTGATAATTAATTAATAATATAATATAAAATAAAAGTTAATAATATAATATCTTAAGGTGAAAGTAAAGTGGAGGGTATCATCAGATCAATCACAATACCCGATTATAACGTGATACATGATAGAAACAATGTTTGAATTTTGTCAAGTTTGAACAAAAACTATAATATTTCCTTTCAAAAAAAAGGAAAAAAGAACAAAAACCATAATTTTGTAAATCATTTTCTCACATAGTTCCCTCCGAGTTGCATTTGTATAACTTTTTCCAGCTCTAACAACTTGTTGTCTTTCTCTTTTCTTCTTGTCATCATCACCCAAGCTAGCAATACACTTAACGAATATATATAACTTCTAACAACCATCACAGCACACACATATATATATCAACACATATTCATTACTTTTGTCTCCGACTTTGCACATTGTTTAAGCTTCCCAACACCCTTATTCTTTTAACCTCTTCTTGTTTATTTTATTACATGCACATCTTCACAAACCACGTTTACACCCCCGCATTTGCGTTGTAGAAGAATGCCCAGATGGATTTGAGCTCCTTCTTGACGTCCTTGGCGACGTCGTTCATCATTTTTCTACTTCTCATGCTGGTGTTTTCTTGGTTGTCAAAGAAACCTGGGAATAATGTGGTTTATTATCCTAACCGGATCTTGAAGGGGCTGGATCCGTATGATGCAGGCTACAAGACCCGGAACCCGTTTACCTGGATCCAGGAAGCTTTTTCGTCTACTGAAAAAGATGTTATTTGTATTTCTGGAGTTGATTCTGCTGTCTACTTTGTCTTTTTGGCTACTGGTATGATTTCTGCTGGTGTTTATTCATATTTATTTTGCTGAAAATATATTATTGTGTTTTCTTTTCTTTTGAAAGATGCAACCTTTAGGTACATCATTCTGATTTAAGTTATTAATGTACAGACTTGGATTGTTTGTGTTGACAAAAAGTATTATTTGGTGTTCTATTTCTGATTTGGGAAAGTGTTAGCTAGATTATATGTAAGAAGATTATTAAAATAATTTGCTGTTAAAATCTCAGCAAGTCAGTTAGGTGCGGGCGCAAACCCTAATTTCCCCTCCTCTGTCCCTTTCTTTGCTTAATAGCAGCGGGGGCTTCCACCGGATCTCTACTGGTGGAAAGCCCCAAAATTTTTTATTTCTCTTCTTTTGTGTTTGCTTTTTTCTTCCAATAAAACTTCTTTGGCATTTGTTTTTCCGGATCTAAGGATTCAAAACCTTTTCCGATTTGGCCTTCTTTTCTAAGATCTCAATTCCACGGAACTACGGATTTCTCGTTCTTCCCGGTGCTTTTATCCTTGAAAGTGGCCCGAGTTATCGTGTTTCTGTGAGTTTTGTTCCCCAGATCTAAGATTGACTTGGTTTAGCCAATATTTCATTTACGCATTTGGTTGTTAGGTTATCACGTTTGGTTTGGTTTTTTGTTGTCTCACCGTTTGTGTGAGTTTTGTTATTTTCTCACCGTTTGTGTGAGTATGATGTTTGATTTAGTAATAGAAATTGTCAAGGGATTGCATTCTCAGTCGATAGCTCAAACTGTTTGTGACGGAAGCGAAAGTGACGAAGTTTGTGTAGATATCATCTTCAACAAATCACGTGATTTTATCTCCAAGATGAATGGATTAATCAGTGATTGTTTCTGTATTTTGTTTGTTCGACGCGACTGTTTATGTAGATGCCGTATGGCTTTTTATTATTGAATTAACTCATTTATCAAAAAAAAAAAAATAATTTGCTGTTGTTACTTTTTCAATTATATTAATTTATACAATTTGCATAGTTAAATAATTTTTTAAAATCATGTACAGCACTTTATTTCCAATAATAGCACTGCTTTCTTGACTTTTATAGTAGCCGGCTTAAGATTTTGCTAGATTGGTTGCTGAACATTTGGGGTGATGTGCTTTCCACAAATTTGTAATAATTGAGCTTCAATTATCAACTAACTTCAAAGAAAGCCAACTTTACTTTGTATTGCCGTTTGGGTGAGCTTAAAATAAGTGCTTATTGCTTAAAATAAATAAGTGGAGTAGAAGTTAGAAGCAAGATAAGACTTATAAGTGATTAAAGTGTTTGGGAAATAAGCAGAAGTCCTAAGACAAAAGCTAGCATTCCTAGCTTTTTATAAGTGCTTCTTGACTTATTACACAAACGGTACGAATAAGTGCTCATAACTTATAATCCAGAAGTTGGACTTAAAAGTCCGAAACAAACACCCTATAATGCACATCAACTTTGATGATAGTTTAGTTTTTTTATTTAGTTGCATCTTTCCCCCAAATTCAAATAATCTTTTGGTATGTACTGTCTACTTTTGCATAATTTAATGGCAAGTTAACTGCACATCAAGGTTAAGTTGGAAATTAGTAGCATAACTTGATGTAGTTAAAAGAAGAATTCATGAGGCATTGAAGAATTATCAGCAGAATCTGTCAGGAATATAACAGACTATTAGAAGAATTCATGTGAAATCAGTACATTATAAGAATAGATAAGTGGAAATTAGGAATCTGTAAACCGGATTATTTAGCCTGTAGATGCTGTTCAATTGATAAACAGAGTGAGGAATCTGAGTACCAAAAAACCTTCAAGAATTCTAAAATTTGGAGCCAAGTTCTCGGCTTTATAAATTATATGAATAGCTCAAGCTCATCTTGATTATCGTCTGAGTTGATATTGAATACTGAGTCAAGCTTGAATAACTCGTGAACACTTTGACTAATTTACGTCCCTATGCAAGGCGTTAGTAGCTTCATATTGATAAATTTAATGAATTTTACAATGTCTGCATTCTGCAACCTGAAATCGAGGCTTGTTTTTTTTTTTTTTTACGTAAAACCATTTTGTGCTCCAATATTTATTAGTTTTTATTTTCAGCATTGGGGATATTGGTCTTTGCTGGCCTTATACTACTACCTCTGCTTCTCCCGCTGGCTGTTACAGATCACGGTAAAAGCAACAAGACTACCAGCAATGGGACTTTTACCGACCTTGACAAATTATCTATGGGAAACATCAAAGTAAGTTTGACACTTACTTGTTCCTCTCACTATCTATGGGAAACATCTAAGTAATGTTTAATGCATTAGCTCTCATTTTGTTATGAACTTAATATGGTTTCCCAACTATGGTTGCAGGAAAAAAGTAATCGGTTATGGGGATTTGTCTTTGCTGTCTATTGGTTTTCATTTGTAACATATTACTTATTATGGAAGGCATACAGTCATGTATCTGATTTGAGAGCTGCGGCACTTAAGTCTCCTGAAGTGAAAGCTGAGCAATTTGCTGTTCTAGTTAGAGACATACCTGCTCCTCCTGCAGGTCAGACTAGAAAGGAGCAAGTTGACTCATATTTTAAAGCACTTTATCTCGATACATTTTACAGATCAATGGTGGTTACAGACAACGAGAAGGTAAATGTATCAATCAAGTTAGCTCTATGTTAATGTCATGTGTGGACATTTTTCATTGTGTGCTAAGTTTACTTTGTTGCACATATGATGATGCTTTCTTATCAACATATATTACACACATGGTACACACATTAAATCAAATATAAGAGGCAGGTTGATCATATCTCAGCACTCTATTTGTTCCTCTAATGCAATTTTGTAGGTTAACAGAATTTTTAGCTTAATATTCTTTTATTTGGTTAGGTCGACGAGATATGGCAGGAGTTGGAAGGGTACAAAAAGAAGCTTGCACATGCTGAAGCTGTATATGCGGAGTCTAAAGAAAAAGGCAAGCCTGAGGGAACGAGGCCAAAGAACAGAACTGGTTTCCTTGGTCTCATTGGTGCTAAGGTAGATACAATAGACTACTGTACTAAAAAAATTGATGAGCTTATACCCAAATTAGAAGCTGAACAGAAAGTGGTTCTAAGAGAGAAACAGCAAGCTTCAGCTCTTGTTTTCTTCAAAAGCAGGCTAAGTGCAGCATCTGCAGCTCAGAACCTACATGCCCGTATGGTTGACACATGGACTGTTGTAAATGCTCCTGAACCCCGTCAAGTTATATGGAGTAATCTTCCAAAACAGTTCTATAGTAGGCAGATGAGGCAGTATGTGGTTTATTTCATTGTCTTTCTGACTATAGCTTTCTACATGATTCCAATTGGACTAGTTTCTGCATTTACCACTCTAGCAAACCTGAAAAAAATAATCCCATTTATAAAGCCAGTGGTGAAGCAGGATGCACTTAGAACGGTGTTAGAAGCCTACCTTCCTCAGCTAGCGCTTATTATTTTTCTATCTATGCTGCCAAAATTGCTATTATTTTTATCCAAGGCTGAGGGCATTCCTTCAGAAAGCCATGCTGTGAGGGCCGCCTCTGGGAAATATTTTTATTTCTCTGTGTTGAATGTATTTATTGGTGTTACACTGGGTGGAACTCTTTTCAGTACATTCAAAACCATCCAGAAAAGTCCAGACGATATTATTCCTCTGCTAGCGAAAAGCCTTCCTGGAAATGCAACGTTCTTCTTGACTTTTGTGGCTCTCAAGTAAGATACATCTTCAATTTCGTGCCATCTTCATTTTTACTTTATGATAATTGCCTTTGGTTGGCAATTATTAATGCCGTGTAGAAGCTATTACCAGACTGTTACATATACATCATATCAGGCACAAATGAAAAGTCCATAATGTGCATATGAATCATCATATGGAGTATTCTGCTTTCCAGTACTCAACTATATAGTTTTCAAAGGAGATGAATGTAGTCACTTGCACACATATTTTTACCATTGTACTTGTTTGTTAATTGTGTGAGGGTCGAAATGTCTTCTGTACTTCTCGCCAGAGTACATACTGTTCAAATTTGTACATCCTTATTATGTTCCAGGCATATTACATGACAAATTTTCCTTTTTATTTGTCACTTATGGAGGAGAATTTACCAGAAGAGAAATCTCATATTTTTAAGTCCATGAGAGGTAAGTGATGTTTTAACTTTCAATACCTGCAGGTTCTTTGTCGGCTATGGGCTTGAGCTCTCCAGATTAGTTCCTTTAATCATATTTCACCTAAAGAGGAAGTATTTATGTAAAACTGAGGCCGAATTGAAGGAAGCTTGGACTCCTGGTGACCTTAATTATGCCACTAGAATCCCTGGTGATCTGCTCATTCTTACAATCGTCTTCTGCTATAGTGTGATTGCTCCTATTATAATTCTATTCGGGGTGATATACTTTGGCGTGGGTTGGCTCGTTCTTCGGAATCAGGTAACAACCATAGTTTATTTAGCATTCTATCTCATTATTAACTGCCACTTGAGTTGGTTACCTTATTATAAACACAGCACACGATTAAATTTTTTATTTACCTTGGTTCCAAAAGTTTCTGATAACAATTCTACTAAACCAGGTACTAAAAGTCTTTGTTCCCTCGTATGAAAGCTACGGACAGATGTGGCCTCACATACATACTCGCATTGTTGCAGCCTTGATCCTGTTCCAACTCACCATGTTTGGTTACTTTGGAGTGAACAAGTTCTATTACACGCCAATTCTAATACCGCTACCAATCTTTTCCTTCATTTTTGCATATGTTTGCTCCAAGAAATTATATAGATCATTCCACGACACAGCACTGGAGGTTGCTCGGGAAGATCTGAAGGAAGAACCTGACATGGAATTCGTATTCAAATCATTCATTCCGCCCCCTTTGGCTGCAGAGAAGCCAGATGATGATCAGTTTGAAGATGCTTTGTCACAAATTTCCAGGAGTGCTTCCTTAGCTTGATGAACATAATAATAAAGATTATAGTGGTTTGTAGTTTGCGCATGGCTAACAGTACAGAGCACATTTACAAGTGTATAGTTTCTTAAGCGTACATGTATTTGCTTTACTTTCATTATATTTGTTCATTACATTAGATGGGAGGCCCTAATACTTTCAAGTTGTGATACAAAATTTGCTATGTATTTGTCATTCTCGACCCCTTCTGCAAATAAGTCCTTGATCTCTTTTGCATTGTTCCTCACTGATTCGCCCTCTTGACTCACCATAGCCATTCTCAACAAATCTGCAACTGAGTCAATTGTGAATGTTCCATCTTTCTCGTTCCTAGGAATTTCAAAACCAACTTTTTTTCTGTTCAAAAGCCTAGCATTTATTCCCTGGTCATTCATTACTGGAAAAAGTATTAGAACTCGGCCATATCCAAGTGCCTCAATGACTGAGTTCCAACCACAATGAGTCAAGAAACCTCCAACAGCTGAATGACTAAGTATCTTCACCTGTGGAACCCATCCAACATGAACGATCCCTCGACCTCTGACTCGTTGAATGAACCCTTCAGGAAGTACTTGAAGCTGTGATCCATTCCCCAACCAGGGAGGCTCTCTTAGGACCCAAAAGAAGGGCAGCTCAGAGCGCTCCAATGCATAAGCCAACTGACTCAATTCCTCCTGGCTCAGCACTGCCTCACTCCCTAGTGCAACATATAAAACACAATTGACCTTCTGCTTGTCCAGCCATTCCTTAATATAACCACACTCATCATCATCATAATCGAATTCATTACTAGATGGTGGCAAAAGTCCCACTGGTACAACTGGTTTCTTGTAAAGCTCAGAAACCAGATGCAACCATTCAGGCTCAAACTCAATACTAGTTCTAATCAATACCAAGTCACATCCAGCTATGGAAGCGCCAAATCTTACTGAATCAGATGTACGTGATTCATTCCCAGATTCACCATCAAAATTCTTCATGACCTCATGGAGGCGATAAGCAACATCAGATTCAAATGGAACCCATTTAGGCACCACAGTATAATCTTCACCTTTTAATCTTCCATCCTCCCCACTCATCAAAAATGAAGGTGGTCCTAGAAAACCCATAAAAGCAGCACTGAATAGACACAGATAAGCTGTTGAAATACCAAGCTCAGCTGCAAGTGAAGGTAACCAAAAAGAAGCATAGTCATATAGTATCCAATCTGGCTTTGGCCTTGAATTTTCAAGAAAGGTTAATAAATCTGATTTTAGTAAATCAAAGGCTATTTTCAAGAACTGGGCTTTCGAGTTTGGTATGTCCATCGAAGATTCTTCATGTGGAGATAAGTTCTCAACTTGCGGTAATGGAAAGGTGACTAAATCAATAAGATGGACTAAATCTGAAGGTATTTTTGGGAGCCTTTGGATGTTTCTTGGGGTGGAAATAAATGAAATTTTATGACCTTTTCGCGCTAGTATCTTGGCCAGGCGAAGAGAAGGTCCAAGATGTCCTATTGCTAGCCATGGAAACATTACTATATGCAGAACATTGTTTTTCTCCATGAATACAGAAAGACAGAGATATTCAAGTTACTTGAATCTGTTACAAAATTTATACAATTCTAGGATAAGATAATGAGTGCTACTATTATTGCAATTTGAATAGGATGAATGTCTTAATGTAGTTGGTCAATATGGGGGGCTGAATTATTTTATCCTGTCCTTGTCTAATCTTAGCTGACTATATATCTATGTTCATATGCTGCAATTCTTTTGTCTTCCTCTGGTGCATCCCACTTGTATATAGTTAGAGAGCCCGTTTGGCTAAGGTTAAAATTGTGACTTATGACTTAACGTGACTTAATGTGATAAGCTGAGAGGTTAAAATGTCTGTTTGGTTATTATCTTTTCAATGTCCGTTTGGATGATAGACAAAGATCTTTAATTATCTTCATACTGGAATCCAAGTATTATATGAATGATTCAAGCTCCTTGATAATTAGATTCTAAGTGATGAAATACATTATACTGTCCTTCACTAGTAGGTGAAGGCACATCTTCAGGGTCCCTTTCGGGTTTTACCCACCTTCCATGATCATTACATACTAACCCCTTGTTAGCCATTTGATACCAAAAATGTGGAATTCTTAATTCTTCCACTAGCATATCGCATGCCTTGTTTACCAGTGCAACATCCCTTCTAGCTTCTGTCCGGAACGATGACTCTGTGCTCACAAATCCATCCACCAGATGAAGGTATGTTTCCAGGCTATGGTACCCTAGTACGTTGAATCCTCGTTTAAGGTAAGGTGAAGCGCGAACATCAAGCTTCAGTTCAGCTCCAACATGTGCATAAACCCACTCTAGTGTCCCAGTTATGTCATCAAATTTCTGCAGGCTTTCATTAAGCACAATCCCAGGCATCCGAGGCACAAAATCCTGCTTCACAACAATCCGCAATGTCTTGACCCCTTTCTGATGCAACTCGTCTCTAAATGCTATATTCCCAACTCTAGGCGCCCCAAATGAAACCACCGTGATGGGCACATTAGGAACAAGAGTCGCGGTCTCATACGCGTTGAGCACTGCCAATGCGCCACCAAGACTGTGGCCAGTCACTGTAATGCTCACCTCCTCACCTCTTTCTTTGTACAATTTCACCAGCCTTTTCAGTTCTGTTATAACTTGTTCCGAGGCACTCGACTTGTTATACCTAGTGTACTCGTTTTTCGCCTTGTAAATGCTTAGGAATCCATGTTCTACTTTCGCTTCCCCTGCTCCAATAGGCTCTAATTTCCTCTGTAAATCCTCGTACCACTCTGTTGGCGCCACAGTGCCTCGCCACGCCACAACTATATCTCTTCTCCCAATTCTCCTAGACTCCTTGTCATCACTCACCGCAACATACCCCATCCAATTCGAGTCCCGGCTCCACGAGTCCATGACGTGGGATTTCTTTAGCCATTGAGGAACGTCAACGTGTGACATGGCGTAAATGTACTTAGAAACATTGTAGTTATGGTAATGAAGTCCTAGTTTATTTAACAAATTGTTTCGACTGAACCTACAACTCCCACAATACTCCGAGAAGGAATCGAAGTCGAAAGCATCATAAGTAGCTTGCGCGAACTCCCCGTACTTAAGAATCTCACGTCTAAGACAGGGGTGCAGAGGATCAAGAAGATCTCCCCAGCCAGAAGAGCCCTGAATTTGGCGCCATTTGTCCGAAATATCTTCCTTAGGTGACAAAATTGGCTTATCATGTGAATTAATCATTGTCCTTAAGCTCTTTGGCTTTGGTTTCTCAATATGAAGATGCAACATGTGGGAGACTGATTCTGCTAAACGGGTGGTCATTTTTGAAGGTTTTTGAGCCTCTTGTGTAGCTTCTTGAAAGGCTCGAACCCTCGACCTCGGGCCGCGATTTGCAGTTTGGTAGTCGTTGCTAAGCGGAAAGTTGTGGTGACATATGTTCATGGTAGCAGCCATTTGATGGAAGTTGAGTTTGGAAGAGGTGTGAGTTTGTTTGATTTGAGAGAGAACGATAAGCAGGCAGAATATATATAGAGGCCAGAGGGAGTGAAGTTAGGCAGAATAGTTAACGAGTTGAATATTTTGATCACGCGTCACGCGTGGGGGAATTTGGTTATATCCATGTGCAGTCAAACACTTTCACCAGGAAACATCCGAGTGGAATGATTTATTTATCTAATCACTAATAAGCAAGTTAAAGCAACAAATAAATAATTACTCCCATCATTAATCCTAATTTAGATGGATCTTTTTCCGAAATCTTTTTATCTTATATTAGTTGAGTTTTTCTCTTCCGATAGAAAATAAAATTTTAATTTTTCAATATTATCCTTTATTATATGTATTTATCATTTAAATAATATTTTTTTATTTTGAAATATAAATCTTCGACATTTTAACACACATTTCTCTATTTTTGACCGTATAGTCGAATCATTTGAAATTTCTTGATATACGTAAAATCAAACAACCTATATTTTAAAATAAATATAATATTATAAAATTCAATTAAATAAATATGAGTAGAAATTGAATAAGGTACAACCATTTAAAATTTCTTGATATATGTAAGACTAACAAACTATAAAAATTAGTGAAATACTCATATGAGTAGAGATTTAATAAGACATTATCATTTAAAACTTCTTAATATGCGTAAACTGAACAAAAAAAAAGTCTATCTTAATTGAGATATAAAAAAGTCGATCCCCTTTAAAAATAAATAGTATTTGTTTAATGAAGTCAATTGTAGAGACCAGAATAAATAAAAAATTATTTTCATTTATAAATTAGAAATATTTATAGATGATTTATACTCAAATAAAATATATATAAATATTATTCCTCCACCATCATATAATACAAATTATTTTTAAAATATATTACATTATAACATCATTCATAATTTTCATCTTATCCATATTATTACTTTGATTTGAGGAATAATTTTAAGACAAGCTTTTGTTACAAGTAAAATTGGTGAAAGAAAATTCATTTTTGTTTTTAGAAGTAAATATAACAATGATATTAAAATTTGAGATAAATAGATATTGTCATGAGACTGAGGGAATATCGAAAGAATCGGATATAGGTTTAAACATAGTATTAGTTCGAACTCAATGTCAACTAGAGTTGCGCGGAATCTTACCTAGCTATAATGGGGACAAAGAAAATGTTGTTATTAAAAAAATGATTGAAAACGTTCACATGCTAATTTTACTAATATTTCGCTGACTAGGAAATTCTTTACTGACTGCTTTTTTGTTTGTTTGTAATTTGGAATTTTCAAATTACTCCGTCCACATTTTGTTGAGCTTTGTGACTTCTTTTCTCTAAATATTTTCTTCGCCTACTATGTATATTTGATATAATAATGAGCAGCTTAATTTATAAACAAAAAACCTATATCCTAATTCAATACATAAATATACACTATCAATATACTTATATAAAGGAGAAGCGAGGGGCGTGTAGGTGGCGTCTCTCACATCGCTCAGTTCTATTTTTCTAATTTTCAGGAATTTTTGGATAAAAAATATCAAAAATTAAAACTACCTTTTTTAGTTTCGGATATATTAGAAGCAAGTTTCAGAATATGATTTTGTTTCAAATTATTTATGGAATATAGCAGCTTGAAAGTTTTAATCTGATATACTTATATAAAGGAGAAGCGAGGGGCGTGTAGGTGCCGTCTCTGGTCTCTCACATCGCTCAGTTCTATTTTTCTAATTTTCAGGAATTTTTGGATAAAAAATATCAAAAATTAAAACTACCTTTTTTAGTTTCGGATATATTAGAAGCAAGTTTCAGAATATGATTTTGTTTCAAATTATTTATGGAATATAGCAGTTTGAAAGTTTTAATCTGATTTTGTTTCAGATTATTTAATTATGGGAAAAAATAACACACAAGTCTCTCTGCACCTATAAATACCCCTTAGGTTGTAGGGTTTTGGATCATCTAAACACAACCTTCTCCCTTTATACCACAACCCTAACTCTCTCTGGTGATAGTTCTCTTGCTCGATTTCTAACCCGGTGCCGTTCTTCTGCAACGATAAGTAAAGGCTGTTTATATGGTATTAAAAAATATAAAGATTGTTGCAAGCAACGGTAGTTATAGACCGCTACGTGAGAGTCGACAAATCCAAACACGGGAGAAGAATATAGTCTTGACATGATATTGATGGATGATATCAATAAAATAACTATTAGTGATGTATGTTTGTTGGTTATATTTTTATAATATTTGTTTTATTCATCGGACATGTTTGTTGTTAATTTTTATATGACTTATTTTGTACACAGGAAAAAATTATTAATGCATTATCTGTTTGCTCCGTTCAAACAACTTTTAAGTGAAGACTGTTCATACAGTATTAAAAAATATAGGTTGTTACAAGTATGGGTAGTTATAGACTGCTATCTCACGGATTTAAGTTAGATGTTTTTGTGCACAATTAATCCAAAAAAATTGGAGGAAGGTGACAATGTAAGAAAATGATTACTTTTTAAAAAACAAAAACACAAATAAAATTAAGATTCGTCGTGCTTTGAATTGTTAATTACGTGTAGAAATTTATTTTCATTTTTTCAACATGAATTATAGTTCAATTTTGCAATTTTATATATTAGTATTGGTATTACATCAAGATTTTTATATTATAAAATTTATTTTATCCTACAAATATTAATTTTTAATCATTAATATACTTTTTATAAACAGACACAAAATTATTGCATTATACAATTATTATTATTGAATTATTAATATAATTTTTATAGGCCGCCGCAACGCGCGGCTTCTCAACTATTATATTATATGATATAATAACTGCTAGAGAAAAATTATTTGGGGTTCCACTTTTTTTTTTTGGAGTTCCCAGAGTTTCAATCCTGACCCTTCATTTCATTCTCATCTAACGGCTGTAGTTTAACTAGAATTTTATAAAATTTAAAAATTAACTACTTTATCTTTCCAAATTAAGCGTTCACTCATTTCTTCTACGATCGTAGCGTCAATTATTTTGTTGCTGAGTTTATGGGAGAGATATTATCCTGCATTTGTTCTGCAACCTTTTCAGTGGTGAAATTTCTCTCTTTGTTCTGCAACGACATTCTCCATCGGACGAACAACATGTCTAACAATGAAAAAGATGTACTCCCTCCGTCCCACCCATTTCTTTACACTTTCCTTTTTGGGATGTCCCACCCAATTCTTTACATTTCAAAACTTACCAAAAATAGTCAACGGGTCCCACCACTTCTCCACTTTTCTTTCCTTTTCACACTACTTTTACTCCACTATCTTCTTTTTATACATTAAAAATCAATGGGTCCCACCACTTTACCCACTTTTCTTCCCCTTTTCAATTACTTTATACATATTCCTTGACCTCCGTGCCCAACCCATTTGATAAGAAATGGGTGGGACGGAGGGAGTAGTTATTTTGTTTCAAAATGTTCCACCAGTTTTGATTATATGCTATGTGTTAAAATGCTGCCAATGAATGTGCAGTAATGGAGTTGTTATTCTGCATTATGTGTTCTTCTGCATTGTGTGTTTATATACCGTCGCCATTACACCGTCGATGTCCTGCGAAACATTTTTGTTTGACAATGTTCCACCAGTATTGATTATATGCTATGTGTTAAAATGCTGCCAATGAATGTGCAGTAATAGAGTTGTTATTTTGCACATATACGGTCGTCATTATATCGTCGATATCCTGCACATGCCGATGTCCTGCGTCCGGAACTAAGACAGAAGAATGCTTTTATAGTGTATAGTCGAGCAAGGATTTGCAGGAACCTCTGCAGAATATCAGGCCCAGTTAATTTGGATATCAAAACTGTTGAGCCCACTCAATCCCTTGTTATTAGCAGTTGGGTATCCATGGATGTTTCGGAGCTTCTGTTTCGAGATATTAAAGAGTTTTTAAAAAATAAAAATAGATAACTGCTTGTGTCGTGTTAAGATGAGACTCCAAAAACTTTAAAGAGAGTGGATTTCTAAGAAACCCAACTCATAATCGGTAATTCATTTCAACAAGTATAGACTTTCTCATTATATATTATTAAAAATGCCGATCAATATAAATGTTGTCTCCTCCCTTCTACTTATACATCCTTACTCGTAATAAAAATTAGCAACAAGAGCTTATTTAGTATGAAAATAATTTTTTATTATTTGCAACTAGATTATAACACACAAAACAATCGTATAACATAAGTCCGATTATCAAATATCAACACTTTGTAATATTGAAAAACTACTGATTACCGATCTGAAGCCAAATCATTCATTTTATTAAGGGTTTTATATCAGAGGGGCCACTTGTTCTGCTCAAAAATCTCACCTGGACCACCCATTAAAAAACCATATCATTTAGACCACTAAATTGAGTATATATATCATTATGTTTAATAATGTTATGGTAATTGACAGAAAATGTTAAGTTTTTAAACTTTTTGTCCCAATTCAAAGTTGATGTGTTCATCAACGTTGCTTCCGGCATGCATCCGACATGGCGTCTAGAAAAAAAGATAAATTGAACAGGTTAATCGGGTCAACCTAATAAAAACATGTAAGTGGAATAAAAGCCCTAAAAACTATTCATTCGGGATAAAATGCATTTGGGAGGTCATAAATTCGACCCCTCAAGTTTGAATTGGGACAGAAAGTTTAAAAACTTAACGTTCTTCCTCAATTACCATTACGTCATCAAAAGGAATGATATACATACTCAATTTAGTGGTATAATTGATATGGTTTTTTAATGGATGGTTTATGTGAGATTTTTGGACAGAATGAGTGCCCCCTTTGATATAAAACCCATTTCATCAGTAACTTCACCTGTTTGTGCAGTATTTTGGGCCAGTGCCATTTGGGCTTTTAGTGTAGGTTAATTTGAGCCCTTATCTCTAGACAATTTAAGTTCTAGACCGGAACTGTATTTATAAACCCATACACACACTGTTGTTTTGTCTTCTTGTTTTACTACACAAAACCTCGTTGGCTAACATGGCTCTCGCCTCTCAAACCTTAATCCTAAGAAACCCTACCTTCGCATCTCCAAATATTAGTTCTCTCGCGGTTACTACAGGAATCGCTTTCACTTTATTCTCTTCTCGAATCTCTCGTCGGAGAAACGATAATTATTTTTCCCCGAAACCAAATTTCTACAAACCCCATAATCTCACATATAAAAACCCTTCGAAACCCTACACGTTGTCATGCTCCTCAAATATCAACTCTTCCACGAGTCCACTCACTGAGCCAACTCGCCCGTCCCCCGAAGACCAAACGCGCCAAAACCCATCCGAGTCAACTCGCCAGGTGTTCACCGAGTCAACTCGAACAGTCAGCACTCTAGTAGCCACCGTTATCTTGCTCTCCAAGTTACTTGGCCACGCAATAGCGAAACGCATGCAAGGTGTTTGTAAAATACCTAGCCCAAACCAGCTGCTCAGTTTCCAAGAAAACATGATTAACACGACGAGCCCGTTGTTCTTCGCAGCAGTGAGAATTCACAGGCAGCAGCTGCAGACACCCTGGACGATAATGGCTTCCGGGTTAGCGAGATGCCTTGAGGTTTACATGGCTCTTTTGGGGATCAGAGTCACGCTCTCATTCTTCCCTAATGTCGAGTGGAACCGCCAGCCTTACTCAGGACTGCGAGACTTGTGTGATCCTTTTATACTTCTTTTCCAGAACATTATTCCACCGCTTTTTAATGTTGATATGAGCGTCACGGTTGCTTTCACGGTTTTGTCAGTTCTCGTCGAGATTCTTACTCCAAGGCTTTTCTAATAAGCATTACCGATTCCAAAACATTTACAAGATCATCTACGTTAATAGTTCACAGATGTTTGATGTTTTCGGACCTTTAAAATTTTTCTGGCTTATGTTAAGTTCATATTTTGATTTTTTGAGAGTTTTGTTATGAAAAATGCTATGCTAGGTGCCTCAAAGATTGTTCCCAATTTTTTCCCCTCAAATCTTAGATGATAATGTTCTATTGGCCCCCCCCCCCCTGCACATAAACAACATAATTAGAATCATGTACGATTGGTTCTGTTCCTTGTATGCACATAAACAGCTATTAAAACCAGTCATATGCTTCATTTGGGACAAAAATTAGGGACAGAATTTGGGGTATGTAGCATTACTTTTTTGTTATTGGTGCTTTCTCAGTGTGACATTATGAATATTTGAAGCATGGTTTGGTAATAATACAATAATTATTTTGTGAGCATTAGGCACTGGTGCATCTCCATTCATTTTGTGAATGATTAATATCTCTTTTATACTTGCAATTACAATAAGAATTTGATGGTATGATGTTGTATATGTGTTTGTTTGGAATTTTAAATTTCAATGCTCAGTTTCTTATGTTTCTCTGTTCTTCTTTAGTATATATATGCATGTGATTAATGTATAGGTTCTAAAGGCCTGATCTTAGGCCCTGACTCACCCTCCGTGGACGAATATTCATTCACGGTATACACTACACGCCCTTCTCTTCTGTCGAGCCTGCAACTCTGCGCACACACAAACACACACAGATGAAGACTGGAGAAAGAGATAGCAAAAGAATGAAGAAAGAGCAGGAGGAGAACAAGCAGAGTGTGCCAGTGCTGCCATGGATGAGAAGCCCAATACAAGTTGATTCTTTTTCATACTGCCCACTTGCTCAAGTCCCTATGCTTGACTCTAGGCACTATTTCTTCACACCCCTTTTGCTCTTCTTCTCTATTTGTTGTAAAGATTGTTGCTTTTTTATTTTTGTCTTTGTATTGTAGCTCAATTTTACTATGTTTGTATTGCTCAGTTCTTGATGTTAATTTTACAATGCCAATTCTTCCACTTGTTTGCTTGAAAGATATGCTGAATGTTGGTATTTGATTGTTTCAACTAGGTTGGCTGTAGCTTTGCAGAGTAGTGGAATTGCCTCGTTCTTAGCGGTTCAGCTTGCGGTTTGGCATGAGACAATAGGACTGGGTTCTTTTGAGTGGGACCTTTGTATTAATTTCCCTACAGGAAGCGGAAAAACTCTTGCTTATGCGCTGCCAATTGTGCAAATGCTATCAACTCGTGCTGTAAAATATCTTCGTGCTTTAATTTTGTTACCCACTCAGGACTTAGCTTTACAGGTTAATCACTTTTTCTATGCATTCTTAGGGTGATTTCAAAATATGTACCAATCTTAGCAATATTCTCACACGTCCGTGTTCTAAGAGAGATCCATATAACAGGCATGCCTTTAAATCTAGTATTTATACTTCGTTATATATGTATTACAACAATTTTTCTTTCTGAGATTCTGTTGGAGTCATATATAAATATTTCTATAGTGAAACCACTCTGTCACGATAAATAGCAGCAATGTTTATGTTTTTATGATGTTCTTTTTCTATGATGCATTATTGTTGATATAGTGAAAGCACTCTGTCACGACTAATTATAGATGACTGAGGATTAAGTGAACCAAAAACTTGATTAAAGGTTATGGTACAATGCTTGAAGTATATTGATATTGGAGATAT
Organism: Daucus carota subsp. sativus; assembly: GCF_001625215.2. Lineage (NCBI taxonomy): Eukaryota > Viridiplantae > Streptophyta > Magnoliopsida > Apiales > Apiaceae > Daucus > Daucus carota. The sequence goes on along the minus strand of NC_030381.2, from coordinate 47,937,322 downwards.
ACACATAAATCATGTTTGTTTCTACCTAGTAAACAGATAGAGCTCCATGGAACCTTGAATTTGTTGATTTTATTTAACTTAGGTCCCTTTTGCTAACAATATAGAAATGCTCACTCATAGAAAGAACTATGATTGAAGTTAAAAATTGAGGTCTGCACACTTGAAGCACAAATTTAGTTTTTTTAGTCATGATTGAAGTTGCTGGTCCCATCAGTTTATTAAGCAAAAGTAAAATAGGTTGATATATATATATGTATGTGTGTGTGTGTGTGTGTGTGTGTGTGTGTGTGTGTGTGTGTGTGTGTGTGTGTATAGTGGAGTTGCCGTCAATAAATATCCCAACTTGAAATCATAATTACTATTTTCTCAGGTTAAAGAAGTTTTCAACACTATTGCTCCTGCAGTGGGTTTATCAGTTGGTTTAGAAGTCGGCCAATCTTCAATTGCTGATGAAATTTCAGAACTTATTAAGAGGCCTAAGCTTGAGGCAGGTATTTGTTATGATCCAGAAGATCTTTCAGGGAGTTGCAGAGCTCAGTGGACATATTAGTAGCAGCACCTGGAAGGCTAATGGACCATATTAATAACACCAAGGGTTTTACACTTGAGCATCTTCACTATCTTGTAAGTATTAAAGGAGCAAGATACACTCAAAATATGCCGAGCAACAATATTTACCGGTTAATATAATTGTCACCTAATCCAAGAGAAGAGGTCAGCCTTTTATTTCTTGGTCAATTTTGGATTGATAAATAAGCAATTTTCAGTTTATTTACCACTAGAGCATTTCATGAATTTATAATTGCTGGTATACATTAACAAAGTGGTCTAGTTTTTGCCCGATCACGCTTCTTTTCTTTCTCGAATAAAAATTGGAGTGCTTGTTCCCTTGAAGCCCAACCCAGTTTATAAATTTTACATGTTACAGGTGTGTGTGAAAACTAAGACTAGTAAACTACCGTTGTAATAAACTATCCTCATTGTGGTAAAATAGCTTTAAAACTAAATATGTTGTGTTTGATGTGAATGATTGAATTGTTAGGCATCAGCCCATTACAATGGTAGAATGTGCTTGGGTGATCCAAAACATATATGGATAATAATTATATGTTTAGATAATTATTATAAAAGGTATGTCTTGGTCACATAATATGGGAAGGATTGTTGGGTATTAATCCATTATGAATTGTATTCTAATTTGAGTTAGATTTCAAAATTGGATTCCATTTGGAGTTGGGTATTTCAGAATTAGATTCTCTTTCAGCTAAGTGATGACTATATAATATATATACATAGTCATATTGTGTTTATATTGTGTTTGTTATGTATGCTCAAGATATAGACTTAAGTGTCGTTTGTGGGCGGAAGCTTGAGTGTTATTAGGTTTGAGTATTGAGTACCATAGTTTGACTGATTGTATTATTAAAAACGGTTTTGATTAATAATACAAGTTGAGATGTGGGTTTTCCGCGTCATATACTTTTGGATATGCGCTTTGCATAAGAAGGTGAATTTCGTATTCTATCCCTTAAATGAATCTAGTACACTTGGAAGTTAGATGATGGATTTGACCTCTTTAGGGCAGTACCTTTTGATATCTTGAGTAGGCTGAAGTTTATTAGTATATGCTTTGTTCTGAATTTTAGTCACCATTTGACATTTAAGTATTTTAGGTAGTCGATGAAACAGATCGGTTACTAAGAGAGGCATACCAGTCTTGGCTGCCTACTGTGCTTCAGTTGACCCGCTCCGGTGGTCGAAGTCACTTTCCTCATGCAGAAAATTTTGTTCCTACAACCTTAGGATCCATAAAGACTACAAGGAGAATGTGCGTGCTTAAACCTTGTTACATTTTTTTTTTTACACTTGTCTTTAATGTTCTATGGGTCTACAGATTTCTATCTTCTGGTGTACCTGTTCAACTAATAACTTTTTCAGTCATATGCATTGGCATATATAGAATTGACTTGATATCTTCAGAGTTGGCAATAGAAGGCAACTGCTTAAACTAGCAAGTGTGTAGGTTTCTAATATTGTGAGTTGCTATATGAAAGATGAGGGTTGCAATTTTAGGATAATTCCGTATTCCTATTTTCAAATTAAAGTTTAAATTATATCCTTCTGCATATCATTCTATTTTGGATAATGTTCATAGGCCAGAAGATGCTGATTGCATATTATTTTACCTCCTTTGTCTGCGGTTAATTCAGGCAATGATCAGTTTGAAGATGCTATGTCACAGATTTTCAGAACTGTACCCTCTGGTTGATGAAACATATATAATCTCTGGATTTGACGGGTTAGTATCCTGTGCATGGCTAATATTACAGAGCACGTTTGGGTGTGTAGCTGTTATATGTATACGCATCTGATGCATCTATCTATTCAATATTTCTTAATTGTAGAATGATGTATTACTGCATGTAATTTTTGACGTGTTTGTGTATGTGATTGAAATTGTAGTATGCGCTCTGTTTTGTTTATGAAAGCTAACATGCTCCCTCTATGTAACATATGACATTTTCTGCCAGCAATTAAAGAAGCCAGAGCCAGAGCACTTGCCTCAGATGAAGCTTTCAAATCTGATAATCTCTTTTTTTTCAAGGTCATGAAAATATCACATGTAGATTAGAGAAGGCACGGCTTGGTAAACATTAGCTCATATTTATACATAATGCCATTCTCTAATTTGTAATGTTGTATGTGTTTGGTATCAGTTGAAGCAGTGTTATAAATTTGAATTATATTTGAACTTAGCCGCATCAGACTTGGATGGAATGAAAGAACTGTGCTCCAGTTTAATTTTGTAAATGTCTTCAAAAACGTTTTAGTTGTCTCCTTGATTCCTTAAAATCAAATAGATAAATATGGAGTAAAACAGAAAACTTGTTTCTGAATTTTGTGAACTCCTAATTGCTTTTACACATACAGGGTTGGTCATTTTCTCTTGCCTTGGCAGGTTGTAAGTAGGGGATTTGAAGAGAGTTTTAAAAAGTGGAAGGACATTGACCAGGTTCATCTTCAAGTTGCATGAAAGATTTGGCCGGTTAATTAGATTATGAGGTGGAACCTGTGTAAGCTAAGCTCTGGGCGGGACAGATTTGCACAAGACAAATTGTTATCCGCAGGTGACGTTTGTGTCTTTGAACTGATAAACACCTCTACTAAATTGCTAGAGGTCCACATATTTTCAGCAGCAAAAGAAACAAACGGTTAGTTACTGGATTAGCAAATCACTACTTTAAAATTAGAATACGCCACTATATTTAATCATGAAGCAGTCTGCATTCTTGTTCTTTTTTTTTTTTTTCCTGTTTTAGATTTCATATTATTTTGGTCAAGTTATTGCTCTGTATGTTGTTTGCCTGATGCATTCTCTGGAATCGAAAATTTTCCGTGGCAAAGAAACAAGAGACTGCCAAGGATTAATTAAGGGAAGCTAAGGAAGCTAAAGTGCCTACATCAGTCGATGCTCTTAAATGCAGATACCCTTTTTTCAGAATCAAACTATACCCATCTTCCTTGTATGGTGGATCCTTGGTAAGTTTTTTCAATTGATATAATCTAGCTTTTAGATCATCTAGTAATCAAAATTCTCAAAATTTTAGAGCATGTCTTGACTGTTGTCCTTGCAGAGTTTGCTGCAAAAGTTTGAAAAGAGATTTGTAACCAACGACAGTTGCAATGTTACCCTTTAAATTTCGGATGGAAGAGAGTGGCTGGTAAAGTGCAATGTTTACAAATCCTGTACCAAATTTAGTGTTGGTTGGAATATATTTGCACGAGCGAATCACTTAGCTGCAGGTGATGTTTGTATCTTTGAGCTGATCAATTTCTCCCATAAGTTGCTGAATGTTGTCATTTTCCGAAACTAATCATCAATTGTTGAGCAAACTTGGTGAATGTTTTCTCCCAAGTGTAAGCGGTCTTGGCAAGGTGAAATGTGATATTATGCGCTCTCCATGGCTCCCATGAATCAGTATATGTGGCCAGAAATCAAATTTATATTTATTGTTATGATCAGCAGAGACTCTGATATTCCTGCATTGAGATGCTTTTTATCTTCCTAATATTTTTGTATCCTGTTGAAAATGATTAACAAAAAACAGTTCATGTGTATGTTTGAAATTTGGACCCTGATCCATTTAAAATTACATTTTTGTCTGCTATCATAAATTCGACATGAAGTTACGTTTTGAATTAATATATTTGGGTATTTTTTCAGAAGGTGACAATAAGCATCTTTTCTGCTAAACCCGAATTTTATACTACTACGTCCTCTTTTACATGTCTATTTTGGTTTTGCAAAAGTCAAATGAACTAATTTTTTTACTAAGCATTACAAATTATCTATTCCTTGTTTTTAAAATCTGAAAATTGCATATTAAAATAGACAAAATATACATTCCAATAATATAACTTTTGTTATTTACAGTAAATAAATAGTCAATTTCGCCGGTCATAAGTCAAATAGACATGTAAAACAGGCACGAGGAGTCCGTAACACAATCGGAAATTTTTGTTTTCATCTTTAAACGTTTGTGTCAGTGTTGTAAAAGGACTTCATATATGCAGAATTTAATTCTCAAAATGTGATATCGTAAATCGTAATTTAGAAATTTCTGACCTTTCTGTCGCAAAATGGTATTTACGTGATTACATCTACAGAACCACTAAAACACGATAGTTTTGGCCATATTTTGTAAAAATTCTTGGAGAGAATAGCATAATCTTGAATGTTCCAAGTGGTTTCATATGGTTGTTTGATTTAAAAAGATAGAAAGGCAAGGCTGCAAAAACCAAAATGGATGGTTATCTGTAAATTTCCGGATATCATAGAGATTCCAAATTTCAAGTAGTTATATTTGACCCGAGTCCTCGGAGATGCATTATTCATGGCAGGGTTGATTTTGCTAAAACAACGTTACTGATGTCAGCTGATTCAACTGGTGATGAAGATGCTGTCAGGCCTCGTAAGAAATCTCCTTGTATGGAAGCAAATTTACAACAAGAAAGGTATTATTCAATTTTTACATTTTATTTTTGTAACTGATTTGAATATTATGATGGGCTCTTGTGCGATATTAAAATTTTACTAGTTAAAGAAGAGTATGAACTTCTTAAATTATCTTCAACCATATAAAACACTTACTAAAAATTAATGATACATATTATAAAAATAAAATATATGGATTATGTAGAGAAAATTCAACGTGTCTATAAATATAGTCATACTCTTCTTAATGTTGGTTATATTTGTGGAACCTCTGCAGAGCCGTCTATAAAAAATATCACTTCATTTATTACCATTGGAGTGAGCAAGCTAAAATATTAATATCATATTATTTTTAAAATATAACCGATCAATATAGTCAATAACATTGAAGCACAACGGTTCAACAAATTTTACACAATTTTTTAAAAGTTCAATTTAGTCAACCAATTTTAGATGCTCTTAGGCATCCAAAAAACAAATTTTATAATAAAAAAAATAAATTTTATCCGAAACACATTCAACTTAAAGAATTATAAATTTTCAATATAATATTATATTTCAAACAACTAAAAATATGTTAAACAAACTACATTTGAAGCCAAAAATTATAGAAAACATGTAGAATATATCATTATTATTGTCTTCTTGCTATGACTTGGTTTTAAATGTTTTCGAAGTCTATAATAAGTGTGTGTTTAAGCCCCGCTTCTGGAGTTATAAGTTAGAAGCACTTATCTGTACCGTTTGCGTAAAAAGTCGAAAAACACTTATAAGAAGCTAAGAATCCTATCGTTTCATGACTTTTGTTCTTTTCCAAACACTTTAATCACTTATAAGGCTTGATGAGAATCATTCCCTCTAAAACCTTAAGGTGCTAGAGGCCCCTTTATGGATCTTATACTTATATTTCAACACTTCTCATCACTCGAAATCCCATTATTTGGGTCGAACCCGAGACCTCCTGCAAACCTGAGCTCTGATACCATGATGAGAACCATTCCCTCTAAAACCTTGAGGTGTTAAGAGGAGGCCTCTTTATGGATCTTATACCTTATATTTCAACAAGGCTTAACCAACTTCTAACTTCTATTTCACTTTTTCCACTTTAAACAAGAAGTACTTATTTCAATCTCAACCAAACGGCCCCTAAAACTAAAGAAGTTTCTTATTCTTATTGTTGAATACAGTCCGGGACGGATCTAGAGGCACAGACACGTATACCCTTTAAAGCACAGTTTTTACTTGCTAGCTTTGCAAACCAGTAAATGTGAGACATGACTGACTCAGAGCAAGTCCAATGGTGAGCTAAAAATAGGTGTAGCTATTGCTATAATATAGCACCAAAAAGTGGTTTTTAGTGCTAAAATAATATCACATCTCCAATGGTTGGTGCTATATCTTGTGCCAAATGAATATATGTGCATTCATGTACTTGAATAAGTTGAGATATAAATCTATTTTTTATTCATTTCCCTACATTTTTTTACTTTTTAATGAGGTGGCAATTATAGCTATTGCTATAGTTTGTGCTAAATATAGCACCAACTATAGCAATATGCTATTTTAGCACCAAGTTTAGCACACCATTGGAGTTAAAATTTTTTGATTTAGAGCTATAATATAGATATAGCACAAGATATAGCTCACCATTGGACTTGCTCTCACTAGCCATGAAGCCATGCAGCAGGTATACAGTAGTTATGCTTATTAAATGTAAATTTCATAAAGTTTACTGTACAAGTTTGAAGCTCTGATATTCTACTTTCAGGTATCTGCTATGCTATCTTTCATATAATGTGCCAGCAAAAGCTGCAGTTTTAATGAAAGTTTGTCTTCATTTTCTTTTTTGTCAGGAAAGTTTGGCTTCTTTTCAGCCTTCACAACATTGATGATATAGCTTGAAAAATAAACTAGCTGGGTCTTAATTTACATGTTTATAATATTGAGCATATCTTTACATTGTGGTTTCAATCTCTCTGAAGAGCTCTGCACACAGATCTTTTTGCACTCTCAGGTACATACCTGAGCCTTCTTTTTCTTATGATTTTGTATTTTTTATGCGTGTGTTGCTTCTTTAAATGTGTGCGCATCTGTGGGTATATTGTGTTTTTGATTTTTAAGCTTCTGCAGAGAGAAATTGGGGGAGTTTCTGTGTATCTTGAAGATCTCTACATTTTTCCTATGCTTTGTGTCTTTTCCTGCAAATACATGCCTTGATAAGATATAAATGATTTTTTTTCAGATTTTTTTGCTTTGAAGTAGTTGTTACAACTTGCACAGCTCTAATATGAAATGTTTGATTGTTTATCATACAGTTGGAACTTGAGGGTTCTCAAAACCACTCAAACACCTTGTAAGTCTGTGTATACCGACTCTTTTTGCATATTGTCAGGTGCTTTGTGATTTTTCTTGCTAAAATACGTCTTGATTGGTTATAATTTGTAATCCTTCTCTCAGTATTAATTCTTGAATGAGTTTGATCACTTCCCAAAAACTCACTCCGGCGAATTATGTAAATTTAATCCTTCACTAGGTTTAATAGATATGCATTACGCGGTTGCTTAAGGTTAAAATATGATAGGTCAGAGAAGAAACAGATAATTGTTCAGGTAATTTCATATCATGAAACAAACATGACCATAGTTAGTGCCGCAGGAGGAATTTAGTTCATAGAATGCCCCAATAATAAGAATGCTGGTATGATGCACATTATCAACTCCCGGAGGACCCTGACCAACTTCACACACCAACTCCTGCCTCTGTTCATATGGTACATTATAAAAAATACACATAATTCCTTCTTATTTTAAGTTAAGAGAGCCTTATACTGTCGTTTTTTTCCTTTTGAAAGGAACAGGGGACATCAATTAAACAACAGAAGATTAGTTGTTACTATTGCTTCAATCAAACAACCAAATTTCCCTATATGTACATGATGTTGATTATGCTGGCTAGATATTGGTATATTTTATAACTAAATATGAATATCTTCATACCCTGCAGTTGAGCTGGGCTGACATGATGCCGGGGAAGCCAAACCGCTTTTTTAAGATTATACTCACGAATGTTGGTTCTCATACTAAACTTGTGAGCATATACTAAACCCTTAACGCTTGCACATTCATAGGATATTTGTATTTTTATATACTCTATTCTCCTTGGGTAGATGTTATTGTAAATGGTAATATCTGATATTTGGATTTATACATCTTGCAGCAACTTCCCAGAGAGTTTTTAAGGATTTTCAGCAAGAACCTCAAGGATAGTATAATGTTGAATGTGCCAGGAGGTTTGGAGTGGCCAGTTGATTTAGAAAGACAGAAAGCAAAGGTTTGGCTGCAAAATGGTTGGCCCAAATTCGCAGACTGTTATTCCATATCTTTTGGTTATCTGTTAGTTTTCGAATACATGGGAGATTCCAAATTTCAAGTATTTATATTTGACCCGAGTTCCTTAGAGATAGACTATCCGTTAGCTAGCAATGACAAACCTGATGCTGTTAAATCTGCTCAAGTGAAGAGAAGACTAATTGATATTGATGAATCTGAAACTTCTGATAACTCTAGTAGTTCGGATGATTCCAGTAGTTCTGATTATGCAGTTAGGTATTGTAAGAAGAAGAAAGCTAAATCTACTAGCTCAGAAGAATCAGCAAATTTGGGACTAGAGAAAGGTATATATCTTATGAGTTGTTCTTTTTATGATATATTGCCTACACTGAAAAACCAACATACACGATTACCAGCTATATAGAAGAATTAACTAACACATGTATATGTATATTGGTTTGTGGCTATTGACATATCACCGCAGCGCCAACTGAAGTGCAGAAAGATAGAGCAACTGCCGTGGCTAATGCTTTTAAATCAAAGAACCCGTTTTTCGTTCATGCTATGAAAGCATCGCACATTGTAGGTGGAGGATGGCCTAATGTGGTAAGCTACAAAATAATACTGTATATATGTATGAATCTCAAATGAATATTTTCACCGGAAGTAAAATGTATACAAAGATTTTTGGAATTTACATATTGCTTTAAGATATATACTCGATTTAATCTAGAATTAAGTTAAATTTTAAGTGCATTTAACACTAAAAAGATTGGTAATTGTCTTGTTTTTTCAGTATATACCAAAGACTTTCAAAGATGCCTATAAAAAGTGGCAGAGCAATGAGAAACTTATCCTAGACGTCGAAGGAAACTCTTGGATTGTTTCCTGTAATTTGAATTTGAACTGCCGCCAGTGTAGAATCAGTCGTGGATGGACTATATTTGCACGGGAAAATTCACTGGTTGTAGGTGATGTTTGTGTCTTTGAGCTTATCAACCGCTCTAGCAAAAGGTTCAAGGTCTTCATATCTCGAGCTGCAAAAGAAACAAACGGTTAGTTCTCTCTCTACATTATTGTTATTGTATTATGGTGTTTGTACTAATTTAGTGATTGGGATTTCATCATTTTTTATTTGATGTTGTCTTTATTTAAAATTTCCTTCTTTGTGGATTATCTCGGTGAATTTCTGATGTTCGTTTTTTTTAGATGAAGGAAATAAAAGATTGGCTAGGGTACGAAGTGAAGCTGAGAGAGCTAGAGTGCTTGAATCAGTTGAAGCTTACAAACCAAACCGCCCCTTCTTCACAGTCAAGGTTCACAGATGTTACTTGTATGGTGGATCCATGGTAAGCATTTCAAACTGATATGAGCTACAATTAATTAATATGTAATAATGTTTGAAGTGTAATCTTAACTCGGTCTTTTTAAAACTGTGCCAATGCGTTAATAATTGTGTAATAATGTCCCAAATTTTATCTTGAATCTGGCCTTTTCAGACTGTGCCAATGGATTTTATAAACAAATACATAACCAGGGGCAGTTGCAGCATTGACCTTCAACTTCCAGATGGAAAAGTTTGGTCAGTTAAGTGCTACATCCGCGACAAGTGCGCCAAATTCAGTGCTGGTTGGAAGAACTTTTCAATAGAAAATAAGTTGGCTGCAGGAGACATTTGTGGGTTTGAGCTGGTTAACAAAAGTTTGTTGAAGGTTGCCATTTTTCGCGTTGGATAATATGATTCAGGTAATACTGTTGGTTTTCATATTTTGTGCTGATTCTAAGTTCATAGTCAGCATTGTATGAACTAAGTGATAGTTGCTGGTTTTGATGTTTTATTCTATTGCAGTTGGAACAAATTATGAATAGTGTATGTATAAGTACATTGATTTTATGGAACTAATTACGCATGAGATAATACTGTCTGCAATAGGGTCTTCCATAGTATTTGTCTTGGGGATTGGTTACCAGAACTAGTTATTTTTTACATCTAGATAACTAGCTCTCATAACGCTGTTTGTGAGAAACAAGATGCACCAGCTGCATTTGTTCTCACACTTATTTATGCATTATGCAGCTTCTTGTCACGTTTTCGGGGTGTGTTGAGTCACCATATCTTTTGAGCTTTATAAATTCCATAGACATCAAGCGGTCTTGATAAATATTAAAGCGTCATGTCATTTATCAGAGAAACGTCATTCATTCAATTTATATTCTGTCAAGAACATTCATCCATATTATGGTATATCTTAGTTTCAACTGTGGCTAATTTAAGATCATTTGATACTTATTTCCTTATATATTTTCCATACTTCCTGAGTTCCTGACTATAGCTTGGTAATCTGTTCCCCTCATCATCAGATATCTTCATAATCATTTGGTCCTCTTTGAACTTCCCTCTGCCCTAATATGTTCAAGTTGTGATACAAAATTTGCTATGTATTTGTCATTCTCGATCCCATTTCCAAATAAGCCCATCATCTCTTCTGCATTGTTCTTCACTGATTCGCCCTCTTGACTCACCATAGCCATTCTCAACAAATTCGTGGTTAAGTCAATTGTGAATGTCCTGTCCCATTTTTCTCGTTTCTAGGATTTTCAAAATCAAATTTCTTTCCATTCAGAAACCTTGCATCTATTCCCTGGTCATTCATTACTGGAAAAAGTATCAAAACTCGGCCACATTTAAGTGCCTCAATGACTGAGTTCCAACCACAATGAGTCAAGAAACCACAACTGCTAAATGACTTGGTGACTGTTTAGCTTCATAACAAAAAATTGTTTGCTGTTTTCAAAAAGAGAAGAACAGTTTTCAGAAAACAATGTGATGTTTGACCCTGTTTAAAAACAGAAAACAGTTTATTAGTTATGAAACCAAACAACCACTTAGTATCTTAACCTGTGGAACCCATATAACGTGAACGATCCCTCGACTTTTGACTCGTTCAGTGAACCCATGAGAAGTAGTTGTAACTGTGATCCATTCTCTAACCAGGGAAGCTTGGAGCGCTCCAATGCATGAGCCAACTTGCTCAATTCCTGCTGGCTCAGCACTGCCTCACTCCCTGGTGCAACATACAGACACTACTGACCTTCTGCTTGTCCAACCACTCCTTAGCATAATCACATTCATTAACGTCATTAAATTCTTTATTAGAGGGTGGCAAAAGCCCCTCCTGTACAACTGGTTTCTTGTAAAGCTCACAAACCAGATGCGCCTTTAGTACCGCAAGGCACCAAGACGAAGGCCAGTTATGATAATGCTCGCTTCATTTATTTCTGTGTACGAATTCATCATTTTTTTTTATTCTTTCATAGGCGGAAGATCGGGTCTTGGCCTTTAATTTTTAAGAAAACTTTATAAATCAGTTTATAGTAAATTCAAGGCTATTATTTGGGAGGAAATAAGTTATGGAGTACTCCGGGGAATGGAAAGGTGACTTCATCATCGAGATGGACTAAACATGAACTAAGCACATTTGTTGCTACAGTGGTTGTCAAGGGCATGTAATCAATGGGGCCGTTTGGCCAAGCTTAAAAAAGTGATTCCATGCTTAAAGCAGAGAAGTGGGGTAGAAGTGAGAAGTAAATAAGTTAATAAAGTGTTTCGAAAAGAAGCAGAAGTTGTGAGACAGAAGCTAGCATTCTCAGCTTCTTAAAAATGCTTCTACTTCTTTACACAAACGGGTCAAGAAAAGCAGAAGGCAGAAGCAGAAATCACTTCCGATTCCCAAACAGCCCCATTGCTGTGGTAGGGTGTGTATTTTGTCCGGAGAAGATTACTTAAATGAACTTCTAAACTTCCAATACTAATTTTGTTATAATTAAATTTAACAACAAAACCTATCTAAAATAAAGAAACAAAACTAATGTCACAGATTGTTATATACATAAAATCGGTTATCATACAATTATATTTAATGTGAATTTATTATTCAATAAATTTGTTATTATTCATTATGAAAAATTTAACACCGTCTATATTGCTAACCTTAAGAATATAAGAATAAAGGCAAATATTATTGAGTTCCGTAACTTGTTTAATATTACGTTACAAAATTATAAATTAAAACATTTATAACAATAAACTACTATTAAATTGATGTTTAGGCTCGGATTCGATAAGAGTCATAGCGGAGTCGAGAACCAGCAGTTACTGTTGGAAGATGGAATTGTTTACTTCGCCAACTCTTCTTTCAGGACCTCGACCTTTTCTTTTATATGCTTCCCGAGAAAGAGGAAAATCTAATTATATATAAAGCTCCAAGTCCTGGCGGGCCGGTCGAGAAAGGTGCCAGTGGAATTACTATCTATGAGATCTAACTGGTCAGACTCGAAATAATAATCTTCGTAATTATAATCACCTTCAGGTGGAGTGAAGAATGTTATTCATAATCATAAAATTTATTAATATTATCAGAATTTAATAGTCTTTAATATATGAGTAATGATTTTAATTGTCTCCAAAATCTTAAATACTAATTAGTTGTACCACATCATGAATTCATGATGTGTATAGTGTCAATAATAATTGTATGGTAGGAAAATGAGTTTACATTAAATTTTAAAGGCAGTTTTGATCATAAGTTTATGACAATATGTAGGGAGTCACGCACAAACATATATATTGTGAGTTGTGAATTTAGGGGTGAGCATTCGGTCGGTTCGGTCCAAAACCGGACCGAACCGAATAGACCGAGAACCGAAGTTTAGATTTTTTTGGACCGAACCGGACCGAAGTTTTATAATGGACCGAACCGGACCGAACCGAAATAATTCGGTTCGGTCCGGTCCGGATCGAAGGAACCGAAATTATTTTAAAAATAAAAAAATATTATATTTTTTAACTAAAATTCATGATTTATTTTAAAATTTTCATATTAATTAATCACTCCCAATTCATTAAAGATACATATAATTAAATTTACAAACTAGATATTATAATTATAACATATAAGATACATGTACATGGTAATGTTCCAGAGAGAACCATTAGAGAGAGAACCATAGAACTCTTACCTTATACGGCAGGGTTCTGCAGCAGAACTTAAGTATGAGTTAGGGTTCTGCAGCAGAACTTCACATGCAAAAAATATCAACATCTATGTATTAGATTTTAAAATTATTTTTGAACACAAACAACGATGAAAAAATATGAAAAAAACATGTATTTAGATTTAGATCCTAAAAATCTATTTAAAATTTAGGGTTCCGCAGCAGAACCTTAGTGGTTCTATGGTTCTATTTTAAGGACTGGTTCTCTCTTGAGCGCGACCCTACATGTATAATATAAATATAAATTAAAATTATATATATTTTGGACAATTCGGTCTATTCAGTCCGGACCGAAATTTTTTTTACGGACCGGACCGGACCTGACCGAACTTTATTTCGGTCTATTCGGTCCGGACCGAATGGACCGAACTTTCAGAAAATTAGGACCTAACCGAACCGAACCGAATTTACACGGTTCGGTCCGGTTTTTCGGTTCCGGTTCGGTTTTGCTCACCCCTAGTTGTGATCACTGAATTATCCCGTGGAATATAAACACTATTTAGTTTATAATTATAATGTATCTTTATATGAGTGTTTTTTTATTAATGTTAATCAATAAAAATTTTAAATAATAAGTTTATATTGATTTTTAAATATTAATTAAGATATATTTCATTAACATAGATAAAAAATAAAAAATTTCTTTAACCTCCTCCAACACGTAGTTCAAAATTGGAAACAGAGTTTAATTATAATAACCTGATGCATAACATTTGAAACACATCGCTGTGTAAAGTAAAAAATATTCAACAAGTAAGAAAATAGAATATAATTGTTGCGATTTAAAGTATAACGAATCACCTAGGTGCAAAATTGAAAATTGTTCAAAAATTAAGATAATAGACTTTAATTGTCCGAACGATTTGAAACAAAGATATATTGAGAATTTATATTGACCCTCAGCAAATGACATGATTTTGTTTAGCGTATATGTTTAGAAATAGTACTCCCTACGTTTTTATAATACATGTCCGCTTTTGAACAAATTATGACCAAATTACGCATGGTATAAAACTCATTCTGAAAATACAAATATTGACTACAATCCATTGAAAGTTGAAATAGACAAGTAATTTGAAACAATTTTTCGTTCTCAATAATGGACATGTAATATGAAACAGAGGGAGTAACAAACAGCGAATGAGTTTCTGTATACTCCCCATTTCTCCTTATTATGATTGTCGTTTTACTGTAGTAATTGCCATAAGTTGAAAAATAAATGTTGCATCTCTTTCTGATTTTGGACGAACAATTTCAATCCTATTGACATTGAGAATCTCTCTTCATGTCCTCGCTGGTGTTTCATCTGGTCATGATTTTTTGCATCAATTTATTGAACTCCACCGAGAACCAAGGGGGATTCAAAACTCTATCGGGTCTCACAAGAGCATAACTAATAAATTCCATGTTTTATTTATATAATTATTGGCCCAGATAATTTGTCCATAAACCAGTGACATGTATATGTAGGTATACATGATTCGAAGTTTCTAGTTTTCTCAGAATTCATGCCTAGACACCTTCATATTCAAAAATTCAAATAGTCCTCTCTTTAAAACAAACTAGTTTATTATCATCACTTTTTGTTTCAATCTTGATTTCTAGAATGTCGAACTGGGTTTACTTCACTTGTTATTTTACTCCACACTGAGAAATTATAAACTTACTTTATGAAGTCATCATTAGTTGTCCTCATTTTTTCAGCTCCAGACTGTAGTTATTTTGTATTCTATTTTCCGACTCAGTCCCTAAAGGCCTGAATTTAAGCATGTGGTGGATTCACAGACTTTTGAAACTACTGTTATTATTTGTTCCAATTTTGAGACCCTTATCTAGTAGAATTTGCATGCTTGTGTTACTTTTGTGCCTTGGTTTAGCAAGTGAAGTTGTACCGCAGTACGAAACTTCCAAGTTTTGGTATGATTTTTTGCTTGGTTTGCCTTGACACAGATTATTGTTGTAATTACCATCGAGCCAAATTGTCTAAACTTCAGCAGCTGAAGAACACTCCTAGGCTTGTTGCATCAGTGCTTCCCATCCTCATGACCACGAGTACATCTCTAGATGATATTGGAAGTCTTTAATGGCAAGACTTTGTGATCAATTTATTGAAACTTACAACATGTCTGATAATTGAAATTCTCCAATAATAAAAATGGATAAAAAATACTTCAAATAAAGATTGGGGGTATATGTTGAATTTTTTCATTCTAACCGGACATTCTTTTTATCTAAAAATTTAGTCAACTTGATCATATTTGTTATATTTGTCCAAGCTACATCATCATTTTCATATTAGAATAATATATTTTATTTATTATAATTGAAAATAATCAGCGTTGTATATGAAGTATGAACTAAGTGATAGTCGCTGGTTTTGAATTTTATTCCACAGCAGGTGGAACTGATTATGAAAAGTGTATGTTCTAAGTAAATTGATTTTAATGGAACTAATTATGTATAAGATAATACAGTCTGCAGTAGGGTCTTTCTATGCATATGTAATCCTAATCCCAATTCCAAATAATAATCCCATCTCTTTTCTGTTGTTCTTCACTATTTCGACTTCTTGGCTCACCAGAGCCATTCTCAACAAATCCGCAACTAGTTAATTGTAAATGTCCAGTCCTATTTTTCTCGTTTCGAGGATTTTTAAAACCAAATTTCTTTCCATTCTGAAACCTTGCATCTATTCCCTGGTCATTCATTACTGGAAAATGTATGCCACATTTAAGTGCCTCAATGACTATATAAGTTCCAAACATAATGAGTCAAGAAAGCTCAACAGCTGAATGACTGAGTGATTGTTTAGCTTCATAACTAAAAATTGTTTTCTGTTTTTTGAAACAGAAGAACAGTTTTCAGAAAACAATGTGATGTTTGACCCTGTTTAAAAACAGAAAACAGTTTATTAGTTATGAAGCCAAACAACCACTTAGTATAACGCTCCCTCGACTTTTGGCTCGTTCAGTGAACCCGTGAGAAGTAGTTGTAACTGTGATCCATTCCCCAACCAGGGAAGCTTGGAGCGCTCCAATGCATGAGCCAACTTGCTCAATTCCTGCTGGCTCAGCACTGCCTCACTAGCTCTCTGGTGCAACATACAGAACACTACTGTCCTTTTGCTTGTCCAACCACAGACCACTCCTAATTAGCATAATCACACATTCATTAACATCATTAAATTCTTTATTAGAGGGTGGCAAAAGCCCCTCCTGTACAACTGATTTCTTGTAAAGCTCACGAACCAGATGCAGCCATAGGCGTTTAGTACAGCAAGGCACCAAGACGAAGGCCAGTTATGATAATGCTCACTTCATTTATTTCTGTGTACAAATTCATCAATCTTTTTAATTCTTTCATAAGACGAAGGCCAGTTATGGTAATGCTCAGAGGCGGAAGCATAGTCATATAGTACACTAACTTTATAAATATGTTTATAGTAAATCCAAGGCTATTATTTACGAGGAAATAAATTATGGACTCCAGGTAATGGAAAGGTGACTTCTTGACTTCTTCATCGAGATGGACTAAACATGAACTAACCACATTTGTTCCTACAGTGGTTGTCAGGGCATGTAATCAAGGTTCTTTGCTTCACTACTGTGTATTTTGTCCAAATAAGATTATTTAAATGAACTCCTAAACTTCCAATACTAATTTTATCATAATTAAATTTAACAACAAAATCTATCTAAATAAAATAAGCAAAACAAAACAAATGTCACAAATTGTTATATACATTTTTTCAAGAGTAAAATCAGTTATCATACAATTATATTTAATACAAATTTATTATTCAATAAATTTGTTATTATTCATTAAGAAAAAATTTAATACTATCTATATTGTTAACCTTAAGAATATATACAAGACGCATCTTGTTTTCTATTATGTTCCAAAATTGTAAATTAAAACATTTATAACAATAAACTATCATAAGATTAATATTTAGGCTCGTGAGCTGATCTGATTGATTAGACTCAAAATAATAATCTTCATAATTATAATCACCGACAGGTGCAGTGAAGAAAATTATTCGTAATCATAAAATTTATTAATATTATCATAATTTAATATTCATATATATGAATATTGATTTTAGTTGTCTCCAAAATCTTAAATACTAATTAGTTGTACCATGAATTAATGATGTATATAGTATGTATCCATATTAATTGTATGGTAGGAAAATGTGTTTAAACTAAAATTTTAAGGATATTCTTCATCGTAAGTTTATGATAATATGTATGCAATATATTCATGCACAAATGTATATATTGTGAGTTGTGATCGCTAAATTATAATGTGGAATATAGATACTATTTAGTTTATAATGTATCTCTATAGATATATGGTGTGTTTTATTATTAATGTTAATCAATAAAAATTATATATAATAAGTTGATATTGATTTTTAACTATTAACTAAAATTTATTTCATTAATTTAATTTAAAAATAAAAATTTTCTTTAACCTCCTCCAACAATCAAAATTGGTTCATGTATAAGATAATAGAGTTTAATTGTAATAATTTAATGCATAACATGCGAAACTCATCATTGTGTAAAATAAAAAATACTATTATATGGAGTAGTAATTGTTACGATTTAAAGTATAATAACACGGGAATCACCTATGTGTAAAATTAAAAAATGTTCAAAATTTGAGATAATAGACTTTAATTGTCTAAATATACAATCAAAATCGGCCACATTTAAGTGCCTCGATGACTAAGTTCCAACCACAATGAGTCTAAGAAACATCCGACAGCTAAATGATCGACTTGGTGCTGATTTGACACACACTTCTAAGTCTTTTTGACCGCTTAGTTAAAATTGTTATTTTCAAAATTTTCTTTTTTTCGAATTATAATATTAATCATATATTTTTATTTAAAAACTGAAAATTTTAAAAATAATAATTTTAACTATGCGGTCAAAAGAATGTGTGCCAAAAAATCAAATAATTTATATTTCAAAATAGAGGAAGTATTATCTTAACCTGTGGAACCCATATAACGTGAACGATCCCTCGACTTTTGACTCGTTCAGTGAACCCATGAGAAGTAGTTGGAACTGTGATCCATTCCTTAACCAGCGAAGCTTGGAGCGCTCCAATGCATGAGCCAACTTGCTCAATTCCTGCTGGCTCAGCACTGCCTCACTCCCTGGTGCAACATACAGAACACTACTGACCTTTTGCTTGTCCAACTACTCCTGATGTTGTGTTTGGTTGGGAAGAATGGAATGAAATGAGTAAAAATACTTGAAACTAACAGAGATAGGAAGAAAGTTTTGAAAAAAATTTAGAGGAGTGCAAAATTACTATAATAAGATTTGGGAAGAAATTGAGGATAGGAGAGAATGGAGCATTTCATCTCAAATTGAATGGGTGATATCTAGCATATGATGTGATGAATGGAATGGAGGAAAGGATGAAATTTCTTAAAAATTGTCCATAAGATAATTCATTTTTCATTCCATTTCTTCCGGAATCATGACCCCAACCAAACACAACATTAGCATAATCACATTCATTAATGTCATTAAATTCTTTATTAGATGGGGGCAATGTTGTAAAAAGCGGAAATTGGACTTAATCGGTGAAGTTACGAAACAAAGATTAATCGGGGATTAATTGAATTGATTAGGGATTAATCGGATTGATCGGTAATTAATCGGAGATTTAATCAGTTCGACGAGTTACGTCGTGATTAATCACCGACTTTTAGAACAGAGGATGGGGGCAAAAGCCCCTCCTTTCATTAAATAAGAAACAACATATATAGGAGATTTTAGGACTTAGTCATAAGACAGTTGGACGCATAGTAATCTACTACTCTGTATAAAATGTACTTTGTGGAAAGAAAGAATTGCAATTCTGTTGCCACTAATTTTTTTAGTTCCTATTTAATTAATTTGAAGTATTTAGATATTATTGATTTTACATAAAAATGTTGAAATAATACAAGATTATAGTTAGAAAAAAGATTGACTACAACATTGATACGAAAAATTCTGCGCCTGTTCCAGAACTGCCTGTCTGCATGATATATTGTAAATCTTTATTAGCTATTATTTATGCTAAAATTTACTAATATTATCGGAACTTAATATATGAGTATGGATTTTAGTTGTCTCCAAAATCTTAAATACTACTGTAACTAATTGTAGCACATAATTGTACTATTCATGGTGTATATAGCATCCATAGTAATTGTATGGTAGGAAAATGTGTTTAAGTTAAATTTTAAAGGCAGTTTTGATCATTGCTTATGATAATATGTATCCAATATATCCATGCACAAATGTATATATTGTGAGTTGTGATCACTAAATTATAATGTTTTTTATTGTTAGTGTCTTCTTAATATATATTACATGGATTTAATGACCAAAAATTTCTATTGTCTAATATTGAATGAACAATTCCAATGCCATTGACATTGGCTTCTCTCAATGTTGTCATCACCTGTCTTTCTTCTGGTCATGGTTTTCCTATCCTATTCATTTATCAAATTCCAGCAGCACGGTCTAAAAACCAGACAATTTCGTCCAAATAATATCTGCAAGTCAGCAGTTGAATTGGGACAGTTTGTGTAAGCTTCACAACCCCATCAGTTCATTTGCACCACATGGAACTGATGAAATTCCTTATTTGTATCATTGTATGATTCAATATTAGTCCAGAGAATTTGTCCATAAACCAGTGACATGGTCTGCAGAAGCTACTGTTTTCTCTTAACATGTTTGGACACCATCGATTCCAAACACTCCAAGACATGCTCTATTTCTGCAGTCCCCTCTTTATAACAAACTACTTTATCATCATCACTTTTACTTTCAATCTGTTGTTTCAGTACACGAACATGCTCAAGTCCAGCACCAACTTTCTCTAACATTCCCCCTATACTCTCGTGCATCACTAGATTTTCCTCCTGTGTACTTTTTAGCTTCCTTTTCATTAAACGATAACCTTCAACCGACTTCAAGAGTTGTTCAGATAAGGCCTTGTTGCGCGCTTGAAGATCACCAACATTTCCCTCTACCTTGCCTTTTCCCTTGCCACCCTTTTCATCTCCGCGATCCCCTGCAAATTCTTGTACTTTCTGTAATAATGATCTATTTTGTGCTCTGAGATCATTAATGTGTTGCTCCACTTCACTCAATTCATAATTTTTCCTAGCCAGTTCTGCAGCCATAATCTCTTTTTCCTTTCCAAGACTCGAACACATAGACTCAAGGCTCTTTCTTGCGACCAAACATGCATGCAGATCTTTCCTCAGCTTTGCTTTGTCATCATCAATTATTCCTTCACCAGCCCTTCTGTCACGCGGGGGACTAACCCTGATATCCGTGTTGCATCGTGTTAATAACTTAGCCACTGGTCTTTTGTTACCAAATGATTGACATTTTTGAAATCTGTCTTTTACATTATCAAGAACTGTCATCATCCCAGCCACCCTCAGCATCCGACGCCTATCGTTTTGCCCCTTTTTGCATGCTTCTTTATGATCTTCGATTAATTTTAGCAATAGCTTTACATTTGCTACAACCACTAAACAACCACCAGAAAAAAATATCAAACATAAATTATTTAATTTATGTAACTACATTTTGGCATGTGCTGCAAATTCAGAGAAATGCATAGATAAAAAAAATGAAAATCAATTTAGAGACCTTCTAAAGCCGCATCGTCATACTGCTCTCGAGAATCAGGCAAGTCTGGAGACGATTGGGCTCGCACGTGAGTCGGCATCATAATTTTTACAGGAATCAAGCAGCTGAATATATATTCAGAATTGTAAATGAAACTCTATGTAAATGTTTGGTTTAGTTTTTTTATTTGGATCCAACATGCATATAAAAAATTTAATGTTGAAGATTTCGAAAGAAGAGAGAGTGCTTGTGCATTCCTTCCTCGAGTTTTTTTCTTCGTTTCCGGCCTCCTCTGGTCCCTTCTTGTTCTTCAATCTTGTACGCACAAATCCATCCATTACATGTGTCATGTTTTGTTGGTATGAGCTTGGTGTAAAATGATTGGTTCTTGTTACTTATCCCCCTTGAGTTTTGGTAGATTATTTGATTTACTAAAACAGATGGATGATGGAATAATGGTCTGTTTGGGAACTTATTTTTGAAATTTTAAGTACTTATTTCTTTTAAAAGATATATATTTATAATAATATTTAAAATATAAATATTAATATGTTTTATATTCGTTATTCAGTAAAAAAATAGGACTTATTTCAGAAAGAAAAAAAAAAAGTAGAGTTATATGTAGTTTCTCTATAAATAAGCCTTTATTTCTGAAAAATCAGTTTAGACAAACAGGCACAATATCTAATTTTCGATCATGTTAAAAAGCGCATTAATAGAAAGATAATATTACTCCCTCCGACCCATTTTAACTGTTTTGACTTTTTTACACGTATTTTAATATGTTAAAAAAATCACATCTAAACATAATTATTCTTTATAAAATTTATATCAAATAAAAGTTGAGAATCTAAATTTTTATTTGATATAAGAATTGAATTTTTTTATTGAGTGTAGATATGTCTTTTTTGCACCTCAATATACGTGTTAAAAAGTCAAACATCAGTTAAAATGGGACGGAGGGAGTATTAGATTTTACTCTCAATAGTCACTTTTTAATTGTCTATTTTCGAATCATAATAAAAAGCGCATCAATAGAAAGATAATTTGTTAGATTTTACTCTCAACACTTACTTTTTAATTGTCTGTTTTTTATTCTTAATGGTCAAATTGACCAATATGATTTAAATAAATATATATACATATATATATATATATATAATTGGAGAGATATTAAAATAATTATATTATGGTACCTAAATTCGACCAATAAACCTAAATTTATGGTTCAATTTAGAATATTTTTTTTGAATTAAACCTAATTTGTGAAAATTGGTATCGTATGAGTATCGTTGCTAGTATTCAAACTTCAATTTGACTACTTTAGATTTAAATTTGAATATTACTAACACCTTCAAAATTGTTTTGATCCGTATGAATATCAAGAATCCTAAATTTATGATTATAACATCGTTAGAATCTCTTTAATGAAAATATTTAGATCAAAAAATGAAAAAGTTAAGTGGCCTAAAAAAACATATTCTTTAATAAAATATCAATAGTTTAAGGACTTATAATATGATTTTCCCAACTTTAAAATATTATATTTAAATCCTAAAAATTCTGCATGAACTTTAAAATATTATATTTAAATACTAAATTACACGTGAAATTAAAATCACATGCTATTTTTTGTAATTTATATATTGTTAAACTTTGCAGAATTGCTTGTTGTATATCAGTAAACTAAGAGAGTTGTATTTACAAGTGGAGAGAAAACAGTATGTGAAAACATTATGTAAAAGCTTGAGAAGAAAGCTATCTCTAGTAGTGTTTATATATAGCAACTAACTAGCCACTACTCTGCACCTAACTAGTAACTAACTCTGTAACCAACTCAAGTGACAGCCTGTATGTGTGAGCTGTCTTGAACAACCTGGAACCTTCTTGCCACCTTTATCATCTTCAGCTCTGGCTGTATTCTTTGCCACTGCACTACTATCTTCAACATCCCCCCTCAAGTTAGGACTGTTTGTTGTACAAACTCCTAACTTGGATAAAAGATCATTGAACTGATTGGAAGGAGAGACCTTTGTGAAAACATCTGCCAGTTGAGATTTGGTTGGAAGATAAGTCAACTGTAATAAACCTTCAAGTACTTTGTCCCTAGTAAAGTGACAGTCCAATTCAATGTGTTTAGTCCTTTCATGGAATACTGGATTCCTTGCTATATGCAAAGCACTCTGATTATCACAATGTAAGGTCACAGGTTTTAGATTGGTGACACCAAGATCCTCCAACAATCTTACAGCCCATGTTACTTCTGAAGCAGCAGAAGCCATGGCCCTATATTCTGCTTCAGATGAGGATTTAGATACTGTAGGCTGCTTCTTTGATTTCCAAGTGATTGGTGATCTACCAAATAACAGAATATAGCCTGTGATTGATCTTCTAGAATCTGGACATGAAGCCCAATCTGCATCAGAAAAAGCCTGTAATTTCAATTCATCTGATGAATTGAGCAGAATACCTTGATGAACAATAGAGTTAACATATCTCAAAGTATGCTCCAAAGCATGCCAATGTGACATCCTTGGTTCACACATAAATTGGCTCAAGCACTGCACTGTATATGCCAAGTCTGGCCTAGTGTTAGTGAGATAGTTTAACTTTCCCACCAAGGACCTATATTTCTCAGGATTATCCAGTAATTCACCTTCAAGCTTGCTTAATTTGAGATGTACAGGCAATGGAGTAACCACAGATTTAGATAAATCTAATTCTGCTGATTTCAACAATTCTTTAGCAAATTTTCTCTGACTGAGAATAAATCCATCTGCTGTATATTCAATTTCAATCCCAAGAAAATAATGAACCTTCCCTAGATCCTTAATACTGAACTGAACATCCAAATGCTCTTTGATAGACTGAATACAATCTGTATCTGTCCCAGTTAGCAACACATCATCAACATAAACTGCAGCAATACAAATCTTGCCTGCCTGATTTCTGACAAACAGACTATAATCATTCTTGCTCTGAGTGAATCCTTGACTCAACAATTCAGAAACCAATTTAGTATTCCACATCCTTGATGCCTGTCTTAATCCATAAATTGATTTTCTGAGCAAACAAACTAGATTATGAGGATTTGGTATCCCTTCAGGCACAGTCATATAAACTTCCTCCACCAGATCCCCATGCAAAAAAGCATTATTTACATCTAATTGATACACAGACCATTTCTTGCTAGCTGCTAAAGCAAGTAAAATTCTGACAGTTCCCATTTTCACAACAGGTGAGAATGTTTCTTCATAATCAATTCCATATTTCTGATTAAAGCCTTTTGCCACAAGTCTGGCCTTGCACCTTTCTAAACTGCCATCAGCTTTCAGTTTCACTTTGAATACCCATCTGGATCCTATAGCCTTTTTACCAGGTGGTAAAGGAACTAAATCCCAAGTGTGGTTTTTATGCAAAGCTGCAATTTCATTCTGCATTGCATCAATCCATAAAGGATTACTAGCTGCCTCAGCATAATTTTTAGGCTCTGTCAAGGTACACTGAGCCACAGAAGAACTATTTTGAACTAAATTACACCAATGTGTATTAGTAGTGGTATGACATTGATAGGAGTTCAGATATGATGGGGTTTTGTGTGTTCTGGAAGATCTTCTAACTACTGGTGGTATAGCTGATGTACTAATATCAACCAAGGTAGAAGAAGATTGAGCAGTATCAGATTCTTGATTATGCTGATCAAGTGAATCAGAGGAAACTGGAGCATTAGATGGAGTATTAGTTTGAAACTGTGTGAAAGGTTCATCAGGATTAGGAATACTAGCTGGAATATCTGAGCAGAAATCATGATTAGTGATTTTAGGAATATAAAATCCATCTAAAACATGTGAAGATCCTGACTGATGATGAAAAGGAAAGTGGTTCTCATGGAATATTAAATCTCTGGAAATGAAAACCTGTCCAGTATTTAAATCTAATACTCTGTAACCCTTCTGTGATGGAGAATATCCAACAAAAACACATTTTGTAGCTCTAGGATCAAACTTGGTTCTATTAACAGTAGAAGTAGCCACAAAACAAAGACAGCCAAAAGACCTTAAAATTGTAAGATCTGGATTTTCTTTGTATAATCTATGATATGGTGTATCATTAGATATACTTTGTAATGGAATTCTGTTAATAAGAAATGTGGCACACATGACACATTCTCCCCAGTATTTAGGAGGCAACTTAGACTGAAAAAATAAGGATCTAGCAGTTTCAAGAAGGAACCTGTGTTTTCTTTCAACTACTCCATTCTGTTGTGGAGTATAACTGCAGCTTGTTTGATGAACTATTCCATGTTGCTGAAATAAAACCTTCATTTCACCAAAACAAAACTCCTTTGCATTATCAGATCTAACCACTGCAACTTTTGTTTTGAACTGAGTAGCAACATAATGAAAGAAGCTAGTTAACACTTGAACACAATCTGACTTATGTTTAAGCAAATGTACCCAAGTAAATCTACTAAAATCATCAACAATTGTTAAGAACTGATTACATCCAGAAGGAGATTTCACTTGATAAGGGCCCCAAATGTCTATATGAATCAATTCAAAAGCAGCTTTAGTTTTGATACTACTATGAGGAAAACTATTCCTAGTCTGCTTGGCCATTGGACAAATTTGACAAACTGTATTGATATTTGACAAATCAATCTGAGGTAGAAGCAACTTGATCTTGTCAAAAGGGATATGTCCAAGTCTGAGATGCCAAACTCTTGGATCATTAACAGCTACATGACAACTCTTAACTCCTGCAGAACTGGAAACTTTATC
This sequence comes from Daucus carota subsp. sativus, assembly GCF_001625215.2. Taxonomy (NCBI): domain Eukaryota; kingdom Viridiplantae; phylum Streptophyta; class Magnoliopsida; order Apiales; family Apiaceae; genus Daucus; species Daucus carota. Next base: position 47,911,500 of record NC_030381.2, on the reverse strand, counting down.
AATACTGTATAATCCTCCTTGCTTTTCACCAAGTACCATCTGAAGCTTGTTCTGTGAAAGGTCCTGTAAAATGCACTTATCTTTTGTGAATAATAATTCAAAATTTAGATCTTGACAAATCCTTTGCACAGACAACAAGTTGAAGTGGAAATCAGGAACATGGAGTACATTTTCCAGTATAATATCTGCAGTAAGTTTCACTGATCCAATATGCCTAATTGCCACTTGTTTACCATTAGGAATAGTAATGAATTCAGGTATTGTAACAGATTTATAGTTGATGAAATCTGTTAAATTAGAACATATATGATCTGTAGCTCCACTATCAATGAGCCATCCAGTTTTAATATGATGCTCAGTGAGGAGACAGAATTTACCTGCTAACAATGCATGATGTTCATTGTTGTCCTGATTAGTGGAAGAACAACCAGCTTGTCCTCCTGAGATTCCTGAAACATTCTGATTAGTAATCATTGACAAAAGATGATTATACTGAGCCATAGAAATAGGAGCAGAATCATCTGTATTTCCACAAGCAACAGCAGCAACTTTCTTGTCCTTAAAACCTTTGAAACCAGGTGGATAGCCATGAACTTTGAAACATCTCTCAATACTATGACCTGAAATTTTGCAGTGAGTGCAAAAGTATTTAGAGACTTTCTTGTTTCCAGTGTTGTTAAATTGCTGCTTCTGTGAATTAGCTTGCTTATTGCTCTGTTCATATGACTTGTTGTTGTTGTTGGCCAAACATGCCAATGATTCAGTATTAGAAGAGAAACTGGCAATTTCTTGATGTTTTTCTTCCTGTGAAAACATCCTAAAAACAGCAGTGAGAGTAGGAAGAGGCTGCATCATGAGAACATTGCCTCTGATTCCTGAGAATTTGTCACCAAGCTTCATCATAAACTGAATGAGTTGATGATTTTGTTGCCTTTTCTGGACCTTGAGAGTAACATTGCAAGTACATTTTCCACATTCACAAGCTGGTAGTGGATCTGCATCAGTTAAAGCATCCCACAGAGACTTGATTTCAGTAAAGAAAGCAGAAATTGACTTAGAACCTTGCTTCAAATCAGTCAACTGTTGCTCAATAGCATACAATTGAGCCATAGATGTATGTCCAAAACGCTCATTGAGATTATTCCAGATCTCAGTAGCATTTTTGAAGAACAGAACACTTTGAGCAATTGTTTCATCCAGATTAAAGAGTAGCCAAGAACAGACTAAATCATTACAACGATCCCAAGCCTTGAGTTCAGGTGAATTTGCAGCAGGTTTAGGAATTGAACCATCAATAAAACCTAATTTGTTTTTCACAGATAAACTCAACAAGATCGATCGTTGCCAATTGAGGAAACCAGTACCATTGAATTTCTCAGAAACAATTTGTAAAGAACTCGAATCAGATGGATGAATATAGTATATACTAGACTGATCATTCATTCCACCACGATTATGAATATTCCAAGCATTATCTCCCATTTTAACAGTAATCAATCGAAAAAGAATTGCAGAATCGAAAAGAGATCCAAATCTAATCACAGGAAATCAATTATGTCTATTTGTGAACAGAAAACACCTTAATCTTGAAGAAATCTGAACTGAGATGAACGAAAGAAGAAATCCGCCATTAATGAATTGCAGCAAGCTAGGATCGTGTTCTATCGCTCTGATACCATGTTAAACTTTGCAGAATTGCTTGTTGTATATCAGTAAACTAAGAGAGTTGTATTTACAAGTGGAGAGAAAACAGTATGTGAAAACATTATGTAAAAGCTTGAGAAGAAAGCTATCTCTAGTAGTGTTTATATATAGCAACTAACTAGCCACTACTCTGCACCTAACTAGTAACTAACTCTGTAACCAACTCAAGTGACAGCCTGTATGTGTGAGCTGTCTTGAACAGCCTGGAACCTTCTTGCCACCTTTATCATCTTCAGCTCTGGCTGTATTCTTTGCCACTGCACTACTATCTTCAACATATATTATTATACATGCATTGACATGTCAAATGAACCTGATGAATTTATAAAAAGCGGGAATCAAACTTAATCGATGAATTCACAGAACAAGGATTAATTGAATTGATCGGGGATTAATGGGATTGATCGATGATTAATGAGATATTTAATCAGTTCGGCAAGTTATGGAACAGAGATTAATCATGATTAATCATCGATTTCGAGTTACGGAACAATGATTAATCGGTGATTAATCATCGACTTTTACAACAGAATAGTCATACATATGGATCACAAATTCATAATTTTACTTTCAGAAATTTAAAATTAGACGCACTCCGCTCCGTTAGCATTAAAAAAAAGAGTTAACTATATTGTGTTTACTTGATGTATGCACTTTGTGTATATGTGCATCTTGTGTGCTTCATCTGTCAACTAAAAAGATTGTGTGCTTGAACTATTCGCAATCATGTGTATAAAATGACATAACTTCCGTCAGTTACTTCAAATATATAGTGATCCTTTCTTGGTTTTTGGTTTTGTATAATATGAGCAAGAATCAAATACTTGCTTGAACTCTGCTCACTTCATTAATTTAAAAGCAATATATAGAGTGCAGTTTGGCCCTCGACCAACCATGTGTACTGTTCAAGTCTAAATAATACAAACCGGTGATGGTATGAATTTTTTTTGAAAGTGCATATATTTATTTAGTATATATTATATTATATTGTTATTTGATTTACTTTATGACTTATATTACTAATATTTTATATGTTGATTTACATGATTATAGAATCTAGATTTTCATTTCAGTGAAAATTAAAAGATTTAGCGATAAATTTACAATTATATTTCAATTATAACAGAATATAAGAAATAATAGTTATTCTATTTACAAAAACTCTTTTAATTGGGTTTGAATATAAAAAATTAGAAGTTACATTCTAATTACCGACCCTACTTTTATTTGAATTTAACCAAACCTCTTTCTATTTTGTTTTAAATATAAAAAGAATGAGAGGTGTATTTAATTCACGAAATTAATTTTATTTGATTTAGAACGTAAAATTATGAACTATATTTTATAATTAAATATTATATATAATATATGCTATTATTGTGTAATCTTAGATGCTTATTTTACGATGTTTATAACATATACAAATACAAGCCATTTTCTAATAATAAAAGTCATTTCTATTTAATTTTTACAAAAGTTCATTTTATTTTTTTATGATTATTTTCTGCGAATTTTATTTTGTTATTGAAACCTCACAACTATTTTAATATATACATATGTCTTCATATGTCTAGTACATATGTCTACACATCGCACCATTTTTGTGAAAATTAGGTACACAGCTCAATTGATACAAGAGCTGCACAAAATGCACAAACTGTATAGTTGAAGCATACATAATGCATTTAACTCTTTAAAAAAGCTCTCACTCGTCTAATTTAGATGAGCGGATATGAACCAAGCCTTCATAACAAAGGCGTGAGAGTATAAACACCGATGGCCGGAGAAGAGATTGAAGACGCTGATTTATTCGGAAAGCTACCTGAGGAATGCTACAAGAAAGATGTGTTTCTCTTCCTCATTGATAATCATGTCATCTTTGATGGGAGTACTCTGGTAATTTGCATCTCATTTTCTCATTGTTTTTACATTATGTTATTGTTTGGCAAAGCTTAACAGGTTGTTCTTGATGTTTGCGCAACAGAATTTGAAAATGCTAGTTTTAATTTATTTTTATTATTGATATTTGATATTACAAATATATAGAGGATCATTTCAAAAGATAATTATAGAATATTTTAGAATTATATTAATAATTTTATACATGATAATATTATACATTGCTTTACTTACTCTAAAACAAGTAAAAGCACAGAAATTGATTTAACAAAAATAAAAGAAATTTATACATGATGCTTTACTATAAAATAAGTAAAAGCACATAAATTGATTTAGCAAAAATAAAAGAAAACAACATGACCTGAAGCAGAGCAATATTACTAATAAGACCAAAAATAAAAATATATTGACGCATGCTTGGTGCACAAAATGAAGCTTGCTTGAAGGTAGTGCTGGCCAAACGGGCGGGCCGGGCCGAATTTTCATCGGGCCGGGCTACAGATATATGATTCGTAACCGGCCCGTCTGATTACGCGGGCCGGTCCGGTTCCGGGCCGATTCGTAACGAATCAACTCGTGAACCGATTCGCGGGTTCACGAGTTGAAACGGTTCATTTTTATTTTATTTTTTAATTTATTTTTTATGTTTTTTAATCAAATATTTGTTTTAAATAATCATTTTATTTTATAAATAAAAGAAGTCAAGAGAAAAGAAGTCAGGAAAAAATAAAATAAAGCATGAAACAAAGGAACCTGGAACTCGCGGGCGGGTGGACCGAATGATTCGTTAGATTCGCATGATTCGTTCGATTCGTGTAATAATTCGTCTGATTCAAATTGCACAAGTTTCTTACCATTTACAAACTTTGAAAGTGTTTTTTATTAAATAATTATTCAAACTAACGCTGGGCATTTGAATATATAAAACTCGATATTTACCTTCCTCCTCGATTCATATTTACATGTACATTAAATTATAGAATATTATTTAATATTATAAAATAGGTCTTTAGACTTTTTAAATTGTTTTGATGTATGAATTAATTTTTAGAATTATTATTAAATTGTTATTTTAATATAAATTAATAAATATAATATTATTAAAATTTTAAATTTTTACAATTATGATATGATATATAGGGTAGCACTCCATAGCATACCCTCTTATATGGAGTTACGTAGCACACCATTATAAATATATACATAATATATATTCTATTATATTTTTTATGAAATATAATTGCAAATTTTGATTATTAAACCGAAAACGAAGTTATACAATTTTTTTTTATTCCAAAGATCATCTAAAATTATGCAATATCTCAACATGATTCTATAACAGAATAATAATCATCCAGAGTTATTCTGTTGTAGAATCAGTTTCGAAAATATATTTTTTTTAATCAAATTTTAAGTGTTAAATTACTTAAAATAGATTTATTTTATAGTATTCTATATTAGAATCACGTTTTATATGTATTCTATAATAGAATTTATAATAAAATTGATGATTTATAGTGGCGCACTATGTAACTCCATATAAGGAGTCCCTCTCTGGAATGTTGGCCTATATATATTCCAAATATTACGGTACTCTAATTTTATAACTCTAATGACTTTGTAGATGTTAAAATATTTATTTAATATTAAATAAAAGTAGGAAGATAAAAAGTTAAAGAAAATATTAAAAAATTTAACGTTTGACTGATTCGTTGACCGGCTCGTTGGATGATTCGTTCAGCTCGTTCGTTCGATGATTCGTTTGGGTCAGATTCGTATGATTCGCGGTCCGGTTCCGAATTCCTACCTAATGATTCGTATTCGATTCGTAAAATTTAACGAGTCGGGCCGGGCCGAATCAAACCCGTCACGAGTCGAATTTTAACGATTTTTATCCGGTCCGGTTCCGAACGAGCAGTTCGAACCCGCTCATTTGGCCACCTCTACTTGAAGGTGTTGGTTAGGTCACAGATTTTCTATGTATATAAAAATAAAAATTACCAAGCGTAGCATGCAAAAATACTAGTAATAAATATATTCTCTTTTGTGTGATTCACAAAGAAACAGATAATGTATAGTGGCGGAACCAAGAGGGGTAGGGGATGCTAGAGCCCCCGACCTTGAAAGAATAGCAGAATTTTTTTTTAGCACCCGCTAAATTATTGATGTCATTATAATTCGGAGACACCCGTACACACTGCTTATCCTTTTGAGTTAGCTCTGGAAACTAAAGATTAGTTGCATTTTCTTTTAATATTGTATGTTTTTTCATATTATGGATATTTTATAACTAAATATCTGAGCCCCTAAATTTTATTCTTGGTTCCGCCACTGATAATTTATATATATATATATATATACACACACATATATATATATAGAGGGTTACTCTAATGAGAACTTCTTAAAATGAGAACCGTGAGAATTTCCTTAATTTATCATATTTTGGCTAATCTAAACATCAAACTAGTGGGTGCGCAATATAAAAAATGTATATAAAACTAGTCTCTTCCTAGCTAGTCAAAAAAAAAATTCAAAAAAAAAGGTCCACTGCCACGTCATCAGTGATTTTTTTATATTTTTTTTTTCGGCTAGCTAGGTGGAGACCTTAATGATATTGCATAATTTTAGATGATCTTTGGAATAAAAAAATTGTATAACTTCGTTTTCGGTTTAATAATCAAAATTTGCAATTATATTTCATAAAAAATATAATAGAATATATATTATGTATATATTTATAATGATGTGCTACGTAACTCCATATAAGAGGGTATGATATGGAGTGCTACCCTGTATATATATATAGGCAAGTGCTCAAATGAGAACTACACACTCATGTGAGATATGAGATCTAATCAAGGCCATTAGATCAATCTAATCTGATGGCCCCCCTAGAATTCACCACACACAATGAACCTGTACCCTCCCACACATGATCCACAGATTCCCCTCCGTTTTTAATTTGATTTTTCCCGTCAATTGGTAAACTTTTTTCAAAATCCGACTTCATTGAATTTTTATTCATCTCTGAACGATCAATTTCCATACCATATTTGCTATGTTTCGACATGGTTCTCATTTAGTTCTCATTTTAAGGGTTCTCACTAGAGTAACACTCTATATATATATATATCATGACTTTTTTTCTGTGCAACTTCTGAGGGTGTTAGCTAGGTCACATATTTTCAATGTCTAACAGATTTATTCTATTTTGTGAGATTCACCTATCAACAAATAACATATATATATTTCATAAACTTTTTGATACAATATTAGATTAAAACAAAAGTAATTATATTTGAAAAGATACTGAAAATATAAATGTTTTCGAATTATTGTCGTCTTTGCTGGTTTTTATCATTGTTATGCATATTTGTCCGTTAACTTCAACGGAAAATGTTGGATTCTTGTTAGCTGTTGCATGGATTCCATTCTTTTGCGGGAGGGTACCCTGCATTCCGAATCTCATTCTCAATAAATTTACAACACGTAGTCTTAGGAGGTCGCACGAGATTGCATCAAGTGATGACGATGTGCAAAAAGCGGTATGTGTTTCACCATACATTTATATAGGGTTAATTATCATGTCACCTACTTAATAATAATTATCAAGTAAGTGAACTACTTGATCATTAACCTTATATAAATGTATGGTGAAACACATACCGCTTTTTGCATATCGTCATCACTTAGATGCAATCTCGTGCGACCTCCTCAGACTATATGTTGTAAATTTATTGAGAATGAGATTGGGAATGCACGGTACCCTCTCGCAAAAGAATGAAATCCATGCAACAGCAAGAATCCAACCTTTCCTGTTAAAGTTAACGGACAAATATGCATAACAATGATAAAAACTAGCAAAGACGACAATAATTCGGAGACATTTATATTTTCAGTCTCTTTTCAAACATAATTTACTTTCTAATCTAATATTGTACCAAAAAGATCATGAAATATATATGTGTTATTTGTTGATAGGTGAATCTCACGAAATTGAATAAATCTGTTAGACATTGACCTATCTAACACCCTCAAAAAGCCGCACTCAGAAAAGGTCATGATATATATGTTATTTGTTGACAGGTGAATCACACAAAAGAGAATATATCTGTTCCACATTGAAAACCTGTGACTTAGCTAACACCCTCAGAAGCTGCAATCTGGGCACCAGCATGCGTCAATATATTTTCATTTTTGGTTTTACTAGTAATATTGCTCCTGCTTCGCACACGGTAATGTTGTTATATTTAGTTATATATTTCATTTATTCGTTGAATTATTATAAATTTTTATTATCTGTGTTTGTATTTTATTTTTGAATTTTGTAACTTATTTTTGTCTGATATAAATTATGGGTTTTTCTAGTGTGTGCCCATGAACACACACTAACAATTACTTTTTGTTGAGGTGGAGGGCTTTTACAGGTCATTTTTGTGCATATGTAGGGGCCATGATTATTAATGAGGTTTTGGCCAATAAAAACCCTGCACCTCAACAAAAAGTGGTTGTTATGCGCACACACTAGAAAATCCGATAAATTATTATAATTATGTATGTATTGAAACATTGTAGCATAGATCTTCCAAATATTTCTAATAAAGATGAAAATACGATCAAAAACCAACAATTATGTAAAAAGTTAAATGAGAATGAAATGCATGAAGTCTTTGAGTACTCAAATTAAATAGAAAATGAATATCCAAAACTAAGTAATTCATAGGCAAATTTTCGTAAACCGGCTGTTATTAACCACAGGTAATTTCCAATCTTGAAACTCTATGTCTCCAGTGTTGTTCTTCCGGTAATAGCAGCATCCATTTCTCCTGTTTCAAACAAAGAAACCTCCTTAAAATGTATTCTCGAAGAAGTTTATCGTTAAAAATATGAAAAGGATATATCAAAACGTAAACAAAAAAATATTTAATAGGAGAAATACTGACCCTTTTTTTTTTCTTGCTAGCTGACTTTGCAGAACCTGGAGTGTGAAGAATCACCCAACTGAAAGCTAGAATCCTGGGATAGTTAAGAATTGTTATAGGTCTCATGCTTGAAGAAATGGATAAATATTTCAGACCTCTAAGTAAAACTTACAAAATCAACTATATATTTATGTTCTTTAGGCATGAACTTACATCTGCAGGCTGCAGCTGATATGGTATCCATGTTTGATTCCGTGAATGTAGTAGATGTTATTCCAGAAGAAGAAGTCCCTGATTTATAAGCATCTGTAGCAACAAAAAGCTTTCTTTTGGAAACCACATTGTCCTTCTTAATTTCTATCAGCAGCCGTACTTCTTTCCAGGTTAGTTCAGTAACTTCCTTTGGAAATGCATTTGGTGTCTTCTTGAACCCAAGAAACAAAGAAAATTGAAAGTGTTGGTTGTTGTAATGAAAATGCTTGTGGTATGTGTGTTGAAGTTATACATACCTTGAGGAAGTCTGCAATCAATTTTGTTGCAGTCGTGCCTTCTCTTTGTTGCACGGTTCATCAGGATGAAATTAAAAGCTTCTTTCTCATCATCTCTAAGTATAACAATCCTAAACTTGTAAATAAACATTGAGCAGAACAATGTTTTTTTTTGCATTCACGTACAATACCCAAGTAAAAGAATGTAGTAGGTTTTTTAAGCAGTCTTGTTCGTGTATCGAACCTTATTTCTGCTACTGGGAGGTTCCTAATGATGACAATATAACTTTCCTTCCTTTTTCTCAAGTCCGGTCTGGCATCCGCGAGCTGTACCTTTTGTTCAACACTGCTATTCTTTACAATGCAGAAAACCTGTTTCTGTTGACAGAAATTATAACAAAATTGTTAGAATATTTCTTTTGCAACTGCAAAATATAGGTATATATTTTGGCTGAAATCTTCAAACCCTGATGCTCTCTGTTCCTCCTATCTCGCCGGGTTCTGTTAAACCAAACATCTCTATGGCAGGAGCAACATAGTTTTGCACTGCTATTTTAGAAATCCCATCACCAATTATGTATCCTTCTTCAATAAGCCTGCAATGTGTGATATTTTGAGAATGGAATGAACCAAATAGTGCATCATCACTGCTGAAACACATTATAAATTTTTAAGGATATACTATTCACAGACCTATTCCGCATTAGAGTCACGGCATCGATTTCCAAATTTAGGTAAACCTTTGATGATGGCAGCGTGCTGATTTGCACAGAATCTTGCACAAAAAAAAAAAAAATGAAAAACGTAACTTCTGTTAAGGGATGTCCTTCCCTCGGCTTTGTGTTTGGATAATGGTTACAGCTCCCGGACTTGGCTATTCGAGGGTCCAAATATAAGCTCCTTTGTGATTTCTTCCCCTGGGATCCCAACAGAAGCCTTTATAGGCATGTGAAGTCCATAGCAAACGTAATCCGAGAGACTAAACACAAGATAAGCTTCATAGGCTGTCTCATGACAATCTTGAAGTGGGTATTTTTTCCATACACTTCAAACCAAATCACATGACCTAGCACCGGATACTGTTATACGCTGTTTTTAACAATGACAACATGAAAAACTTATCATACAACACATGCATATAGATCTCTAAGTAACAAAAGGTAATTATTGCCCAAAAACAAAATGACAGTAAAATTCCACCTTCTCGTCCAGTAATCTGTTTCAAGCTGTGTGATTGAGAGTTTTCATGTCATTTTGAGGCACATCTTCCCACTACATTTTTCTAACCAAAACCTCTGTCAGGTGAACAGAACGACATATTAACTTAAATAAAAAAAAAATGTCTAAAATAAAGAAAGACTTTCAATCAATTTTTACCAGTGACAAATTTAAACCGAAAAGTAATTACAGATCTGATCCTTTTAGGAACAAGGGGCAAAAGACAATAAGAATCAATGGTATATATGTAGCCAAAAGATGGTGTATTCTGTTAGTTGCAAATTCATTTAATATGAAACAGTCAAAATCTCTTGATAAAAATCTCTGAGAACAATCATGATAAATTGACAAAAGATTAAAAGAACAATCAAGATCAATTCATATATAATTCAAAGATCAAGAAAAGCTATTAGATGCAAAATTAAGTGAGTTGATCAAGCTTATTCATGATGGGAATAAAGTGAGCACCAGCCTTTGCACATGCTTCAGAGCCTTTTCAACCCTCAATTTTCAGCTCCAATGCTAGCAAACCTCATTTAGTAAGCCAATTCAGAATGAAGTAAGCAAGAGCAAACAAAGGCCTTTTAGTTTCACTCCATTAGAAATTAGGGCAAAGAAAAGGGCTTAGGGGTTTTGTTACTTTATGATAAGAAGTGTGATAAAGAGACAAAAGTCTGTAGTTTAGGGAGTCACAAGCTCACAGTTGTCTGTTTACAGCGACTATTCCTAATTGTGAGTCGGAAGAAAATGACGAGGATTGTGATCAATCTGAAAGTGAATTTAAAATCCAGTATTCATGCATATTTGATATACATACATCTTTCAGAATTTTGCCATCAATACCCTTTATTAATAAGCGAAACCACGTTCGGTGGAATATTAGTACCAGAGTACCAAAATTTGATCATCATATATTATAAACTCCTATTAAAAGTATTATACCCTTATTAAATGATATAAGACGTATATATTGATCAGGACTTTTTTACATAACGATTATTCATGATATAGAATTCTATGACAATACAACTAAGCTCAGTATGGGATGTCCAACTTCTCTTCACTGGTTGAAGTTCCGCAGCCGTTCGAGGAATTGCATGAGAAACTGGACATGGACATGGGATTGGGTCCGCAAGCTGAGTTTTTGGAGGTTCAACCGAACTTTGGGGAAGGCGAAATCATGGCAGAATTTAGGGATGGCAGAGGGAGGCCTGCGGTCATCGACCTAACTGAAGAGAATGCAGATGAAGGTGCTGGAATGGGTGGCATCCAAGATTAAGGGGTGTTTGAGGGAAGGGATATGCTGCTGATGGTTGGTAATTAATGTCGAGAAAAGTATTCAATTTTCTGGTTATCGTTTGTTTAATGATCAAGCTTTTTCCTATGTTCTTTTAGTTTGTTGGTTTTTTAGTCTATTCTACTGTTTGATGTGTTGGATTCGAGTCTCTCTGGAGTTGCGCTAAATTTGATTTGTAAAGCTAGCTTCCGTATTATTTACAACTAAACTAAAAGATTATAACCGGCACTTACTACAGCTTAAATGTGGATTTTATGGAACTCTAACAATATGTTTTATTTTAGTAAAATCATTATATTGTTTGATGATTTTTAAATTGTGAAAATAATATTCAAAGATCAACACATATAAGTTCGTTTATAGCGTCTTTAATCTCGAATAAAATTCAAATTTTAAGTCGTAATTGTTATATTCAATCTAATAGGCAAACGTTATATATAATTATATTTGGAGTTTTTGTAGATATAACAGTGGTGTTGTAGTTGTTTGACAAACTAATATTGTAGTTTTAAAATATTAAAACTAATATAACAGGGTATTGATTTTGAAATCTTTTTATAATTCATAAAATTTTAAAATATTGTATTCAAATACTAAGAACTCGATCTACATGGATTCTACTATACTTTATTTAGAATTCATTAAACTACGTGTAAAATCAAAATTACATACTATCCATTAAAATTCATATATTATTATTAACAGTTTGACTAGTGTGTGCGATGGCACATGCTAAATATTAAATATATTTTTAATTCAATTTGATTAATGTGGTTTTGTATATATGCAGAGTTCACCATTATTAAAAAATTGTGATTTTCTCATAAATACGTGAGTCCAAAATATTAGTTCAACATTCCTGATCGAAGCATTTCTCCCAGCTATATAGTTGAGCTTACAATAGGGCCATGGCTGTAATGTTGGAAACTTTTGTCTCGATTGTCTTTTAAGTACAGGCCTTCAGAAGCATAACTCGACAATAAACATTTTTTACATTTTGACCACAAACCAATATATATATACCCAGCTATCAGAGTATCAGGTGTTTCTCCCCCCTGCCCAGTCCAGTGACAACTATTGTTCATCTATCTGTTTAAAAATTGCATCTATAGCCAAAACTATGGATGGGCATCATGTCAAAGTGGGATTTTGTTTTTAGGTGAATTGATGCAGCCATAATAAAGGACTTCAATTATATTAATTTATAACATCATAGCGCAAAGGAAAGAACTCCTGGGTAACGTATGATAACCCTGTTACAGATATTGAATCTGAAAAACGCATAAAAGATTGGAACAAAGAAGAAAAGACGCTTGAAGCTTAGCATCACAGTTGTATTAAGGTTCTGAAGTAAGAAGTATCAAACGTTCTACTAATAGAAAGCTGTTTTCGAAACTCTCAAGCATCTGCTGATTAATGCACAGGAAGAAATTTAGCGATGTTGTAATTTTTGCTAATTAGTTAGTGATTCATACTGAAGTTTAATTTGGATAAAAAGAAGATTACCGGGGAATAACCTAAATTAGATATATAGTAATAATAGTTAAACACTAGAAATCAAGATACCTATCAGGTCTATTTTCTTATCATCCAAGATTGGGTTTGAATCCTATATAAGCAGATGTTCTTATTATTTGCAGGCTTTGATTATTATCAAAATTGAGACATATTGAGGATTGCTATACAAAGACTTTTCTGGATTCTGCCACAGGGAAACCCCTGGGTAGTGGTTCTTGTACGACTAAGTCACCCAAGCCAATCTTTCAGCTATCATTCTTTTTTTTCTTTTCTTTTTTTAATAATTGTTGTCCTGCATCACTATTATCTACTATATATTAACTTATGTAATTGATAATTCATATGAAAGAATTTAATCTGAATTCACTTCTGGTGGAAATTCATTATTCATTATCTGCGTTACATGAAAAACTGACCGTTTAATTACGTCATCAAATTATTGACAAAACCCATATAAGTATAATCGAGCAGTTACAAAGTGCACATTGGAATGAAAACATGCACTAGCAAACTATTCTCGCCTAATTATATTTCACTTGTGTGAGCTCTTCTGGGGGTGTGGGATTTAGATATCCTATTAAGCCAGCAACAAAAGATAGATTTCGCAGGACTTGGTTTGAAAATTAAATATTTTGGAGGGACGCAAAAGGTTTTAAAGACCAGGCACTTTCCCAAAATTACAATCTTCACAATTCCTTAACAATCTTCATTTTTAGAAGTCACCAAATAGGAGTTACATATAAAATCAGTAACTCTTAAATCTATTATGATTGCCCTAATGTCTCAGCTGTTGTCTTTCAAGTATACTCCATGACATGTAAACCAATGTAGGTCTCTGTCTGATTCCCCTTAACTAAATCTCATCAACTTACCTCAGTATTTTAGCATCTGATAGACATTACTCGTACGTCCTCGTCCAAATCCAGAATAAAGTCAGTTATGTTCTCCGGATCATCTATAGCTTCGTCAAGAGACATGCCATTCTTCCTAGGTTTTTCCTGCAAGTAAAACAACACATTATAGTATCTACAGAAGTAATGAAACATTTAAGGAAACAAGCATGTTAGACAGAATTGATCGTGAACATAAAGAATTATTTAGTTCTCTTTTTGCCTTCTCCTGGAATCATGAAATTCAAAGTGTACTCATGAAAATCGTATGTTTACAAAGCAAGACAAACTATTGGTTGTTGACATGACAACTAAATTTGAACACTCAGATAGTTAACTGGAGCACGTGAATTCAGTCTTTTGAGTGATAGATTGTTTTCCTCAAGACTGTGTGGAAGATACTTAAGTTAAGCCATATAAATATGTTTTGACAGCATCTTTAAGCCAAAAAGGTTCAGTCATATATCAAATAATCATCCACCCCGACATTAAGACACATTAGAGCATATAAGGCTGTGTTCACTTCATGGAATGGAATGAGGGGAGAATGGAATGAAAAATTATATAGAAGTTTTAAGGAGAAAGAAGAAAGTATGAGATAATGGTAACAAAATATGAATGTAGTTAATTTTTTGTGAGAAAGATTGTGAAGAAATATGGTGTTGAAATGGAATGCGCATTCCTTCCAAAACATGTGGGTTAGAGTTATAGTCAAAATAGTAAGGTTAGAATAATTGAAAGAATGAAAATTATATACATTTTCTTTGATCAACACCATTTTAGAGTACAAAATTCATTCCATTCTCCCTCCATTCCATTCACACCAAGTGAACACAACCTAAGTGGAGAAGCCTAAACAAACTACAGCAGAATAGAAAGTGGATTACCTTTGTCTTACGAAGTTCAGGAGTGCTTTTTAGGACACTCCAATTGCGTGTAATTTTCTCGCCCTCTTCACTACTCTCGGCATCACTGCTTCTCCTTCATCCTATCTTAGGAAAACCAAAAGTGTTACCAAACATTGGAAACCAACTAGCATAAAGATTTGCACTGTGGATACCAAATTTGTAGAAAGTAGGATAATGATTGAAAATAATGTAAGACCAACTTCCATGACTGATAAATTAGGAAGCTTACGTCATTTTCCCCGATATCAACTGCTTGTGCCATAGCTTCATCAATATCTGTTGTCTGTTGCACAAGAAATCAGAGGTAAAAGGTAAAAGGGCAAGTAACATTTTAAGAACATTAAGATCTTCTAGCTACAAAATTAGAAGCTTTGATGCATATTTTAACTAATGATCTTGTTCATCTAAGCTTCCATGGTTTATGATTCAATGATTGGTCAACGGCATCAAGCGAAATGCTATCACATCCTACTACTCATCATGATTACAGCTGAGGTCAAGGTCAAGCTATGAACCTGCTTTCTGCTTTATGGATTTAACTAAAGATATTCTTGTTTACCATAAATCGGCTATAATCAACCTGATCCGATACATGGCTCTTTGAACAATAAAGCATAGCAAAAACAACGGGCAGTCCAGATAACATTAAAAAAACTCAGCGACGACTATAAAACTGCATTAAAATTTTGCTGCATCCAATTATTTTGGAGTGGAATTGAAAATTTAGATTTGCACCATATATGTGTCCATATTACTGTCAAATGTTAACTACCAGTTTTTGATGGGCAGTGACTAGTAATTATTGTGTACGATTTTGTCATCTCAGGGATATATAATCACTTGACCAAACCCTTAAAAAAAGCCTATGACCTGATAAATCTCAGATAGGGGAAATTTTAAAATGATAACTATTTAGAATTAACAAATAATAAAGCTGTGAAAACTATCATGGTAGAAAGATAAAGCTACGTTGTCAAATGGTTAAATACCTCTATTTGCTCAGTTTTCTCTTGAACAAGGATGTTGTCAAGCTCCTCCTTTCAATGATTTTGCCACGCTGATCAACATAATGTTGCAGAGAATTAGTAGTTAATTATGACACATGATCCAAGTCTTCAAGTATTTATACAATACACTTTAGTAGTTTGTCACTATAAAGGGACAAAATATTCTATATACAGAAAACAGTTTTAGAGGATAATATATTTGTATCAGCTTTTGAACAAGAACCACTATTCAAACGCTGTAGTAGCTGAGAACATACTATACTTAACACCTCGTGGGGAACATTCATGTCATTAACCTAAATATGCTATTATATATATATTACATGGCTACATGTTGATTGAAGAGAATACATATATTGCAAGAGTATCAAGACACAAGATCAATTCATTAAGTACCAATTACACCAAAAGAACCTTACACCAATTTAAAGCCGCAACCCAACTGACTCATCTTAAACCACCATAATGAACCTTGTTATACAAAGGCAAGTACGCTGGTGGAATTCATAGGGGAGGCTGGCTAGCTGCGTATAAATAAAAGTATATTACAGAAACATAGTGCTTTTACAGAGTATGTCTACACTACATCAGAACAATGTTCTTCCCCACTTGAAAAATTTCGGATGTTAATGTTTTGGCTCAATCTGGCTGATCAGGGTCAAAATCAGGGTAAAAAAATAATCTTCGTAATTATAATCACCCTCAGGTGGAGTCAAGAAAGTTAGTTCTGACGAAGGCGGAGGCGGAGGCAAACTTATATACCTGAGTCAAGAAAGTTAGTTCTGACGAAGGCGGAGGCGGAGGCAAACTTATATCCGGATCCGGAGCTGGCAGGAGTCGTAAACTTGGTCGAGTTGTCGACCAGCCGCATGTATTTGTCGAGTAGTCGCATGCTGCATAGTCAGGTATCATAAGATGATCTTTGATATCCTTTTTTATACAAATATGTACTTCCATAAGCTCATATTGGAACTGTCTGCGACGAAGACATGTCAAAACAGGATTAAAGCCTGTTACGCTTCTAATGGTAGTCTGAATCTGATCAACAGAATATTTGAAGTTTTGGTCTTCAGTTATAAGATTATCATTTAAATTTTTTGTGACATTTTGCATTTTACTAACTTCAATCGCCAGCTGAAAATATTCATCCGCTTTAAACCCGGAATATTTTCCATGAACCCTCCACTCATGCACCCAAAAAGTAGTTTCCGGCCTTCCCGACGCAATTGAAGGACAATAAGCTCGAAGATCTCTTATTCTGTTTCTAATCTGCGAAATTGTGAGGAACTATGAATCATGTTATAGTTATTTTTATTAACAACTAAAGCAACAAAAATAAAATAAATTCATATTTACTCGTCGGGTTCATTATATTTGTAATATTATCATATATATTTTAAATTTAACTAATATTCTTATTGTGAAGATAAATTTATGATAGAATAATGTGTCCTTTAATAAAATATGCTTTTAAAATTAATAACGTATTGAAGATGTATTTTAATTAATTTAGTGTGTTAAATAAGTTCTTTTTATTTAAGTTAATAATTATGCTATGTCAAATGGCTAATCGAAAATATATGTTTAATGAGAATTTTATAATTTAACATAATTTAAGGAGATCAATAAGCCCAAATATCAATCAACCAATCAATCTTTTTGAATTTCGTCATTAATAATATAGTATTAAACATGTTATAAGTTAGAACCCCGTAAATTCAAATATCAATCGATCATACCAACCAAATAATAGATAATTAAAAATTCTGTGAGAAACATTATAAATTAAGGAGGCCGTAGGCTCAATAACAATCGACAAACGAAAATTTTAATATTTCTATTTTAATAAGATAATAATAATATATTGTATAATCTAGTACAGATAGTAAAGATTTATAAAATTAGTTCTAGAGTGAGATAATTAAAGTATTTAAAATTAATATTAATGTATTTTAGTTAAAAACTATCATCAGTTGTTTATCAATAATTATATATAATGAAAGTATCTTTTTATATGTATGTTGCATGTTTAGAAATCTAAAAATATAATGTGTTTTAGTTAAAAAGGGTAATTGATATGTTGTCTAAATTATTTGTGGAAGTTTGAGTTTTTTTAGTTAAAAAATATATTTAAAAAGTAATATATTATAATTAAAAAGGATAATTGGTTATATAAATAGGTCCATAATCCGACCGACCGCACTTTTAAAATTTCGACTTTAATAGTATAGTATAGATTTTTCTATTATGGTTAATGTCTATATTGAAATAGAACACGTTAGAGTTAAAAGTTATATGTGGGTTTTGTTCAAAAAATATTCAAAATTGGATATTTATAATTTTATTTTTAACATCATTACAATTTTTTCATAAAATAATATTATAGGATAATGTATTGTCATGAGTGTTTTTAGTATTTAAAACTATTTAACAATGTAAGAGTGATAGACCTATTTTCCAAACTTGTAGTTTGAGAGGTAGAGTACTAAACCAAAATATATAACTAAAAACTTGGATTACAAATTATACCCATGTTGGATTATTATAGTATTGTATTGTATAGATAAATAAGTATTGTCATAATATAACATTAGAAATCATTAATTTTATTATAATATATATATATATATATATGTGTGTGTGGGGGTGTGTGTGTATGATATATAAGTTTAATATAGAATACTGTAACGTATATATTATGAATAATTTAACATTTAATATATAGAAAAAATTTCGAAACCGGTGCTATATAAAGTAGAATAATTCCGAATATATTGTATTCTTCTGTAAAATCATGTTCATGTTTTTCAATAACTTTTTAATAAAATAATTGTATATATTTCTATTTATGATTTTTTAAATAAAATTTGTAATTATATTTCACAAAAAATTTCTATGAAAACCAAAGTTCCATCGGAGATCGTGGAAACTATCTAAGCTTTTTAATTATTTTAGTTTGAATTTATTTGAGACAAAAGCAAGTTAAAAGAGCGGATGCTTCTCACTTTTCGGCAGAATGCTGATGCACGTAGCTATGTGTTTTCTAGTTTACGAGGGTAAAAAAAAGGCCGCTTTTTTAAAAATAAATAAAAAGAAAGGCCAACTCTTTTTCAAAACTGCCTTAAAATTACACTACAAGTGCGGAAAATCGTTAATAGTATATTTTTTTCAGACTTTCAAAATTTAGTTATAATGTTTATGAAATTTTCAGCTTGCTATTTTAAGTAATCATGTCCTAAAATGGTATTATAAACAAATATTTATGGAATTTAGAACAAATAAGTGATTCAACAATATCTTAACATTATCGTGAAATACTTAAGATATCTTTTATTTTTGAAATAATCACTATACATGTCTTAAAAATCGTTCTCATCAATAAAAAATCATTTCTCCCCGTTTCAACATATTTTGTCCCTTCTATCTTTCTTTTCCCTACAATAATAATTTAAATATATTTTCTTAATAATAAGGATGAATATTTTATTGGAATTTATACATTAAAATAAGAAAAGATATCATAAATTATCAAGACACCGTATATATTATATTTATAAGTCACCATGGCCAAGAGACATTGCTTACTTTAAAACAAGTAAAAGCACAAAAATTGATTAAAAAAAAACACACAAATTAATATGCATAATATATAAATGTACGGTGAAATACTTACGACTTTTTCCACATCAGCATCATCCTTTTCTCCAACCTGACGCGATCTTCTCAGACCGTGTAGTGTGAACTGATTCGTAATGAGATTGGGGATACACGGTACCCTCCCGCAATACATTGGCACCCATTCGACCGCTAAAAAAAATGTAACTTTTTCCATTGCACTTGATGGAAAAATATGCATAGTGCTGATCAAAACCACCAAAGATAATAATAATTTTGAAATATTCATGTTTGGAAATAATTTGAAGTGCTTTTGTTCTGTACCATGTCATAGAAATATATATACATGACATTTGTCACTGAATAACGCAATACGTGAACTAGCTAACCTTGAAACACAAAAAACCTATGACTTAAAACATGATTCCTATGACTTAACCAATATAGAAAACACATGATTTTTACCTCATGCTACACTGTATCAGCTAGAGGCAAAATGACCTGGGTCCCAGGGAAACCACCAGGTCTGGCGTAGGGAATAGCATAGGGACTTGATTGCAGAGATGCAGCAGAGTAAGCATCAATTGCATAATCAGCCCACTCTGATCGGTGCTCCCTTGGAAAACGAACAAGTAAAGCTGGGGGTACATGCTGCATATAACCACAGTGTCCATTAGCAATGTTAATGAAAGTTTCTTTTGGAATAAAATATGCCTGACCATGATTTGATAGAAAATGTATACTGGTGAAAAAAAAGTACCTGAAGAAGCATTGATGCTTTGGCACAGAGCACTCCTCCAAATGTCGGCAGTATTGATAATGTGTTGTTATATTTTCCTGGATTCGAGTTGATGGCAATGGTAACATCCTCCACACCGTCACTACCCAAAATCGACCAACCATCATCGAGAAACCCATTTACAGCATCATTAAAACCCCTGTGATCCAAATTCATCTAATCTTAGACGAAGGGTAATATAAAGATATAAGCATTATGAAGTGAACTCATGCACTAAATTCACTGGTAAGTCTTTAAACAGGGTTTATAACTAAGATCTCATTAGAGCTTGGAGTAAAACCTCACCAGCACAGTTTTGACTGAATGTTCGCAAAACAGCAGGTTGCTTCCCACCAGTATACTGAATTTCTCCACTTGATTCTTGTGCGATTTGTCATATATGTCTCAAAGACTGTAGATAAAATTAGTAAGAACAAACTTATAATAGAAGTTGCCACATAATAACATAATCCCCAGGGTTGATGATCTTAGTGCCATGGTCATCTTTTGAGCAAGTAATCTTGATGATTCGTACAGAGGCCTCAGAACTTTAGGCACGCTCCAAGGATATAACACATACGAATCATTGCATAAGAAATTCAGGTACTAGAACAACAAAATGCAGACCTCAAATTCATTTATGACTTACATCCAGATTGACATGATCAACAATGTTGATGATAGAGCCGCCGCCATCACAAGGTCTAATCAGACAACCACTAGGTAACATGTCAGCTCTTACAAAACATGTGGCAGGTGGCCCAGGTGGACCACCAGTTAAAGAAGTCAGAGACCTCTCGCATATCTGCAAATTATGAACCAGTGTTAGATCCAACGTAACCAGACTAACAATAAATTTCTATAAAGAGTGTCCTGAAAGTAACAGTAATGATTTACCACAAGACTGCCATCTTTCCAAAGTTGTAGTATTTCTCAGTGTCCAAAAGTCTCAGGCCGATGCCAATGTTGTAGGCACATGTCTGAGAGAACAATTACGTAATAAACCCCTTGCATTTTACACTCTCTATATAGAAAGAACTTTGAGATTCAAGCAACTCAAAATGGACAGTTCATCAGCTTAATATGATGCAAACCTGCATATATATGAGCTCTATTGTTCCTCCATTTCCAGTAGGAATGACACTCAAAACATCAAGGCAACGGCAATCACGGAACCAAGATGGACGATCTTTAAGGATTTCGGCGACCTAAAACAGAACAGGTGATCATAAATATACCACGAACAGAAAAGGACTTTTCAATCATCAAATGTACCAAGAAGAAAAGAAAGCAAAGTCGAAGCTCAAAAAATTTAAGATATCTACCTTCATGGGCTCTAGGCTAACAAGACCGCAGGCTCGTGCTGCTATCCCACTACAATTGCGGGAAACCGCAACGATGCCAATAGAATCCGGACCAGGCTGCAAATATTATAAAGAAGATGTTGAATAAATGTAACATGGGCAATTTGCTCTGAGCTAGAGCAAACTTGAATTTTTAACACAAGAACAAATCATTCCTACAAATCTGTGAGTATTCTATGTTATCAGAGTGCGAAAATCTTGCACATACCTTCATCCCAACCATCTGCACCCAGTCTACAGCAGTTCCAGTAGCCTTCGAGGGGAACTCTGCCAGGGTCTACTCTGCAATTGCGAGAAGACTACATACACGATAAATAAATAATAAGCTATCAAACGGACAAGTAAAGCAAAAAACTGAAGTCAATACAAGTAGATAATCATAGTTACCCAGATGGGCTGTTGCACATCCCTTTGTGGGTGCTGAGGAGTTGTGTTTTGTTATTGTTGCTGACCACTTACGACCACAGACTCACAGCTAGTGTCAGTGGCCGTCATTGATGGCTGTAAAAATTCAGGAGGTTAGAGAGAATAGGACACTCCCTAAATGAGCTGCTGTCTTCTCAATTATGAAGCATGGGTGCGGTGCGGGTGCGGCTGGTGCGCACCGGGTGCACCGCGTGGCTATCCCCCTGCACTTGTACCGGGATACACCGTGCGAGAAAGGCAGAAACGGTAATTTTTCACATGATAATTTTTGACTTTTAATAAAAACATACCCGTCACGTATTTTAATTCCTAAATTTACATGAAGCCCTAATCAGAAGAAGCATAGAAGAGCACTGATAACTCCAGATCCCGTTCCGGCCTTTTCTCCGCCTTGCTCCGTCGTCTTGCGGTGTAGCTGCTGGATGGGTGCCTGCAAAACAACGCCGGAGGGGGGTTTAATATATATGTTGAATATATTCAGCAAACACAACCACTCAAGCAACCACCATACACACACCCTCTACATTGATAGATAGCTCATTTTCCGTCCGACTACTTTCAAGCCCGCTCTTACTCTCACGCCGGAGGCGCCTCGGGGTCCAAACCCCCCTCCGGCGTTGTTTTGCAGGCACCCATCCAGCAGCTACACCGCAAGACGACGGAGCAAGGCGGAGAAAAGGCCGGAACGGGATCTGGAGTTATCAAGCACAGCGACTGAGGGCGCGATTCAGCCACCGTGATCATCCGCGCCGCACCGCCATATTCGGGTATTCCACTCTTATTTCTATCTATCATCTTCCGCTATATCATCCTCTTTCGATACGCTACACGGTGTAGCATCTTGAAACAGCCAAACACGCGTCTCTGACGGATATTTGAAGACATTTTTTCCAACTTTGTTATTTTGAGCATTCTACCGCCTTGTTCGGTAGAGCTATAGACTGAGCTTCTACCTCTTGCTAACAAGCAACTAGCCCTTACATTTAATTTATATATCTTTGTTTTTTTTCTAGTCATGGAATCATCTACCAATTAAGCTTCAAGCTTAGAGGCTTCTCAAAGTATTAAAACAGGAAGTGAAGACATTCTATGGAAACATGCGACCAAAATTACAAAATCAAGAGAAAGAGGTGGAAATATAAGAATAAAATGTAATTTTTGTAATTACGAGTTTACGGGCTCATATTCAAGAGTGAAAGCACATTTGATGAGGATCAAAGCTAGGGAGTACACATATATACCAAAATAACTCCTGAGTTTTTTAGTTGAAGTTATAAGAGGTTTTCGTCAAAATTATTTGAGGTGTCTTATAGATTTAACCACTAGAATTCATCAATATTAATGGTTGATAGTTAATGGATTGAAACAGAGACTTGGATCCAAAAATCTAATTTTGAAAAAGCTACTTTGAGAATTTTTTTTGGGTTAGACGTTTTGGTTTGTGTTAGAAAAAACTAATCAATCAGCTATTTATCAAACAGTTTTACGAAAAACTATTAATTCAATCCGCTAGTCAAAACATCTATTTTAATCAGCTAGTCGGAACATCCAATTCAATCCACTAACAGTTAATAGCTAACTGATAATTACCAAACAGAGCCTATATTAAAAAAACTTAAACTCAACTTTAACAGTTGAACCATAAACAAAATTAAAATGAAATAAAGATAACCAATCCAACTACTTTGGATTTCGCTGTAATTTTAAAATTTTAGACTGTATTAACTTAGACCGAATGAAATGGAATGGAATGGAGAGAGAACGGAATGAAATTTATATTCCAAATTGTATGTGATAATGAAAAATGTCTA
The DNA here is from genome assembly GCF_001625215.2 of Daucus carota subsp. sativus. NCBI lineage: Eukaryota > Viridiplantae > Streptophyta > Magnoliopsida > Apiales > Apiaceae > Daucus > Daucus carota. Next base: position 47,887,652 of record NC_030381.2, on the reverse strand, counting down.
TAATTTTTATTTTTTCAATTATCGTATTTTAATTATTTGCACTAAAAACATAACTCATATGTTTTGTAAAGAACAATCATTCCACTTCTTTATCATGTTTTCCTATAATCTTCGTCATAAGAAATTTACAGGGTTATATCTTATTGGGATTTTAAAAGATTTTTTTCATTCATGAAAATCGAGAATATTCAATTAGGATCGTTTAAAATTCATTAAAATCTTAAAGTATTCAATTGTAATTTTAAATTTTGCTACAAAATCTAAGGGTAATCAGGTTTTTAAATTATGCTCAAAAATCTCATGATATTCAATTGAGATTGTTTAATATCCATTAAAATCTGATGATATTCAAATGTTGATGGATTTCTTTGGATTTCATAAAATGATAGATTTTGTGGCATAGTTCAGTTTATTTTAAGTTTTTAAAATCCCACTAAAATCCATGAGATTTTGAAATATTGTGCTTAAATATTAAAGAATCTATATCAACTATGCGACATTTTATCAAGAACGCGTACAAAATCAGAATCGCATACAATCCATTATAAACCATAGATTAAAAACTATCCACAAAATCTCAATTGAATATTAGATTCACTCATATCTAATCACTATTGTCTCCTATTTTTTTCATTCAACACAAAACTTTTTTATAATTTTTCATTTCATTCTTTTCTCGTTCCGTTCCATCCAAATGACCACAACGTTAGAGAAATAACAATATTTATAGATGTAATGTGGACCAAATATAATATTTACTTTTTAAAATTTAAATATAAAAGGATCAATTTTTTTTAGAAAATCGGACCGGACAGTTCCGCTAGCATAAATGTCTATTTCAAGTTCAGTCAATCAAATTATTTTCAAAAAAATTGATCCCATCATGACAGTTCGGGACCCTACTAAATTAGATGGAGTGTATTTATTTGAGATTTTGTAGAATTTTTTTCTTTCATAAAATATAGGTTTATTCAATTAGAATTTTAAAATATATATTCAAATCTTATTCAATTAAGATTTCAAATTATCTTCAAAAATAATCTTATTCGGTTTTACGTGGTGCGATTTGGTTTTCAAACTGTGAAAAGTCCAATAAACTCTCGAATGCTAGGACCTTTAACAAATTTATAATAAGTATGCCATCAGTAATCAATCAATACCCTTTATTAATAAGCGAAACCACGTTTCGGTGGAACATCGGTACTAAAGTACCAAAATTTGGTCACTTTCATATTGATTAGGATTTTATAATCATTATTATACTATTGTCAAAAGACTTCTATATTAAATAGAATTTTATTATTAAAAACCTCAATATTCATTAGAACAGTGAAATACTTCTAAATTGATTAGAATTTTATGAAAAGACTTCTATATTGATTATAAATAAGGAGTACATATTGATATTAATATAATATCTTATCAATAGAATAATAATGTCAACGAAATTATTCATTTTAGTTTTTAAAAATCATAAATTTAAATTTTTAAAATTTCTATCATTATTTCAGAATTAAAATAAACAAGATTCAATATTGATACTAAAGTACCAAAAAACTTGGTCATATATTTTTTTAATAATAATAATTATTATCATTCAGCGTTTTTCATAAGATTGCGATAAAGACGAATAAAGCGGTGATAACACTGACTTGACAAATAGAAACTCAAAAAAAAATGAAGTCATCTTACATATTGCAACATATAATAAAAGAACCGAAACTCTAGACATACGTCAAATATTCGTTTTAATTTTTAAAACTCATACAATTCAATTTACGAAACAAAACTATAAAATTTATATCATATTTCAGAATTAAAATAAACAAGATTTAATATTTATACCAAAGTACCAAAAAACTTGGTCATATTTTTTTAATAATAATAATAATTATCATTCAGTATTTTTCTCAAGATTGCGATAAAGACGAATAAGGCGGTGGTAACACTGACTTGACAAACAGAAACTCAAATAAAAAGAAGTCAATTTCCATATTACACCATATAATAAAAGAACCTAAACTCTATACATACGTCAAATATTCGTTTTAATTTTTAAAACTCATACAATTAAATTTATGAAACAAAAATATAAAATTTCTATCATATTTCATAATTAAAATAAACAAGATTCAATATTGATACCAAAGTACCAAAAAACTTGGTCATATATTTTTTAATAATAATAATTATTATCATTAAGTGTTTTTCAGAAGATTTGCGATAAAGACGAATAAGGCGGTGGTAACACTGACTTGACAAATAGAAACTCAAAGAAAGTTTTATATAAAATAACAATAATTCAAATATGATTTATAAACAATAATTTAAATAGATATAATAAAAACATGATAAGTAATTTAAAAATGACATTATTCTTCTAATAAATAATAAATTTTAAAATTTTATTTAAACCCATATTTAGCACGGGTTATCAACTAGTATTCAAATAATAAAAGAGCTTAACCGGAAAATAGTAGTGTATTCGGACATATTTTACATGCACCAGATAGACTAGTGCATATTCAGATGCCAACAGCCATAACTAGTCTATTTTATTCATCTTATCTTGTCCGGCTTCACTTGTTCACCTAAATTTCACCTGTAAAGATGCACTATACGCCTAACCGATTAACCCAACAAAAAATGGACTGGCAAAAACGAGTGTAAAATGTAAAACCTGACTGGACAGTGTGCTGTGTAGCATGTGTGCATACTATATATATAATTATATATTTTATAATAGATATAATTTATATATTATATATAAATATATAAAATAAATAAATAAATATAAATATTATTGTGGTTCGGTTCACTTTGTATCCTATTTTAGAATATTTAGAAACCAAAACCAAATTCAAAGTATCGGTGCAGTTTTATCTCAATTCGGTTTTTATTCAGTGCGGTTTTATGTGGTGCTATTTCGTGTGGTTTTTGCAGTTTTTTGGTGCGGTTTTAATTTTTAGTTTGACTTCTGCTCATCTCTAACTATGGCTTACCACCCCGTTAAAAACAACCGTTAACTTTAACTGTTTGAGAGGTAACAAATGTGTATATTAGTTTCTGATAACCACTTTATCCCAATGACCCCTCAAAGTTTATGTATTATATTTTGGTCTACTGCAACCACCTTCTCAGCTGGAACTGCTTCTTGAAAAAACATATTATTATGCCACAAAGAAACCTCGCTCTGATACCATGTTGAAAATAAAAGTCCTAATATTCGTAGAATAGACAAGCTTGTTTTCTTTGGAACTTAAGAAAGTAAGTATTATTTCGTTGGCTTAAACTTCAAAACAAACATAGGAATTTAAATACACCTAATATAACTAATCCCTACAAATCAGCAACAACATGCACCCAGAATTACTCCAACAAACTCCTAACTGCACCATGACTCACCTAAACAACCTAAAACAAACTAAACACTTGGTTTACTGCATAGACGTGGCTAACAGGTGCTAATATTAAAAATTAAACAAATAATTAAAATTATAAGTTTAAGATTATTCCAACAATCTTGAAGTGGGTATTTTGCCATACACTTCAAGCCAAATCACATGACCTAGCACCGGATACTGGTATTCGCTGTTTTTAACAATTACAACATATGAAAAACTTATCATACAACACATGCATATAGATCTCTTAAGTAACAAAAGGTAATTATTGCCCAAAAACAAAATGATAGTAAAATTTCACCTTCTCGTCCAGTAATCTGCTTCAAGCTGTGTGATTGAGAGCATTTCATATGTCATTTTGAGGCACATCTTCCCACTCCATTTATCCAACCAAAACTTCTGTCAGGTGAACAGAACATATTATTGAAATTTAGATTTCGTGGTACAAGAGCATGTTCAACGGTGTTGGCTATAATCGTTGGCTAAATTGGACCTGTAAGACGTTATGTAAAATTTGTTGAACCTGTAAGACATTTCTCTTCAATGGTATTAGCTATATTGGTTGGCTATAATTTAAAAATAGCATGTTATTAATATTTTAGATTGTTAAAATAGAATATATCAGCTCAATATGGTAATAAATGATGTGCAATCTTCCTACAGATTTCTTACAGACCTGTAGAGGTTCGACAAATTTAGCCATCCACTGGAGGTTGGCTAAATTTATAGACAACAGGTCATTGTGGTTGGAGTGTGAATTTTTAAAGTGATTGGCTAATTTTTTTTATTTTTGGCATGACAACTCATATTTTAGCTAGGGGGTCTTCATGGTTGGAGATGCTCTTAAATAATGACAATTTTGAATAGTTACTTTTATATATGAATTTAACGCTATTTTCTTATATACTATTGAGCTGCATTCACAAATTAATTTAATAAAAGAAAAGTAGGAGAAAAATGAGTCTTTTAATAAGAGAAAAATAATTCATATATATGCAAAATTATTTACTTAATTTTATTAAAATTATCACCGCGAATATAAGATATTAATTTATATGTATATAAGCAATTTAAAAACAGTAACTGCCCAGCACCGCGAGCATTAAAATCCCAGTATACATAGAGGCTAGAGCCTCAATCAAAATTGTTGTGAGACTTTCTGTTAGCATTAAAAAAGCGCTCTCACTCATCTAATTTAGATGAGCGGATATAAACCAAGTCTTTATAACAAAGGCGTCCTCTCACGTATAAACACCGATGGCCGACGCTGATTTATTCGGAAAGCTACCTGAGGAAATCATAGAAGAAGTTGTTTCGCTTATTGGGCCTATGGAGGCATGCAGGCTCTCTGTGGTGTGTAAAAGGTTTCTCTCGGCGGCGGAATCAAACACCGTGTGGGAGAGATTTTTGCCCTCTGACTATCAACAATTTCTTGATCGGGCGGATTCTTTACCCAACATCAAATTTGCTCACAAGAAAGATGTCTTTCTCTTTCTCATTGGTAATCATGTCATCTTTGACGGGAATACTCTGGTAATTCCATCTTATTTTCTCATTGTTTACACATTATATTATTGTTTGGCAAAGCTTAAAAGCTCGGAAACAGGTTGTTTGTAATGTTTGCAATTGCATAGGAGAAGTCAAAAATGCTAGTTTTGACTTATTTTTTTGTTTTGACAAATATGGTTTATAGCCTTACAAATACTTACAAATGAGTATTTGTTCTACTAAATTCTCGGGTGAGCCAGGATCGAACCCAGGACCTGAGATAGTGGGATCGAATTCTGAGACGACAGAGGATAAGCTCCCAACCACTTAATAATTTAATAGATGATAATTTGTAAGAGCATCTCCAATAGTCTCTTAAGTCATTCCTCAAATATAATATATAATATTCACTCTTAACAATTTAATGTATATTCATCTCCAACAACACTCTTTACATCCACTCTTAAACAATATTTTATTATTAAATGAATAGGACTACAATACTAGAGTGGAAAGAGAAAGTGGATGCTTGTATTACTTTATAATAAAATATAACTTAAGAGTGAGTGAGAGACTCTTAAAATAGAGGAGAGAGAATAAACTCTTAAGGTTTTGAAAAGCCTCTAAGAGTCTATTGGAGCTTCCATTTTGTTAATGCTCTCTATTTTTTCATTTAAGAGCTTGTTTAAAGAGCTTACTGGAGATGCTCTAAGTACCAGAATATTATCCAAATGCATAAAATAATAACTACTTTTGGCCTGTAAATAACTTGGTAATAACTTTGAGTATTATACTCCTTTTAAGCTATGCCAAAGGGTCCATGTATTCTTTTGTGATTCACATTTGCTATTGGTGATGAATTAAGTATCTGAATTTTTGACGGTGAGTTCTTGGTAATATATACTTGTTGTGCATGCAGTGCTTCTGGTTACACAAGAGGAGCGGTAAGAAGTGTTTCCTTGTAGCTGCTTCATTTACAGGTGGTGTTGAAGAATATTTCTTGAATCCAGGCTGGTGTACAAGATCTGAAAAATCAAGGTCCTGAGTTTTTTTTTTCCTTTAATAATTTTTCGACAACAATGTACAATATCTGTTTAACCCGCCTATCTTCATATGCAGATTTCAAAATCAAATTACTGAATGCAACAATCTTTTATTGTTTGAAATTCGCGGAAAGATAAGCACCTGCATGTTATCACCAGATACGACCTATGCAATCTATCTTGTCTTTCATTCCCCAATTATTGATGAATATTTTAATGAACCTGTTGAAGTTTCCATAGGGATTGATGGTGTGGAAAGCATTAAACAGAATGTTTGTTTGAACCCGCATAAGATGAGGTCAGAAGGGGATGATGATCTCCAATATCCGCAACAGAGAAAAGATGACAGGTTTGAAGTTAGATTAGGAGAATACTTTAACAGAGGAGGGGAGGAGATGAATTTGGAGATCACTATGACAAAAAACAGTGAGATTCCTAAGACTGGACCTGGTGTTGAAGGCTTTGAATTTCGACCAAAGGGCAGCTAATGCAGGTTCAGGAGGCTCATACTTTTGGTTTCTGATTCCTGTTTCAAATTTGAAGTACTTGTTCAAACACTCTAATTATTTAGAGATAAAGGAAACTGAACTAGATAGTACAATCAGACCTGTAAATGTTCAACCAAAACACTTGTTGCTATGTATGTGGCAATTAATTTCTAATTTGACTGTCTTTAGGCTCCGGCTTTCATTATAGACATGAGTTTCATGAAGGGTATGGCCATATAGTTCTGTTTCTTGGTAAAGCATTCATGAGTAAAGTCTATCATTGTAATAATTTAGAATAAAACACGGGAAACATGTTGAGAGTTGCAGTAGTACTGCTTAGCTAAGATTAGCTGCCTAACGATTACAGCTCTTCATCATCATACGCAAAGCGTCAAAGATATGAACAGATAACAATTTTTAACGTCCAGATCTCTATCCCAAACAAGAGCGAGCACAATTATTAAAGGTTTATATTGCGCTTAGGTAGCATCTTCATCCCAGCAATATGGACACCGCACTTTGGCCTTCCACTTTTCACTTCTTTCAAAGTTACTTCCACATCCCTGTTCTCCCCTTCTTTGTTAAAGTATTCACCCAACTTAACTTCTATAAAGGGATGTCCTTCCCCCGGGTTTGTGTTTGGATAATGGTTAAAGCTCCCGGACTTGGCTATTCGAGGGTCCAAATATATAAGTTCCTTTGTGATTTCTTCCCCTGGGATCCCAACAGAAGCCTCTATATATAGGTATGTGAAGTCCATAGCAAACGTATTCCGAGAGTCTAAACACAAGATAAGCTTCATAGGCTGTCTCTGGTGACAATCTTGAAGTGGGTATTTTGCCATACACTTCAAGCCAAATCACATGACCTAGCACCGGATACTGGTATTCGCTGTTTTTAACAATTACAACATGAAAAACTTATCATACAACACATGCATATAGATCTCTAAGTAACAAAAGGTAATTATTGCCCAAAAACAAAATGATACTCCCTCCGTCTCAAAATAGTTGTCACATTTCTATTTTTGTTGGTCAAATTAACTAAGTTTTGACCAAAGATTATAAGCCAATCACTTATTATTTTAAAAAACAGAAAATTACATCTTAAAGTAGATTAAAAATTATTTCCGGTGACATATTTTTTTTATTTTGTCAATTGATAAGATATTAATAAATTTCAGTCAAACTTTAGTCAATTTGATCGGCACAAAACCAAATGTGACAACTATTTTGGGACGGAGGGAGTAGTAAAATTTCACCTTCTCGTCCAGTAATCTGCTTCAAGATGTGTGATTGAGAGCATTTCATATGTCATTTTGAGGCACATCTTCCCACTCCATTTATCTAACCAAAACCTCTGCCAGGTGAACAGTAAATATTAACTTAAAGTAAAAAAATCTAAAATAAAGACAGACTTTTAATCAATTTTTACCAGTGACAAATTTAAACCAAAGAGAACTAGAGATCTGATCCTTTCAGGAACAAGGGGCAAAAAACAATAGGAAGCAATAGTATATGTGTAACAAAAGATTGATGGAACAATCAAGATCCATACACAGATAATTCGAAGATCAAGAAAAGCTATTAGTTGCAAAATCAAGTGAGTTGATCAAGCTTATTCATGACGGGAATAAAGTGAGCACCAGGCTTTGCACATGCTTCAGAGCCTTTTCAACCCTCAATTTTCAGCTCTAATGCTAGCAAACCTCATCTAGTAAGCCAATTCAGAATGAAGTAAGCAAGTAAAAACATAGGCAAAAGTCTGTAGTTTAGGGAGTCACAAGCTCAAAGCCGTCTGTTTACCGCGAGTATTCCTAGTTGTGAGTCAGAAGAAAGTGACGAGGATTGTGATCAATCTGAAAGTGAATTTGAAATCCAGTATTCATGCATATTTGTATATACACTCTTTCAGAATTTTGCCACTATGGGAGTAAATGTAATGACACAGGGACAACCTTTACACGTCTTAAAAGATTTAGGAAGCACCGTGACATCTTGAATATTAATTTCACAATAACATTCGGGTACCAGATTGAATCTACTAAACTCAATTTATAAATGTAGCCGATGGATATATCAAGTGTCATACTATTGTTATGAATATTGGCTGGAAGATAAATGGTTATCAATATAGGCTGATGTTTGTGCATTAAAAAGATTATTTCGAGGTGCCATACTATTTGAAAGTAAAATAATAAGGAAAAGATGATTATGGAGTAAAGCATATGAAAGAGCAGAGAGGAGTGGAGTTATCTTAATGCAGTATAATTAGGATTTTGGATGGGGTTTGATAAGAAGTGGGAGACCCGATAGCATTGTGTTTGTCAAGCATGGAATATATGGTGGCGCATGGAGGGAAGGAACTGGGGCAAATTGTGCCTACGAAAAGATTTAGGCAATGAAAAGCAAAGCAGTATCAGTTATTAGGATTTTAGATGGGGTTTAACCAGACCTGGTAGAGCCGATACGGCAGTGTGTGTCAAGCATGGGACATATTGGCACATGGAGGAAAGGAACTAGGACCAATTCTGTCTACATAAAGATTTAGGCAAATAAACTGTCTCCTTACCTTTTCATCATGTGTGCTGAGGGTTTCTCAGCATTAATTAGAAAGTACAAGCAAGTGCTAGCCTTATTGCATTATGTTCTACTGTTTTAAGTTTGTGACAAACTCTTAGACAGGTTCCAGACAAAAAGTGAGCATGTCTTAGTAATCTTTAGTATAAACTCTTATCATGCTGTATAAATGCAGGTGTGCAATACAATGGGGATTAGGGAAGCAGGGCCAGGAAGCTTATTAATTATTATATCTGACATTGCCAAATACTCTAGGTTGTAATATATAGTATCTTTTAAGACTGAATACCGATGAATGATGGTCCAAATTTATAGTATCACTTTTAGTCCACGTTTGGCGTTGTTTGGGACAAAACTGCCCCAAATTTGGATTTTTGGATCACGGTTAGAGTTGCCCTAACATGCTTTCACAATCCAGGAAACAGGAGTTAATTATAAGCATTACCGAGTCCGTGCCCAGTTATGCTATGAGTGTTTTCATCTTACCCACCAAAATCTGTCAGAGATATAAGGAGATTCATCACATTGGAATTAACTTCCAATTCTTAACCAAACAAGCACTTACACAAAAAAAAACTAACTCTCTTCTGATATTCTTTTGGAGTACCTAAATCACCAAAAGAAATCAAATTGTCATAAACAAAAAAAAACAAGAAGATTACCAGAGGGTCAGTAATGCTCCCAGCGGCAAAATCACTGAGGAAGAGACAGACGTCTTTGCTAGATTCAAAGGTGTAATTGTAGTGGCGATCAAGAACAAGTTTTCGATGATGAGGTGGAATAAATGTGTCCCAAACAACATCAGAATTGGCCGCCGACCGGAAACTTTTCGACACAAGTGAAATTCTTACCACATCTGCTGGGCTTGTGCGTGATAATACATCTTGTGTGAATTTTTGTCTAAATGCTTGAGGCAATTTCTCGAAGAATAAATCATGTTTCTCATCACCCATTCGCTTGTCTCTCTCGTAATCACACCCCGTTCTGTTTAAGAATAAAAGTTATATATCCGTCTTGAACCTTATTTAACATGTAGAATTTATTATCTTTTCCTTCCTAACACTACACGATTTAGTGTTTGAGAGCCTAAACGTTATTTCATATAATATTTTATTAGATTATACTGCGTTAATAAATGGTATTTTGGACCATTCCTTCCAACTCTTTTATTTGAACATTACTAGCGAAAATTATGATATGTGAACCTTGGAAAAAAATTATAATCATGCAAGTAGTTCACACAAAAACAAAACTAATATATATACAAATTTGTTCTTTTGGGTGATAAAAGATATAAACTAGAGAAATTCGAATAATAAATTTGATTCCCAAACAAGACAGATTTTAAAGGGAAAAACTCAAAAACATCAGTAACTTATCAAAAGGTTAAGGTACCATTTCAACCCAATAAAAACCAGAAATAGTACGGTTGTTCATCAAACAAATTCAAATAGGCCAATAGTACACCATGCTTGGAATGCAGTTTTACGTTGATTTTTCATATGTGTAGCTTAGCACGGTATCAATCACCATTCAACAATTTCCGGAGTTCTGACCATCCTTGTCAGTGGCTTCAGAGTTTCCAGCATCCTTGTAATCAGCTAGACCAACATCCCTGTTGTCTCCGGAATTCTCATCATCCTTGTCATGGTCTCCAGAGTTTTCAGCATCCTTGGCATCGGCTACACGAACATCATTGTCCTCAGCTGCAACAAGGTTCATCATATCCCCCAAAAAGAGATCTTCATCTTCTCCCTAAATTAATAATCAAAAGACATCGTTTCCTCATCAACTAAAGCAGTCAAATGAGAGAGGAGCTAGATTGATGAGTAGAATGTATGCATACCGGGAATAGATCTAACAGAAAGTTATCAGGTAAGAATGCTTCATCGTCATCAAACCAGCTTTTCTGAGCACTACTTTGTCCAGCAACAAGTTGCTGCACACACATAAACATCATTTATATCAGCACAACAATATGTGACAAACTTCAACACTCTAATTTAAACCACTGGATGCATAATTCTTTAAAACCGAATATATAGGCTTATAAGTTATAACTATGTAAGTGACCTGATGGACACAATTTAGATCATACTTTAGTTACCTGACCAAGTTTAAAAATTAAAAAATGCTCCAATTATAGAGAATAATATGTCTGAAAGTACATATACTTGAAAGTATATGATCTTACTTTAGTTACCTGACCACCATTGATGTTCTGTTCACTGAAAACGTTTTGATCAGTCGGTTGTGCAGCACCCACACCAGTGAAAAGGTTCTGATCAGTCAATTGTGCAGTACCCGCACCATTGAAAAGGTTTTGAGCAGTCAATTGTGCAGCACCAGCACCAATGAAAAGGCTTTGATCAGTCAATTGTGCAACACCAACACCAAGTTGCTGCACACACATAAAGATCATATATATCATTCCAGCAAATGTGACAAACTCCGACCCTCTAATTCCCAGCTACACCATTTAAAATAAAAGTCCGATGCAAGAGAATTAAACATTAAAATAATAAAATATGAAAGTATGTATAGCTAGAAATTGAATATTTATCATACATTACTTAGCTGACCACCATTAGTGTTGTGACCAAAGAAAAGATTACTGATTTCCTGCCAGCCGTTATTAAATGCCTGGTTAGAGTAAGAATTATCAAAGGGAGCAGAACTAGAAGTTCCGATATGATTATTGTTAGCTGCTCCAACCAATCCTCCATAGTACCACATTCCAATATTCGTAATGTTTCCTGAAGAAGCTCCTGCAAAGATGACAAAGATATACATGTATAAGACTAATTAGCATGCTAACTGGGGACCTGGGGTAAATGGTGGTAGGATATATTACCAGCTGGAACAGGGGCTGCCAACTGGCGAATTCTTGTTTGAACCCGCATAAGATGAGGTCAGAAGGGGATGATGATCTCCAATATCCGCAACAGAGAAAAGATGACAGGTTTGAAGTTAGATTAGGAGAATACTTCAACAGAGGAGGGGAGGAGATGAATTTGGAGATCACTATGACAGAAAACAGTGAGAATCTTAAGACTGGACCCGGTGTTGAAGGCTTTGAATTCCGACCAAAGGGCAGCTAATGCAGCTTCATGAGGCTCATATTTTCGGTTTCTTATTACTGTTTCAAATTTGAAGTACTTGTTCAAATACTTTAATTATGTAGAGATAAAGGAAACTGAACTAGATAGTACAATCAGACCTGTAAATGTTCAACCAAAACACTTGTTGCTCTGTATGTGGCAATTAATTTCTAATTTGACTGTCTTTAGGCTCCGGCTTTCATTACAGACATGAGTTTCACGAAGGGTATGGCCATATAGTTCTGTTTCTTGGTAAACCATTCATGAGTAAAGTATATCATTGTAATAATTTAGAATAAAGCACGGGAAACATGTTGAGAGTTGCAGTAGTACTGCTTAGCTAATATTAGTTGCCTAACGATTACAGGTCTTCATCATCACACGCAAAGCGTCAAAGATATGAACAGATAACAATTTTTAACGTCCAGATCTCTATCCCAAACAAGAGCGAGCACGATTATTAAAGGTTTATATTGCGCTTAGGTAGCATCTTCATCCCAGCAATATGGACACCACACTTTGGCCTTCCACTTTTCACTTCTTTCAAAGTTACTTCCACATCCCTGTTCTCCCCTTCTTTGTTAAAGTATTCACCCATCTTAACTTCTATTAAGGGATTTCCTTCCCCCGGGTATGTGTTTGGATAATAGTTAAAACTCCCAGACTTGGCTATTCGAGGGTCCAAATATATAAGCTCCTTTGTGATTTCTTCCCCTGGGATCCCAACAGAAGCCTCTATAGGTATGTGAAGTCCATAGCAAATGTAATCCGAGAGTCTAAACACAAGATAAGCTTCATAGGCTGTCTCTGGTGACAATCTTGAAGTGGGTATTTTGCCATACACTTGAAGCCAAATCACATGACCTAGCACCGGATACTGTTCTTTGCTGTTTTTAACAATTACAACATGAAAAACTTATCATACAACACATGCATATAGAACTCGTAAGTAACAAAAGGTAATTATTGCCCAAAAACAAAATGACAGTAAAATTCCACCTTCTCGTCCAGTAATCTGTTGCAAGCTGTGTGATTGAGAGGTTTTCATATGTCATTTTGAGCCACATCTTCCCACTCCATTTATCTAACCAAAACTTCTGTCAGGTGAACAGAACATATTAACTTAAGTAAAAAAAAAATATCTAAAATAAAGAAAGACTTTCAATCAATTTTTACCAGTGACGAATTTAAACCGAAAAGTAATTACAGATCTGATCCTTTTAGGAACAAGGGGAAAAAGAAAATAGGAACCAATGGTATATATGTAGCCAAAAGCTGGTGTATTCTGTTAGTTGCGAATTCATTTAGTCCATCTGAATATGTCTACATACAGAACATGGTAGTCTCACTCCATTTATCTAACCAAAACTTCTGTCAGGTGAACAGAACATATTAACTTGAGTAAAAAAAAAATCTAAAATAAAGAAAGACTTTCAATCAATTTTTACCAGTGACGAATTTAAACTGAAAAGTAATTACAGATCTGATCCTTTTAGGAACAAGGGGCAAAAGACAATAGGAACCAATGGTATATTTAGCCAAAAGCTGGTGTATTCTGTTAGTTGCGAATTCATTTAGTCCATCTGAATATGTCTACATACAGAACATGGTAGTCTCTGAGCAGCACCCCCCCCCCCCCCCACCCACCCACACCCACACCCACACACCCACATAATTCTGCTAGGGTGCCTGATCACCATTATTCTTTCTCCATTGTCTGTAATCATGGATGAAACAGTCAAAATCTCTTGATAAAAATCTCTAAGAACAATCATGATCAATTGACAAAAAGATTAAAGGAACAATCACGATCAATTCATAGATAATTCAAAGATCAAGAAAAAATATTAGATGCAAAATTAAGTGAGTTGATCAAGCTTATTCGTGACGGTAATAAAGTGAGCACCGGCCTTTTCACTTGCTTCAGAGCCTTTTCAACCCTCAATTTTCAGCTCCAATGCTAGCAAACCTCATCTAGTAAGCCAATTCAGAATGAAGTAAGCAAGAGCAAACAAAGGCCTTTTAGTTTCACTCCATTATTAGGGCAAAGAAAAGGACTTGGGGGTTTTGTTACTTTATGATCAGAAGTATGATAAAGAGACAAAAGTCTGTAGTTTAGGGAGTCACAAGCTCACAGCCGTCTATTACACCGAGTATTCCTAATTTTGAGTCAGAAGAAAGTGATGAGGATTGTGATCAATCTGACAGCGAATTTGAAATCCAGTATTCATCCATATTTGATATACATCTTTTAGAATTTTGCCATTATGGGAGTAAAGGTAATGACACAGGGACAACCTTTACACGTCTTAAAAGATTTAGGAAGCACCGTAACATCTTGAATATTAATTCCACAATAAGATTGGGGTACCGGGTTGAATATACTAAACTCAATTTATAAAGGTAGCCGATGGATAAAATATCAAGTGTCATACTATTGTTATGAATTTTTGTTGGAAGATAAATGGATATCAATATACGATGATGTTGTGCTTTAAAAAATAAGTGCATTAATAAAAATTAGTTCGAGGTGCCATACTATTTGAAAATAAAATAAAAGGGAAAAGATGATTACATGGAGTAAAGCATATGAAAGAGCGGAGAGGAGTTATCTTAATGCAATATAATTAGGATTTTAGCATTGTGTGTGCATGGAATATATGGTGGCACATGGAGGAAAGGAACTGGGACAAATTGTGCCTATGAGAAGATTTAGGCAATGAAACTCAAAGCAGTATCACTTCGGATTTTAGATGGGGTTTAACCAGACCTGGTAGAGCCGATACGGCAGTGTGTGTCAAGCATGGGACATATTGGCACATGAAGGAAACAAACTAGGACCAATTCTGCCTACAAAAAGATTTAGGCAAAGAAACTCTCTCTCTCCTTACCTTTTCATCATGTGTGCTGAGGGTTTTTCAGCATTAATTAGAAAGTATCAAGCAAGTGCTAGTCTTATTGCATTATGTTCTTCTACTGTTTTAAGTTTGCGACAAACTCCTAGAAAGGTTTTAGACAAAAAGTGAACTTGAGCATGTCTTAGTATTCTTTAGTATAAACTCTTTCATGTTGTATAAATGCAGGTGTGCAATAAAATGGGGATTCCGGAAGCAGGGCCAGGAAGCTTATATCTCACATTGCCAAATACGCTAGGTTGTAATATGTATCTTTTAAGACTGAATACCGACAAGGGTCCGAAGTTAGCATGGTAACATGCTTTCACAATCCAGGAAACAGGAGTTAATTAAAAAGCGTTACTGAGTCCGTACCCACTTATGCTATGAGTGTTTTCATCTTACCCACCAAAATCTGTCAGAGATATGAAGAGATTGATGGGAAAATTTTGATGACCAACCTGCTGCATCAAATGGAAAGGGTGTCCACCGGATGAGTTGGAACTGTTTGTCAGTTCTTAAGTACAGGGGTTGCACGGGGTTCCTAAAGTTGAAGGACTTTAATTTGGCACTTCTTGGAAGACAAGGGAGTTTATTGTATAGGAAAGGCTCATTAGTTGAAATTTAAGGCTTGATATTACCCTCAAGAATCTTTTATGAGGGCGAGGTTAGGGTCCAATGGAAGCCACACATGGAGTACTACTTGGGAAGATAGAGACTTTTTTTTGGTCAGATAAGAGGATAGAGACTAAACAGAGGAAGGTGGAAAATGGTACATTGGAAGAGGCCTTCTCCAAGTCTTGAATGTGTACCATGGCTTCAATATATATGCTCCTTATGTTCATTCAGAACATCCTGCTTTATATGGTGGTAAAGTTAACAGTTTAATGAAACAAACCGAGGAAGTCTAGAGTGCTGATTATAATCATGATATAATCCACTATATATTTACAATGAGGGATGCTGAATTTATTCTATCTATTCCAAGTGGAAGTATGATGAAAGAAGATAATTGGGAGGGGAGTAAAGAGACCTCAGGTCTTAGTGAAAGCCTATGTACCTACCTTAATGAAAGCCTTAGTGATTGTTTGGTTGACATCGAGATATGTAGGAAGTTAAAATTCCTAGGAAGTGAGATTTGACGATTTACGAGTTGGCATTAACAAGGGAAGTGTAATTCCCATAAACTTTGAATACCCATAAATCATGTAAAGTCCCTCACCTCACTCCCCCTCTGTAACTTGCATTTCCAGGGGGAAGTTAAAACTTATACCTACCAAATATTACAATTTGCATAGTAATTTGAAATTACATTGGAATTACCTTCCAATTCTTAACCAAACAAGAACTTATATTAATTAAAAAAAACATACTCTCTTCTCAGTATCAAAATCACCATTCTTCATCTTGCATTTGCCCAATTGCATACATAGGCAGTGATTCAGCAATTGTTGTTAATATATTATATGGAAAATTTAACATGAAACAAAAATTGACTAGATAAAAAAAAAAAGCACCAAAATAAAGCAAATTGTCGATTACCAGAGGGTCGGTATGGCTCTCAGCGATATGTTCACAGAGGAAGAGAAAGACGTCTTTGCTAGATTCAAAGGTGGATTTGTAGTAGCGATCAAGAACAAGTTTTCGATGATGAGGTGGAATAAATGTGTCCCAAACAACATCAGAATTGGCCGCCGACTGGAAACTTTTGGACACAAGTGAAATTCTTACCACATCTGCTGGGCTTGTGCGTGATAATACATCTTGTGTGAATTTTTGTCTAAATGCTTGAGGTAATTTCTCGAATAAATCACGGTTGTCATCACCCATCTCTTTGTCTCTCCTCTTTAGAACACACCGTTCTGTTTAAGAATTAAAGTTATGTACGACCTATATACAAAGTCATAAAGTTTTTAAACCTTATTTGCAAAAAGATCATCTTTGTTTGCACGGGTGTACACGTGAGCAATCAAAATTTTAGAACGTGTTAAAAAGATGTGGTTCTCAGGGGTGATCAAGAAACCGCCCGCACCGCATCAAACCGCACCATAAAATGCGGTTTTTAATTTTCGTGGTGCGGTTGCGGTTTGAATTTTTCACAAACCGCGCGGTGCGGTGCGGGTTGCGGTTTGACATATTCCGAGTGCGGTTCAAACCGCATCGCACCGCAATATTATTATATATATATATATATATATATATTAGTGATTGTCAAATAAAATTATATTATATTTATATATATTATTTTTAATTATGTTATATATATTCGTTAAATCTCTTTAAATAATAATTAATAATTATTTTATCAATCTCGCATTACTATTATACCAAATTTGTATGAAATGATTATATTATTATAATATGTCTCTTAGTATTCAAATTTATTATTATATTTACACTTTTGTTCGTATTATTTTAGTAGTTGTAGCTCTGAAATGATAAATATCATATAAATTCATTACTAGAAAAGATTTTAATTATTGTATATTTAAATTTTATTTCTAACTTCAACTAAAAATATTTATTCTTATGCATACAAACCGCACAAACCGCACCGCACCGCATTTTTGTGGTGCGGTTTACGCGGTTTATATGCTAGCGTGGTGCGGTTGCGGTTTGAGTTTTTAACCAAACCGCATGCGCGGTTTGGTTCGCGGTTTTAGTGAAAAACCGCACCGCCCGCACCGCAATCACCCCTAGTTCTCACAGCCATAGTTTTTTCTAAAAAATAATTAAATATAAATTGATCGTTTCGATGTATCATTTTTTAATCCAAAACGTTAGATCTTGTTGTGTTTATTATCTTTTTCTTCTGAACACTACATAATTTAGCGTTTCGAGACTCTAAACGATATTTTATGTAACGTTTTACTTCTAAAACATCGTATCGTGTTACGTTTTGTAGTGATTTTAACCTAAACACAACAAGATCTGATATTTTTTTCCAAATATTGAAACGCTGGATTAGCCGAAGTTAATAAATGATATTTGGGTCATTTCTCCCAACTTTGTTTTTTGTACATTATTTGTGAGAATTATGACATATAGGACCTTTCTTAAAATACATTATAATCATATAAGAAGTTGAAAAGAAAAACAAAACTAATATATATTCGAAATGTCTCATTCAATTCTTTACATTTCAAAAATTATCAAATATAATAATTTTTTATAACATTACTTTTCTCCACTATACTTATTTTATATATTAAATATCAATCGGCCTCATCACTATCCACACTTCTCATATTTTTCATTCTACTTTCCTCTCACCGTCTCTCAATACTTTTTCAATATATTTTTATCAAGTTTGTCAACACACATTTTTGATCGTTAATATCTCTAATTTTGTATTGGTATCAAATATAAAAACTTTACTGTATTAAATTATTCATGAATACGAATCCTGAAATATCACTCACGACTATGTTTAGTCTTATAAACTAGACATAAACTAGTAATTTGTCTCATGTTAGGAATAACCCCAATATATCGAACGAGAAAAGTAAATAGAAACAAAGGAGTACTTATTTTCTTGACCTCTATGCCCAACCTAAATATAAACATTTGAGTGTGACCGAGCCGGAGGAGTGAGTATAAAGAAGAGAAATTTGAATGAAAATTTTGATTCCCAAACAAAGACAGAATTTAATTAAAGGGAAAAACATCAGTAGCTTTCCAAAAGTTTAGGGAACCATTTCAACCAAATAAACCAGAAATAGTACGGTTGTTCATAAAACAAATTCAAATAGGCCAATAGTACAGCATGCTTGGAATGCAGTTTTACGTTGATTTTTCATATGTGTAGCTTAGCACGGTGTCAATCACCATTCAACAATTTCCGGAGTTCTGACCGTCCTTGTCAGCGGCTTCAGAGTTTCCAGCATCCTTGTTATCAGCTAGACCAGCATCCTTGTTGTCTCCGGAGTTCTCATACTTATCATTGTCTCCAGAGTTTTCAGCATCCTTGGCATCGGCTTCACGAACATCGTTGTCCTCAGCTGCAACAAGGTTCATATCCCCCCAAAAGGTATCTTCATCTTCTCCCTATATTAATAATCAAAAGACATTATTTCCTCGTCAACAACTAAAGCAGTCAAATGAGACAGGACCTAGATTGATGAGTAAAATGTATGCATACCGGGAATAGATCTAACAGAAAGTTATCAGGGGAGAATGCCTCATTGTCATCAAACCAGCTTTTCTGAGCACTGCTTTGTCCCGCACCAAGTTGCTGCACACACATAAACATCATTATATCAGCACAACAATAACAAACTTCAACACTCTAATTTAAACCAATGGAAGCATAAATTTTTAGAACAGAATACATATAACTATGTAAGTGACCTGATGGACACAATTTAGATCATACTTTAGTTACCTGACTAATTTTAAAAATTTTAAAAATGCTCCAATTGTAGAGGATAAACGTCTGAAAGTACATACACTTGAAAGTATATGATCATACTTTAGTTACCTGACCACCATTGATGTTCTGTTCACTGAAAATGTTTTGATCAGTCGGTTGTGCAGCACCCACACCAGTGAAAAGGTTCTGATCAGTCAATTGTGCAGCACCCGCACCAGTCAAAAGGTTCTGCTCAGTCAATTGTGCAGCACCCGCACCAGTCAAAAGGTTTTGATCAGTCAATTGTGCAGCACCCGCACCAGTGAAAATGTTTTGATAAGTCAATTGTGCAGCACCCGCACCAAGTTGCTGCACATGCATAAACATCATATATATCATTCCAACAACTGTGACAAACTCCGACCCTCTAATGTAAAGCAATCGAGCTAATATGAATTTAGTCAAGCATATCACATGACTCTTTAAAATTGCCAGTATTTAGATCACACTGCACAATTCCCAGCTACACCATTTAAAATGAAAGTCCAAAGCAAAATATTTAAACATTGAAATAAGAAAATATGAAAGTATGTATAGCTAGAAGTTAAATATTTATCATACATTACTTAGCTGACCACCATTAGTGTTGTGTCCGAAGAAAAGGTTACTGAGTTCCTGCCAGCCGTTATTGAATGCCTGGTTAGAGTAAGAATTATCAAAGGGAGCAGAACTAGAAGTTCCGATATGATTATTGTAAGTTGCTCCAACCAATCCTCCATAGTGCCACATTCCAATATTTGTATTGTTTCCTGAAGAAGCTCCTGCAAAGATGACAAAGATATACATGTATAAGACTAATTAGCATGCTAACTGGGGACCTGGGGTAATGGTTGTAGGATATATTACCAGCTGGAACAGGGGCTGCCAACTGGCGAGTTCTTCGCTCATCTCTGAGCTGATTGATTAATATTAAGTGTGGATTTCCAGATACCACACTTGAGTGATAATGATAATTGAACCATTGCCTATTGTTAAGCTCAGTTTCATCGCCATCCAAAATACGTCTCGCGAACATTCGATATTTCTGCATTTCACAATGTCCAGCACATAATAATTAGAAAAAATAAATGATAGAACAGATTCCATGTGTCCAGTAAAAAAATGTCTTAGACACTAAACTCCATACAATCAAATATACAATTTCACACTATTAAGAAACCTGAAGGTGGCTTGCCACATTCTCTCGAGTAAGTCCTGGTATGTTCATGACTTCCAGAATCTTTTTTGGTTTAGCATCTGCACAAAAATTATTTAGAACATCATATATACATATAACTAATGATTGCAATTGAAATAGGCATATAATATATTGAGCTTACTATAAAAACCGAGGACGATAAGAGCTTCCACAAATCGATCATGGAGATCACCTGACCAGACAACTCTGTCACTCCTTGCTGTGTCCGAAGCAACAATTAGTTGTTATTATTACCATAAGTCTATAACTTATATTTTATTTTGTATACCGTTAATCTACAACTAACATGATTTTCTTACCATTAATAATATCATCAGAAGATAATGCAGTTTCTCTTACTAAATCCTCTTCAGAATGACTATTGATCTCTCTTGGTAGAGTACTGTTATTTATTTTGCTCTTCCACCAGACTGAAAATTGCCATATATTTTTCACATCATCAATTCCTACAGGCTTTACCATGAAGTATACTGCCCCGTTTTGAAGTCCCTCCATTTGCTTTTGGCTATCGGATGATATCACTGTTCAAAGTTCAATATGCATCAGGCACCAATTAACTTCCCTGGAGTTATATAATGCACATATATGTGAATTGGATGTAAAAACTTACATATGACAGGTAACTGGAATTCCTGGTTTATATGTTTCTGGAGTTGAATGCCGTTCATGTTGGGCATATGCACATCAGACATGACAATATCATACGTTTTCAACCGAAGCGCGCACAGAGCATCATATGGATGCTTTACAGCAGTCACTGAAATCAACAGTACACAAAATTATGTTTATTTTATCAAGTAGAAAAAATTACTACAATCTTTGTTCTAGTTCTAAGACAATTTATCAGATAAAAAAGTTAATCTAATATGACAGGAGAATAGAGTAATATCAGATAAAAATTTATACCATGTAACTAATAAAACCAAACACCATTTATGAAGCTCATGTAAAAAGTAAAAAACAAAAAACACAATAAATGAATTCAAGAAATAATTTTTCAGACCTTAAATAAAATATTTATATTAAACTATAATAATTGAATATACAGATGTGTACCATTTTCTACTGCGGGATTACTCTTTTCTCCGCTCGATCCAAACATATATGATTTGCAAAATTTATAATAATAATATATTTAAAATTGAATACCTACTCAACACTTTAAATATCTTAAATAAAAAATTAATATTATATATGACATAAAAAAACATAATATATAGATTTTACCTTTTTCGTTATTTCATTTCATACAATAAACACTGTACATATCATGAGAGTTAAATAACATGGACTTAATATATTAAATTAGATAAAAATTAAGAAAATCATATACATACCCGGTGAATAATAAAATATTTCAAATTAGCTACATAAAACTTATGTTGAACACGTTCTTTTTAAAATCACTATGTGACCTTTTGCCGTATGACTGAAAAAATTATTGCTACAACAAAAAAAATATGATATATCTACGTTTTGATCATATCTAAGAATTGTAAATATATATTTATGTTTTATGATTACACCCTACAAAACATCATTGTAAATTCATATGTCAATTGACAACACAAATTTTTAATAATATAATAAAAAATATTGTTATACATATATCACTATACTTTTTTCTTAAATACTTATAACTTTCACGACGCTCTTTTATTATTTTGTTAACATATAAACCAATAGTTTATAATTTGTGCCTACGTTTTTGCTTACCAAATTACCAACACTTTGAATGACAAATGTAAAAAAAAAAAAAAAAAAAAAAAAAAAAAAAAAAAAAAGCAATCCAATATTCAAGATAGTTATATAAATAGGTTGTGCACAATATTTAATCTATAAACAAAATAAATTTACTGCAACTAAATAACAAGATGACATTTATATCCACAATCAAATGACATTAAAGATTAAATTTAAAATAATCAATTCAAATTAAATTAGATAAATAAATGATATTAATTTAAAATACTATACAACTAAATATTATGTCTTGTCATTCCTAATACATAAATTTGCATTTATACATGTTATGTCACAAAAAAATTAGCTAGATGTATAAAATTTTCCATATCATATAGGAACATTTTAAATCCAAATTGACAACAACAATTCAAGAATCAATGAGTGATATGTGTCTAAGCCTTCATAATGTTCTTAAATCCAAGTTGACAACAACAATTCAAGAATCAATGAGTGATATGTGTCTAAGCCTTCATAATATTTTTAAAAAATTACAAGTTTTGCTTAAAATAAATATGAGTTTATATACACACGTCGGAGCAAGCAAAGTTGGGAGAAAAGAATGTAAAAATGATAAATTTTATCAAAACATGTTAAGGATATATAACATCATAATTTTAGATCACAAAAGGAAATTCATATCCTTCAATCCGAGCATACAACTTATAAGATTTAGTTGAGATATATACCTTCGTAATTCCATTTCTGTAAAAATGCTCTGAGAATAGTTAAACATGTCGAGTCGTCGTCAACCACCAAAACGTTAAACATTTTTATCTGTTGTCAATTTTTGTTCGTTGTTTGACAGAGACGAGATTTTTCTTTGTTAATATACTGATAATTTCGTACGAGAGTCAACGCATTACAAGAATACAGATATTCTTTCAACAATTTAGATAGGGTGGCTAAATTGCTTTATTCTTTTCTTTTATAATATCTTGTATTGCAAAAGAATATCTTCGTCATATATTTATACCTTGGATGAATCGTAGATACGTCCGTGTTAATATTTTCTATAATCTTTTAATTGCGAAAATATATTCACTTATGAAGACATATAATATAACATCCCAATGTATACCGGACCCAACAACCCACCACAGGTCGACCCACAAGTGCTAACAAATTGGTATACATTAGTTATTTGCTAGCGCATATAGAGACCCAAATACTCTTTTATCCAATCGATGTAGGATGTTACAAACACCCAGTAGAGTTCTGATATCATTTATAACATCTCAAGCCCAAAACCAGATGTGTGCTAGCAAATTGGTATAAATTAGTTATTTGCTTGTGCAAATAAAGGCCCAAATACTCTTTTATCCGACCGATTTGGGATGTTACATTTAACATATGGTTTTTTTTGACAAATATGGCTTATAGCCTTACAAATGAGTATCTGTTCTACGAAACTCTCGGGGGTGAGCCAGGGTCGAACCCAGGACCTGGGACGATAGAGGATAAGCTCTTAACCACTGAGCTATCCAACCATTGCATTTTATTGCAGACTTTGAAAATCATATATGTTATGTGGGACAACATTCCGGGGAGGTACTCCTTATATGAAGTTACATAGTACACCATTGCAAATCATTAATTTTACTATAAATTTTTTTATAGAATACTTATAAAACGTGATTCTAATATAGAATACTATAACATATATCTATTTTAAGTAATTTAACACTTAAAATTTGATTAAAAAGTATATTTTCGAAACTGATTCTATAACAAAATAATTATGGATGATTATTATTCTGTTATATAATCATGTTGAGATATTGCATAATTTTAGATGATTTTTGGAATAAGAATATTGTATAACTTAGTTTTCGGTTTAATAATCAAAATTTGTAATTATATTCCACAAAAAATATAATAAATATATATCATATATATATTTATAATGGTGTGCTATGTTACTCCATATAAGAGGATATGCTATCGAGTGCTACCCCATGATATGTAAGTAGAAAATTGTCAAAAATAATGTATGCAAAACATGTTATGCTTGCTAAATATACTAGCTTATAGCCCGTGCAAGGCACGGGAGCTTTTTAATTATTTATAAATTTTTTAAATATATTTTAAATGGTGTGAAAAAATTTAATTTATAAATAATAAATTAAAATTTTCAATAAAATAAAATTCGAAATTATGATTTGTTTGTAAGTTAGAACTTTGGTAAATACATCATCACAGCCATTAATGGTTTCAAATAAATTATTTTAATCAAGCAATTCCTTTTCTCGTATGTATCATGCCAAAGTATTAAATTTTATCTATTAAATTTTAATATATTTTGAGTGGAATACGTTATGCCAACTCCTATTAGATTATATTAATAAATGTATTTTATATTAAAATTATGATAATGTGATTTAAATATTTTTCAAAAAATTTATATGGTTCTAAATTAAAATTGATAAACATAATTTGTTTTGAATTAAGAAAAGGAATCATAAATATGCAATAAGAAGGTAGAATCTATTTTGGATTAACAAAAAAATTTTGTATCTGTTCCTCACATAAATCCGGCTTATTAATTTTAAAATATATTATAAAAAAATTGTGACGGTGAGATTTATATGATTCTACGAATAAAACTGGTAGGAAATATTTATTTAGGATTAAAAAAAATCATATACATGTGAAAGACAGAATTTGTTTTGGATACAGAAAAGGAATTATAAACATGCAAGTAGATATCAGTTGCCTTCTAGAACAGAATTTAATTTTGTTCCAATTTAACGGTGCTTATTTGTTCAATATAAGATCCAACGGATGATAAACTTTTGGACCAGAGTACCATGCGACCAAATTATCTCCCTTACGCTTATTATATATAAGTATATAATATAAAGTATATGATTTTTGAGGTCTCCAATTAAATAGTGATTTTCATATAATTTTATCCTATAGCTAAGTTCTATAAGGACCACTATTTCATCCGAGACCGTGAAAACAATGCATATTCTACATGAAAAATATTATAAAATATATTATCTTATGAAAAATATGGTAGGAGGATCACTATTTTATAAAATATCTTGAAGATTATGTAAATGTTGCCAGCAAAATATTGCAAAACATATTATTCGGTAGAAAATATTTTACAAGTTACAAAACATGTTCTACTCGTTGAAGTTACAAAACATGTTCTACTCATAATATTGAACCATACATGATTTTTGTGATATTCAATGAAATGATGATCTTTATAAAATATGTATTACCGTAAAAAATACATTTTACAATATTTTAATCCAAAAACTTATATGGTCTGCACAATCTCCGATAAAACACTATAAAAACGAATCTCATTTAAAATTTGAATTAAATTATAATTTTGAGCTAATTATCATATCTTTATGAATAATAATATTATCTAATGTGTTTAACAATCAAATGGATTACAAATAACACGGTTCTATGTAATATTTATCATGAAAAAAATTATATACACGTTCATATTCTATATTCATCATCCAAATATATATATGTGTGTGTGAGAGAGAGAGAGGAGAGAGAGAGATAGGTGGATAATATTTTTATTTTTAAAAAACTATTGTCACTCAATTACTATTCCGCTTTTTGTTCCCATTTGCACACTATCATAAATTAATTAATTTAATTGTCCTACACTTTTTCTCTTAAATCAAATCACATAATATAAAAACGCTTTTCCTGTATCAAATCGCAGAAGATTGAAGCATGGTAAGTTATATTAAGTATGTAACATATGTATTACTTCCTCCGTCCTCCCATTTCTTATCAAATGGGTTGGGCACTGAGGTTAAGAAATATGTATAAGTGGTAAAAATACAAAATGAAATTGGGTGAAGGGGAGGGATCCATTAATATTTAATTTAAAAAAATGATACTAGAGTAAAACCATAGCGAAAAGGGAAGAAAAGTGGAGAAATGATGGAACTCATTGACTATTTTGGGTAATTTTGAAATATAAAGAATTGGATGGGACAACTCAAAATAAAAAGTGTAAAAAATGATTAGAACATAGGAAGTATATTATAAAGAAAGTTATATAAAATCTACGTCTCTTTTTGTTGGAGTCTCATTATTTAAAACTAGATAGAATATGATTAAAAGATTCCAATTTTTTATTATATAATATTTTTAAAGATCGGACAAACTGAAAATTAAGTTCTACGATTCAATCAAAAATCAAAAAGTACAATAATAACTTTTATAAATTGCACGACACTATATACTACTATAATAATGAGGCTAACAATGACCTTAATGATTGTTAAAAGTGAAGGAGGTTGATAATATGTTAATAATTAATTAATAATAATGCCTAAAATTACTTATAAATGAAAAATTATATATATATATATATATATATATATATATTGATAATTAAAAATATAATTTATATTAAATTAAAATATTATAAATTTATAACTGACACCAACTTATATATGTATTCCATAAAACTTAACTCACGTGAAATAACAAAAAAATAAATAAATAAATAAATTGATCAGCAAACATCACTCCAATAGAATCACACTCATCTCCTCCTAGAATTCCCCATCATTCCTTTATAAACAATGGCTAACTATTTCTTATTTTGATTTTAATAATTAATTATTCAGTTTTCACTTTTTCATATTTTTCCCACTTTTATATGTCATTTTCTTACTTAATAGATTTCAAATTTTTTAATAATAATAATAATAAAGAATATAAACAGAGATACTTATTAAAATCATTATTATCCTTCTACGAATAAAGTAATAAAAATTATTTATTTTTAATCAAAAATCCGCTAACTTACCAAAAAATAAATTATTTAGTATATATCAAGAAAATACAGGAATACTCTGAAATAGCTCTCATAGACTATCTTATTACTAACATCTAAACGCAATCACTTTATCCTTGATCATCTGGACCTCAAATTTACTTCAGAGTTCAGACATTGTAACTTTTTAAGTTCACTAAAAAAGAAAACTGATCAAACTCTTTCTGACTCAAAAACACTAAGAAATTATGTTGAACCGACTCCTTTCACAGACAGTAAGGAGTGCAGGTACTAACCCAAACAGGTATGGCAAACTCTAAAATTCCATCGAACTAGATTAACAGAATAACTAAACAAGTGCAGAGAGTAGCCCTTATGAACAAGTCCAAACCGATCTTAGATCAAGAGGAAGTGCGAGCTGCAAGTAGATACACTACATGTCTACATTATCTTTCAAGTCTTAAAGGAGTGACAGGACTTTCCGAATTTTGATAAATCACAGATTATTTCTTCTGTGACTTCTAATTGTAAAATACAGCTGACCAGAAAAGAAAAAAACAAAAAAGAATCAAGATACAAGCGAGAACTGCATACCATGAAGGAAAAACTGCAAAACTTCAAGTAGATATATCTTATATCTAAATCATCTTGCTACAAGCTGGAAGCTTCTTAGATATTATAGATTTATATACATAAAACTGAACTAGCACTCTTCGCTGTGGGCAAATTGATGATTTCATCAAAGATGGGGCATTTAAAACTTTGAGAAGGCCCTCACAGAAAAAGCAAAAAAAAAAACTGGGCTAAAAAAATCAGTCAGGATAACTGATAGACTTGGTGAGTGCCGCCGGCTCTACGGTGTGGCACTATGAATGACCTCGAATGCCTGACTATAGGCACTAGCAAACCCCATCAATGCCCGGAATACATTAGGGAGACTAGTCTTTAGGTTATTTAGGGTCATGACTCTAGTAACTTCAACTGAGCTGAGATACTTGGCCTTCTCATCATCCACCTGCTTCTTCAACGCCTCCACTTTTGCTCGCTTAACAACTAATGGATGCTTAGGGCTCAACCCAGAGTGTGGGTTTTCGACATTAAAGCTCCCCTCAAACTTCATCTCCATTTCGGCCATTGAGTTTAGCTCCCTTCGCAATTTTTTTTCGAGTTTATCAGATCTTCTGAGTAGACTAAGTTCATCTTCCTGCTGCAAGACTATGGCGTGAATGGCTGACAAAAAGCTCTTGATGGCTTCTTCGGCTGCCTAAGAAATGTGACCACTAAAAGCTTAATAGAAAGTTGACAGGTATATATATCAGGAAACGGTCTTCATGGGCAACACATGTTAAAAAAGATTATAATCATGCAAAAAGTTCAATAAAAAACAATACTAAAATATATCCAATTTGATGTCTATCTTGAAATATGTATGGATCAAGGCATTTAGTGTCAATCATCACCAAAAGAACAAATTAACTCTCTAGCCATTGTGGGATAATACCGGTTGGCTTCGTGTCCCCGCCTCCGGATCTCTGTCCATTTGCGGGATAATACCACCAGCCTTCGTGGTCTTTTCCGAAAATCGGGTCAAGTCCTGAACTCCGAATCCGAAAATAAGCCGAAATACAATGGCTCAATTGCAACAACTTGGGTAATCCACAAGCCCACCACAGGCCCCCAAAAGATCATGATTTGTTTGTACCATTGGTAGCAGTACTTATGCTTATAAATTGAACTAAAGTTTCCACACTCCTCGATATGGGACTGGGGTGTTACATTAAGCACCTATGCATCTACCATAAACTATTAGCGCGTGTGGTTGTCAATTTAATATTCACAATATTGTTGAATGCTCTTTAGTTCATTTAATAATTTTACTGATCTTACACTCATGTAATACTTGAAGTGTCCAACCAAAGGGTTGCCTTTAATTGGATTATATTTTCATTTTCATATTATACAAGTTTGGGTTTCACCTTGATGAGAATTTTATTATTTTACTAACTTTAAAAATCACACATTTTAACCTTGGATTAAACTTATCTCTTGTCAGGTGAGGTACAAAGTGATGCTTAATTTTTTATTTTTGGACATTAAAGTTCTATTATGTCTGGGGATTGCTTGCAAGTCCTTGGTAGATAATAAACTTTCTTCAATAAAATAAACTCAAGTTCTATCAAAATATCAAGTAGTGAATAATCTCAGAGAGCAAGTATATCACTATAAACTTCTCATCTGTGACTACAACAATGGAGGTTAGAATTTACAGATACACCCTTACCCCTCCCGCACGGCTGAACCTCCTACTTTAAACTTTATTTAGCTTACTATCACATATCATGGGAAATTCTATGCACTCCATAGGAATCAGCTCGGTATGTTACTTCATATGTCATATAAACTACACAAATCTGTATGTATAATCATGTTGCATCATGTAAAAACAAAGAGGAGAGACAGAGAATAAATGTTTGGATCTATATTGGCATTGCAGATCCTAAATTTTAACAAGAGTCAGAGTAGGACATCAGGAACTAGTTGAATTTAGAGATGAGAACATCGGGCAATCACATGTACATATGGCTTAACAAAAGTACTGCATGGATTAGCAAATGCGTACCTTTTCAGGTAACTTGTCAAGGGCAAGATGCCAGTTCTCACAGAGTGCGTGAACTGCAGATGGGCCACTGGATAGATCAGAATTCTCCACAAGGCAATCTGTGAGTTTGATCCACCTGGACATAGTTCTCACATATTCTCGTTGAAATTTTATGAGTTTGCAGAAGCTGTCACACCATGAAGTGACCTCAGATTTAAGCTGAGCTGCAGCCTGCTTATGGTAATCAGTAGTTGGATCAACACATTGGTAATTTGAGAGGTGATTCACCTGCTGGGAAATATGGGTCTGAACTTGATGACAATCAAACATTTTCTTCCACATATGCATCAACCTAAAATTTATATTTCCATTAGACTGAATTGAATATATTATGTTAGTCACTATAGAAGTAGACAGCACTCTTGCAAAATGTAACGCTTGTTCGAGAAATAAAAAATGGAAATGATGTATCCATCAAATAGCCTTTATGGATTTAATAAACTCGTCCTGTGGTAACTCATAGCCTAGTCTTATGATTCCAATATGGCTACTAATAGTAGACTAGCTGCTTAAATTTGATAAGTTCAGTTTGATTCAATAGATTCAACTGGCAAAGTTTACAGTAAAAGCTCTGTGTTTTCCATGACTGTAGATACAGTTCCCATTTTGTTTTCTTTTATCAAAAACTAAACATGGACTCTAATATAGCTAGAGGCTCCGAGGTATTGAGTACCAACATAGCAAAACAATTAACAGTTACAAATGTCAAGGAAATGTTTGGAAAACCGAAACAGGCACCACTATCATATAATACATTATTAACTTTACAAGTTCCCTAACAGCTCTTGAGATTTATTCCGGTAGCTAGGCTAATTGCAACGCATAAAAAGACATCTTGGTTTTAATTTTTAGAAACAGAATTACCCAGAAGTTAATGCAGACAATTTACAGTTACAAATGTCAAGGAAATGTTTGGAAATCCGAAACAGGAGCCACCATCATATAATACATTTTTAACTTTTCAAGTTCCCTAGCAGCTCTTGAGATTTATTCTGGTAGCTAGGCTAATTGCAATGCATAAAAAGACATCTTGGTTTTAATTTTGAGAAACAGAATTACCCAGAAGTTAATGCAGACAGCTGTGGATGCAGCTCCTCATTTATTAGAACCAAAATGGTTGAGCAAGTCCGGCTAATTGACTGTTGTAGACGTATGATCTCAGACTGTAGGCTCTCAACACTTGCTCGAGTTTTCTCGGTTTTTGTCCAGTCCTGATCTTCCATTTGTTGTTTTTGTAATTGCAAGGACTTTTTCTCATGCTCTAATTTGTTCATCTCTTCCTCCTGTATTTTAATTACAAGAAACATATATTACAATGTAAAAATTTTGGAAGAAGAGGTAGAAGAAAATAAATATTACAAGCAAAAATAGCAAACCCCATGGCAAAAGTGAGTGTAATAATCCATGTTATAAGCTACACTGATTGTGTGGCAGAAAAAGTAAACGGTAAAACATTGACAATGCTACAAACTAAGACACCAAACTGGGCAGCAAAGGTGGTTGCAATGATCTATCTTATATGCTAATCTGGTCGTGTATAGCAACATCTTATATGCCAGTCTGATCGTGTATAGCTCCAACCATATTTGAGATACAACACAGAATCAACCAATTTCAAAAATGCAGCTGGAGGAGTTTTCATTATGCAACTCAAATTTCTTCTGCTAACCTGCAGTTAACTGAAAGTTTTGCTATTTCAGGGCACTGGGTCCAAATTCCTCAGAGTTAAAGAGGAATTGACATTGAGGAGCTTCATGAACATGTCCTCTACTGAGATCAAGCATTTGAAGTTAAAAGAGGAAAATTACATAGACCAGCGAATGTATTTTGTCAGTTTTAAAACAAATAGGGACAGTAGAGTCCAACATAAAATAAAAAAAAAAATTTGAAGTTAAATTGTTATTGTTAAACACATGATTGGACGCATATTGACAGACAAATGGTAATGAATATGACAAAGACCTTGAGGAGTTCTGTAAGTTACTAGTGGACCTGTCGAGGGTTAGTGATGTGATACACAGTTGTCACTCTAGTAAATCTTTATACTTCATTTAGCGCATACAGCCATCCTCCATTCCTCATCTTTTAAGATTATCTAGCTGCCTCTATCCTCAAGGCTTAAATATAAGCAGCATTCATATATTTACTAGTAACACAAAACTAAATGGCAGGACACGCTAGGAAACAAACTGACAATCGAAAATATAAAATATAAACGTGACATAGTAACTGACCTTTACTTCCTTGTAGAGTTTATGCTCCTCGTCGCATAGCTTTCTTAGGGTAATGCAATGAGCTCCAGGCTTACAGGCTTCACTAGGATCAGAGAAATCTATAATATCTCTTGTATGATTAAGTGATCTGGACGACCAACTCCATGTTAGTGCACTGAAGACTTTTACAGAATTTGACCTCTTCCCTGTTTAAGAAACCATCAATATATGATTGAAAATCTATGATTCAGTAACAGGCCTACACCGAACTTAGTAAAAAGATAATGCAATAATATGATTAAACCTCCAGAATATGATGATTGACCAACAGCAACAGCCTTTTTCATCTTAACAGAAAGAGAATATGTTCTTAATTTACTTTAGGATGCATCTACCGAAAGGAAAAGCTTTAGGATGTACATACAATATCATGATCGTGGCCTTTCAGGATTCCAAGTTGTTTCTTAGGATTATAAACATCAGTATCTATGAAAAGATGTTCAACTTTTAAAAAATGTCAACAGAATACTAATACAAAAATCCTTGACAAAGGTAATGTGCTACTTTCAGAAACCAAACACGCAAATTGTAATATATGTCGGTTTTGCATTACTCGTCCAGTCGTCCTCAAATCAAATATCTAAAATAGGGGGCACTTGGCTGATCTTTTGTAATAGACCCACCATACCATGATACGAGACAAACTGTAGCCTATCCTAGCATCATAATAATAGGATACAGATATGAACTGCAGCAATATATTATAAAATGGAAGACCAGTGTATTGGTGAGAGTGTTTTCATATACTTCGATGAGAAAAATACTTCATGTTTGATTGATGAACTCATGTTAACAACATCAAAGAAACATTCATATTGATAACAGAATCATGTACTTACTCTTATTTTCCTTATTCTTCTGCCAAAGAACAGAGTCCACCACCGTAATGTCCATAAGAACGCCTATATTTTTCCCACCAGAAGACGCTTTTAGAAAGCAATCATCTAGCTCCCTGACAATATTTGCCAAGGTTCTCTTACTCATCGAAACCACCATGGCCATATCTGAGGTGTCTTTAGTATGCCAGCTCATCACAGATGAATTATCATCAAAAAATTCACTCCGATGTGGCTTCTCGGAAAGAAGATTCACAAGATCAGTACTTCCAGCTTCCTCTTCCAAATTTTCCTCTTCAAATTCTGTATTGGCCTCAGCCCAGTTTTCCTCTTCAACCTGATCCACAATATCACTATTCTCCTTGGCCTCGGCCCAACATTCCTCTTCAATCTGATCAACTGTTTCACTTTTCTCCTTATAATGCGCAGCAGAATTACCAAACGGATCCCAGAACTCCCACGAAGAACTTGGAAGCGGAGGTGGAGGAGGTGTGCAGCTATTATCTTCATCGAATTCTATACTTTCTTCTTGGGAAGCATCCAACTTGTGGTTATTATTAACCTTCCTTGGATCAGGACTAAAAGTAGGTGGAGGTGGAGGTGAGGGAGGCAATGGAGGAGGAGGTGAAGGTGGGGATGTAGCCCCAAATGGGTTATCATCGAGTTCCAGTGAATCGGATTCTGTGAACTGGCGAAGGGTTGCACCAGTATTTTTCAGTGCTGTCAAATACTCTAACTGGGCCTCAGCAAATACTCCTCTAAATCTTACCACCTGCTTCATTAATCTCTTCCTCTCCTTGCATATTCTAACCCTTTCATCTTTATCAATACGCGATGCAGCACAACCCATCTATTACTTTACACTAATGAAAACTGTATGTTTTTTTTCTGGTCTACAGCTTCTGTATACCCCGTATATGTAAATTTAGTAGAACTTGCTAGAAGAGTAAAGTTTAAACCGCACCCACCTATATAGTCTACTTCACTAGTTCAGAACTTGCAAAACAAAATATAGCACCCTCAGAGACTCCAATTTTTAAATCTGCAGAATATAAAACTCCAATAAGGTAGCTAAACAAATTTTATGAAAGTATTATATTATCATATACTTAAAAAATTCTTTTAAATTCAATGACATTTCAAAATTACACTCAATGTGAAGAATACATGACAATACCTGCAAATTCCTGAAACCCTGATTTTAGTTTTGCTCAGAAGCATGCACTGCAGACCTGCATTCTTCAGAGCTGCGACCGAACACAAACATGAATAAACAAGTGTCCCAAACTTAGAGCACATAATCTATCACAACCCTTTAGTCCTTTCATCATTTCTATCAATCAAGAAACTAAGATTTAAAAAAAAAAAAAAAAAAATTGGACCCCCCAAGAACAAAACCCTAACTGTTCAAGCTCACTTCACACTCCTACCATTAAGCTCACAAAATCAATACCAAACAAGAACCCCACTTCTTAATCTCCATATTTCAGCACAAAATCAATTTTTTTCATTAAAAAAACAAAAATTTAATGACTTGTGTGGTAAATATAAAAAGGGGCTTACTGGGTCTTCCTCAAACATCTCATGTTCCCTTTAAACTGGTCACAAAGTCTTGCTCTGACACTAAAAAACTTAAAATACACACACAGATACACACACATATGAAATGGCAAAGGGCAGTCAGAGACAGATCACTGGTGCACAAGCTTTAAACTTTGTATTTAAGTTGTGCAGAGCAATAAAAATAAAAATCACAGGGAATTTGAAGAACATGAATAATAAACTACTAGAAGGTAAACAAGAAGCAGAAAATATTCAAGAAAAGATGGAAAAATACAAATGATACCAGAGGCTTGGTGGTCTGAAAAGTGGAGACATCAATGGGCATGAGAGAGAGAAATGCAGAGATGGGCTGCTGTTGTTTCAAGAGTTTGATTTATGGCTCGAAAATCGATGCTCCATGGCATGAAGAAGCATCCAAAGCACTACTGTATAGGCTGGTGCATTTTAGCACAAGTACGTGCTTCATTTTTCCTGATATCTGCATTTTTAAATTCTCTGTAAGTTACGGTACCTTTTCTAATGACAAATATCGATTTCCGATGGGGTTTGGGTTCGGATGAATTTTTGGGAAAATTTGAAGGCCAAGTTTGGAAATTTTAGTAGTAATATTTAGTTGTGCGAGGCAAAATAATTTGTGGGGTCATTTTTTATATTAAAATTGTTCAGCTTTGGCTTTTCTGAGATTTCACTACTTAATAAAATATGTGTAGGTGCATTTTAGCAAAAAGTCTATGGAATAATTTTTTCAAAATTGGAGGGTAGATTTTTGAGAATTTACTGGAGGGTAAAATGAATCATGTGCGCACAGAGGTGGATTACTCGACACTCTGGTGCAGGGCATCAATCTTTCGTTTCGTATACTTTCGTGTTTGTGTATCTTTGTGTTTCGTGTACTTGAAGGTAGGTGAAACTCGTATCCGCCCATTATTAATTTCGTGTACCTAATTTGAAATCCGTATCCGATCCGAAACATTTGGTGTATATTTCGTGTATTTTTCGTGTATATTATATATAAAAATATCAATATATTATTTAATCAAAAAATAGATTTAATATATATTTTCTTTTATAATTTTATTAAATGTGAATGATATATTTATACTTGTATACAATTATCTATAAATTTGTTAATGTATCTACATATATATCCACACATATATATAAATATATACTTTTTACACAATTATATATTTAATATATCATAACACATATATATAATAAATATTTTCTACAAATATTTTGTGTACTTTCGTGTATTTCGTGTCCCCCAAATGAAAACTCATATCCGACACAAAATCTATCGTGTAATTTTATGTTCATGTACTTTCGTGTTTCGTGTGTCGAAAAACAAAATTCATATCCATTTTTTTAGTGTGGTTTCGTTTTATGTTAGCGTGTTACGTGTCAAATTGTCAAGCCTACTCTGATAGTTGATACGGATAAATATGAGAGCAGTGAGCATTTTAGAAAAGGGTACGCGTGCATAGGATACTGTGGTCATAGTTGGCCGAACTTATTTGATAAATATTAAAATTTTATTTTAGAAAAAATGGTATTTATATGATATTCATAATACTTAATATTTAATAAATATTCTATTATTGGTTTATAAGAATAAATTTTTTGTGAAATTTTACATAATTAGATTTTTTTTTTAAAGCCAAATACTAACCGGTGTGTAATTGATTTTCCAGGCGAAGAGCAGGAGAGAATAATAACATGTGTTTTGTTGATTTTTGCAGAGACCTCAGAAAGTCATGGATAAAGGTATACTGTAAAACGTACTCGTGAGAGATAAGGCGAACATAAAATGGATAGTCTCTGTTTGGTTTATCCAAACAATCATCATTGTTTTATTTTATTTCAAAATATCTGCATTGTGACAAAAACAAACAAAAAAGTCTGCATCATTAATTTTGACCATTCATATCTTCCTGCGATTTATAGTGTACTGTCAGGTAATTTCAAAATTAAAATATATTTGATTTTATTTTACTTTACTAATAAATTTTTATGTCAACGAATTGTATCAAAATATAATATTGAAAGAAAAGACTTCATTCATACGAGAAATTCTTTTATCTAATCAAACGAAATGTAGAGATGTCTCGCAAAAATTTAGATAAAAAATCTTAATATTTGAAAAGGAAAAAAATATGAAAAAACTAAGATCCGCATATTCAAGGAAAAAAAAAGTTTCATTCAAGAAAGTATACTTTCTAGCGAACATAACATAATGCAGAGACGGTCTCAAAAATCCAAAAGGTATGTTCAATTGATATTTTAAATAATTTTTTCCATTTATAGAATTTGAGGGTATTTAAGTTGGATTTTAAATAATGTATCAGAATTTTAGAATATTCAATTAAGATTTTAAATTATGTCACACAATCTGGTGATATTCCATCAAGATTTAAATTATAATTTAAAATCTGATGGAATTCAATTAAGATTATTTAAAATCCAAGAAAATCTGATGATATTTGAACGATGGGAATTTTTTAGATTTCATAAAATTCATGATATTTAGAACCATTGTGCTTAAATCCTTAGGACTCCATTAACTCTGCGGCATTTTATTTAAAATCTGCATAAAATTTAAACCAGATACAGTTTATTAAAATCTGTAAATCATATAAAATTTATTAAAATCCCGATTCAATACACCCATCCTGTCAACAAAAAATTTATGATTGAAATGAAATCCCTATCTGCGGAAGGAAGGAGGGAATAAAAGAAAAAGAAAACAACTAAAAGTACGAGTGTGGGCGTGAGGAAAGAAAAAGAGAAATGAGGATGAGAAAAAAGGACAAAAAATCCGCTATGTACTCAAATAAGATCATCTAAAATGATACAGATTGTTAATTAACGACAAAATAAAATCGTCATGCGCCGTCAAAGATCATCAAATATGATCTTCCTTGAAAGGCACATGAAATTAAACAATTGATACACATAAACATTAATATCATAACAGCATATAATGTTATCAACTTTTTGTCCAATGTCTAGTTATAAAACAAAATCACAAAAATAATCGAATTATAAAAAAATATAACCATTAGAAAAGGATAAATATTGCAGACAATAGTAGACATGTGTAACACTTAAATATCAATCGCATATATTATAATTTCAACAATTATAATTCACACATATACTATCCCACTAAATTGTACTAGCGTTTTACCCGTGCTACGCACCGAACGGTTAATTATATAAAATAAAATAAAAAGTATATATGAATTCAAGTATATATTATTTCATATCATTTATACAATTTTATTACATAATATATGTATAATTTTTTTAAAAAAGTAATATTATTTCTTAAATACTCTGAATTTGATCAATTATGTACCACATATTATATTATATAAATATATAATAAATTATATTTTCTTTTTAATCAAATATTATATAAGGATCGACCATTATTCAGAGATCAGTGAATGCGATCCCACTCTCCTGGTTTCGGACCCAAAATCTGAATTATTCTGGATTCAGTTTGCAATGTCACGTTTTTCCATACGGATCATTTTGATAGCAAATCATTGATTTTTATTAATTTCTTTTTTTTGGTAATTGCATCTTCTAATTAGCCATCAAATATAATATAATATATATAGTTATTAAAAAATTGTTATATTTTTAAGATGTCAATTCTACCAATATTCTTTAAACTCTCCTTTTTATTTTTTATTTTCTTAATATATGAAATAAAATAGGTTGGATGAACATGAGAAAATAAATTTCTATATTAATAAATATAAATTAAGAGCGAAGGAAGGCTTCTAGAAATATGACATTAATCATTTACGAAAACATATTTGAAAATTATCATCATCTAGATAAATTTAAATCATTGTTAACAAATAACGTGATTCATTCAGAAATTCATATTAACTGATCATCCAGATTTCCGGTCACCCAGAATCCACTATCTAGATTTAACAAATGACTCCTTAGGATCATAAATTTTTTCGATTTCTCGCATTGAATAATGTAATGTCGGATTAAGTTTGATCAGATCGGTGAATGTGTCCTCTAACATCAGTCATTGTTATTATAATTATAATTATATAATTTAATTAATTTTTATGTATTAATTTATTTTTATTTGCATGATTAGTCTTTGTAGCCATATTTTAGGAAATTTGTATGCACTTAACTTATTTATGAAATAATATAAATTATTAAATTCGATAGAGCATGCCGTAAAAATATACATTTGTAAATATTCACTCATCTAAAAGAAATATTTTGTATTTAAAAAGATAAATATATTTGATTTTTATATCTATTTTCAAACACTGATATAATGAAAATTTTGTCCTAGTAAATTATAAAGTCACCGTGAAATTTCTAAAAATTGGTCATTCTGAATGCTAACTTGGGTTAAAATTATATTATTTCTCTCACTGTAATTATATATTTATACTTATAATTACGATATTTATTTAGATGAGTATAAATTTAATTTTATAAAATAAGAAATATTTATCTCGTATAATAATCGAAAAATCATGTACGACACGTAATACATGTTAATCAGGAGATTGTATTTTTTCAATCAAGTAAATAAAAAACTCGTTCTAATCGGTAGGGTGTGCAGAAGGCTCGCATAATTTAAAAGAAGATTTATCAAATTGATCTAAAATTATAAATATTGATTAGTCATGTAAAAATTTATTGTTAGACGCATATATAATCACATTTTTTACTGTCCTTTTGAACATCTTATTGTCCGAATTTAAGAATTCCTTAAAATTTTCAGTCTCGCTACTACTAAATAGTTAAAATTCTTTTATTTATTTATAATTATCGGATAATTCTCATGTGACAATAATATGGATTGATGATGATGTGTTTTTTGTGTATTATAATATCGTAAATTTTGCTCACTCAAATATTTAATACTCACGTTTTTATGTTTATATGTGGCATTAACTTCAACTTAGAGAATGGGGACGGGAGTGGGGCAAGTAATTTCAGGATCATAAATTTTTCCGATTTCTTGTATTGAATAAAGTAATGTCTGATTAAGTTCGATCAGATCGGTGAATGCGTCTTCTAATATCAGTCATTATTATATTATAATTATATAATTAAATTAACTTTTATGCATTAAGTTATTTTTATTTGCATGATTAGTCTTTGTAGTCATATTTTAGAAAATATGTATGCACTTAACTTATTTATGAAATAATATAAATTATTAACTTCAATAGAGCATGCCGTAAAAATATATATTTGTAAATAGTCACTCATTTAAAGAAAAATATATTGGATTTTTATATCTATTTTCAACCACTGATATAATGAATATTTTGTCCTAGTAAATTATGAAGTCACTGTGAAATTTCTAAAATTGGTCATAATTTGTGTTAATTTTATATTATTTCTCTCACTGTAATTATATATTATACTTATAATTACGATATTTATTTAGATTAGTATAAATTTAATTTTATAAAATAAGACATATTTAATTTTATCTCGTTCTCGATAAATCATGTACGACACGTAATACATGTTAATCAGGAGATTGTATTTTTTCAATCAAGTAAATAAAAAATTCGTTCTAATCCGTAGGGTGTGAAGAAGACTCGCACAATTTAAAAGAAGATTTATCAAATCGATCTAAAATTATAAATATTGATTAGTCATTTAAAAATTTAGTGATCGACTCATATAAAATCATATTTTTGACTGTTCTTTTGAACATCTTAATATTGTCTCAATTTAAGAATTCCTTAGAATTTCAAATTGATCTAAAATTATAAATATTGATTAGTCATTTAAAAATTTAGTGGTCGACTCGTATAAAATCACATTTTTGACTGTTCTTTTGAACATCTTATTGTCCGAATTTAAGAATTCCTTAAAATTCACAGTGTCGCTACTACAATATAGTTAAAATCCTTTTTTTATTTATAATTATCGGATAATTCTCATTTGACAATAATATGGATCGATGATGATGTGTTTTTCGTGTATTATAATATCATAAATTTTGCTCATTGAAATATTTAATCCTGGCGTTTTTATATTGCATCTTTATACGTGGCATTAACCTCAACTTAATGGACTTGGAAATTTCCAACTTTTTAAGCACTTTATATATGATTGATTTAAAATTTAATTTTATTTTTTAGTTGACGAAATCTAAATAAAAATTGATTAAAAATATATCAATATCCACTAATTAGTTTAATAAGTATTGTTAAAATATTTGTTTTGCATATAGTTAAGATTTACGGTGTTGATTTGAATTTTTATAAAAATATAATAAAAACATACACAAATATAATTATTTGACACCATGTTATATAGTAATATTTCAAAAATAAATTCTTTTTTTTATTGCTTGATTCGGGGTGACTCAACAGGGCAATCCATGGTGCATGATCTCAGATTCCTGCATAATGTCCTTCACTCCATTCTATACACATTGTGGTGAGTATTTTACTTCCGATTAAGTCAATGATGTCAGTGTTTTTTTTATTTAAATTAGATAAATTAATTAATTATATTATATATTAAAAATTTGTATTGATTAATTCGTATGTAGTTAATATTTTAGTTAAAATTTAATAAAAGAGAAGTTAAAAAATAAGTATTATTAGTCTAAAATTTAGTAATGACTTATTATAAGTCGTAAAATAGTTCCTTTTTTGTGATTGGCTAACGTCATATTGGTTCCTAATATAGCTACTCTTTTGTGATTAGTTAACTACATATTGGTTAAATTTTAGGAGAAGGAAAGTGTAAAATATAGTAGAAAGAAAGTAGAATAAGAGATATTATTGGTCTAAAATTTAAGAAAGAATTCTGATTGGTTCTAAAATAACTCTTTTTTCTGATTGGTTCCTAAAATAGCTCCTCTTTTGTGATTGGTTAACTACATATTGGTTATAATTTAGTAGAAGGAAAGTTGAATAAGGATTATCATTGGTCTAAAATTTAGGAATAATTTTCTGATTGGCTCCTAAAATAGCTCCTCTTTTGTGATTGGTTAACTGCACATTGGTTAAAATTTAGTAGAAGGAAAGTTGAAGATGGAATGTTATTGGTCTAAAATTTAGGAAGATCTTCTTATTGGTTAAAATTCTTTTATTTATTTATAATTATCGGATAATTCTCATGTGACAATAATATGGATTGATGATGATGTGTTTTTTGTGTATTATAATATCGTAAATTTTGCTCACTCAAATATTTAATACTCACGTTTTTATGTTTATATGTGGCATTAAATTCAACTTAGAGAATGGGGACGGGAGTGGGGCAAGTAATTTCAGGATCATAAATTTTTCCGATTTCTTGTATTGAATAAAGTAATGTCTGATTAAGTTCGATCACATCGGTGAATGCGTCTTCTAATATCAGTCATTATTATATTATAATTATATAATTAAATTAACTTT
Source organism: Daucus carota subsp. sativus (assembly GCF_001625215.2). Lineage (NCBI taxonomy): Eukaryota > Viridiplantae > Streptophyta > Magnoliopsida > Apiales > Apiaceae > Daucus > Daucus carota. Next base: position 47,845,771 of record NC_030381.2, on the reverse strand, counting down.
TATGCATTAAGTTATTTTTATTTGCATGATTAGTCTTTGTAGTCATATTTTAGAAAATATGTATGCACTTAACTTATTTATGAAATAATATAAATTATTAACTTCAATAGAGCATGCCATAAAAATATATATTTGTAAATAGTCACTCATTTAAAGACAAATATATTGGATTTTTATATCTATTTTCAACCACTGATATAATGAATATTTTGTCCTAGTAAATTATGAAGTCACTGTGAAATTTCTAAAATTGGTCATAATTTGTGTTAATTTTATATTATTTCTCTCACTGTAATTATATATTATACTTATAATTACGATATTTATTTAGATTAGTATAAATTTAATTTTATAAAATAAGACATATTTAATTTTATCTCGTTCTCGATAAATCATGTACGACACGTAATACATGTTAATCAGGAGATTGTATTTTTTCAATCAAGTAAATAAAAAATTCGTTCTAATCCGTAGGGTGTGAAGAAGACTCGCACAATTTAAAAGAAGATTTATCAAATCGATCTAAAATTATAAATATTGATTAGTCATTTAAAAATTTAGTGATCGACTCATATAAAATCATATTTTTGACTGTTCTTTTGAACATCTTAATATTGTCTCAATTTAAGAATTCCTTAGAATTTCAAATTGATCTAAAATTATAAATATTGATTAGTCATTTAAAAATTTAGTGGTCGACTCATATAAAATCACATTTTTGACTGTTCTTTTGAACATCTTATTGTCCGAATTTAAGAATTCCTTAAAATTCACAGTGTCGCTACTACAATATAGTTAAAATCCTTTTTTTATTTATAATTATCGGATAATTCTCATTTGACAATAATATGGATCGATGATGATGTGTTTTTCGTGTATTATAATATCATAAATTTTGCTCATTGAAATATTTAATCCTGGCGTTTTTATATTGCATCTTTATACGTGGCATTAACCTCAACTTAATGGACTTGGAAATTTCCAACTTTTTAAGCACTTTATATATGATTGATTTAAAATTTAATTTTATTTTTTAGTTGACGAAATCTAAATAAAAATTGATTAAAAATATATCAATATCCACTAATTAGTTTAATAAGTATTGTTAAAATATTTGTTTTGCATATAGTTAAGATTTACGGTGTTGATTTGAATTTTTATAAAAATATAATAAAAACATACACAAATATAATTATTTGACATCATGTTATATAGTAATATTTCAAAAATAAATTCTTTTTTTTTATTGCTTGATTCGGGGTGACTCAACAGGGCAATCCATGGTGCATGATCTCAGATTCCTGCATAATGTCCTTCACTCCATTCAATACACATTGTGGTGAGTATTTTACTTCCGATTAAGTCAATGATGTCAGTGTTTTTTTTATTTAAATTAGATAAATTAATTAATTATATTATATATTAAAAATTTGTATTGATTAATTCGTATGTAGTTAATATTTTAGTTAAAATTTAATAAAAGAGAAGTTAAAAAAATAAGTATTATTAGTCTAAAATTTAGTAATGACTTATTATAAGTCGTAAAATAGTTCTTTTTTTGTGATTGGCTAACGTCATATTGGTTCCTAATATAGCTACTCTTTTGTGATTGGTTAACTACATATTGGTTAAATTTTAGGAGAAGGAAAGTGTAAAATATAGTAGAAAGAAAGTAGAATAAAAGATATTATTGGTCTAAAATTTAAGAAAGAATTCTGATTGGTTCTAAAATAACTCTTTTTTCTGATTGGTTCCTAAAATAGCTCCTCTTTTGTGATTGGTTAACTACATATTGGTTATAATTTAGTAGAAGGAAAGTTGAATAAGGTCTAAAATTTAAGAATAATTTTCTGATTGGCTCCTAAAATAGCTCCTCTTTTGTGATTGGTTAACTGCACATTGGTTAAAATTTAGTAGAAGGAAAGTTGAAGATGGAATGTTATTGGTCTAAAATTTAGGAAGATCTTCTTATTGGTCCTAAAACTAGTGAAAAAAGCCGCGCTTCGCGGCGGCGTGATAAATTTTGATATGAATAAGTATTATAATAACATAGAAATTATTTGAGTCATCTTTCCGTTAAACATATCACAAATGAAAAATATTATAATTGGTATAAATATTTGTTTAAGTGGTCATCCTGTCAAACACAATACTAATAATAAAATTAGTTTGAACCTCCTTCCCGTCAAAGACAATATTAATCCATAATTATTATTTTTATGATAAAATTAAATACTATAATTTAGATCAAAATTAGTTTGAGCCGCTCTCTTATCAAACACAATACCAATAACAAAACATTATAATTTAGATATTAGTTTGAGTCGCTTTATTGCCAAACACATACTAATAAAAATTATTCTAATTATGATAAAATTAAAGATTATAATTGGACAAAAAGTATTTTGAACTATGGTCCCGTTTTAACAAAAATATATACTATAACATAGATAAAAAATTATTTTAGCCACTTTCCTGTCAAACATAATACTAATAGAAAATTTATTATTATTTAGATAAAAATTAGTTTGGGCCGCCTCCCGTGCCCGTCAAACACAATACTAATCAACATTATCATAAAATCAATATATGATTCCTATTTTATATGTATTATTTTATATGTTAATTATTTTTATTTTTTGACTCCTATTTATTAGTTTAAAATTATTATTCTTTTATGGTTCTAATATTTTTGGTATTAGTTTTTTAATGATTATTATCTTTACAATCTTTTATTTTCTATTCGAAATTTAAGAAAATTATAAGACTAAATCGGAAATAAAAATTGTACGTATTACCTTACAAATCTTAAATATAAATTGTATTTTATCTATGATTATTAGTTTAAATAAATATAATCATATTCCTTTTGGCATTCCTAGATAATAAAAAAATTGTATTACCTCTAGAATCTGAAAAAAAAAAGAAGAATTATATTAACTTTTGAAATCCTTCAAGTTGATTTCTTTTAAACATAATCTTATTTCTTTTAGGATTACTAAATAAGAAAAGAATTATGTCATCTTTAGAATTCAATAAGAAATATTAAATAAAAAAGAAAAGAATTGTATCATCTTTAGAATTCAATAAGAAAAGAATTGTATCATCTTTAGAATTCTTGAATCTGATTTTTTGAATTACAACTATATTTTCTATCCGAAATTTAAGAAAATTCAGAAGACTGAATCGAGCAATTATAGGACGCTCGCATCCTCCTTTATATATCGCGCTTCGCGGCGGCGTGATAAATTTTGATATGAATTAGAATTATAATAGGATAAAAATTATTTTGAGTCATCTTCCCATTAAACATATCACAAATAAAAAATATTACAATTGATATAAAAATTTGTTTAAGTGGTCATCCTGTCAAACACAATACTAATAATAAAATTAGTTCGAACCCCACTCCCGTCAAAAACAATATTAATCCATAATTATTATTTTTATGATAAATTAAATATTATAATTTAGATCAAAATTAGTTTGAGTCGCTCTCTTGTCAAACACAATACTTATAACAAAACATTACTCCCTCCATCCCATTTTAAGCATCCTGTTTTGACTTATAACGGTCAAATTGACCAAATTTGACCAAGCATAAAAAACAAATTCATTATTATTTTAAAAAACTAAAAATTACATTTTATAGTATATTGTATGTATTTTATAATGACATAATTTTTTTTACTTTTAAAAATTATATTATATGTGTAAATCTCAGTTAAAATTTGGTCAATTTAACCATTCAAAAGTTAAACAGGACACTTAAAATGGGATGGAGGAAGTATAATTTAGATATTAGTTTGAGTCGTTTTAGTGTCAAACACAATACTAATAAAAATTATTCTAATTATGACAAAATTAGAGATTATTTTAAATTGTGTAACAAAAAAATATATTATAACATAGATAAAAAATTATTTTAGCGACTTTACCATCAAATATAATACTAATAGAAAATTTATTATTATTTGGATAAAAATTAGTTTGGGCTGCCTCCCGTGCTCGTCAAACGATATATTAATCAAGAACCATTTACATTATCATAAAATCAATATATGATACCTATTTTTTATATATTATTTTATTTGTTAATTATTTTTATTTTTTGATTCCAATTTATTAGTTAAAAATTATTATTCTTTTATAAAAATTATTTTAGCCACTTTCCCGTCAAACATAATACTAATAAAAAAATTATTATTATTTAGATAAAAATTAGTTTGGGCCGCCTCCCGTGCCCGTCAAACACAATACTAATCAAGAATCATTTACATTATTATAAAATCAATATATGATTCCTATTTTATATATCCTATTTTATTTTGTAATTATTTTGAACCGCCGTTTCAACAAAAAAAAAATTATAACATAGATAAAAATTATATTAGCCACTTTCTCGTCAAACATAATACTAATTGAAAAATTATTATTATTTAGATAAAAATTAGTTTGGGCCGCCTCCCGTGCACGTCAAACACAATACTAATGAAGAATCATTTACATTATTATAAAATCAATATATGATTCTTATTTTATATATCCTATTTTTTTGTTAATTATTATTATTTTATGATTCCTAATCATTGGTTAAAACCTAATTTTTTAAATATAATTCTATTTCTTTTAGGATTACTAAATAAGAAAAAAATTGTATTATCTTTAGAATTCAATAAGAAATACTAAATAAAAAGAAAAAGAGTTGTATCATTTTTAGAATTCAATAAGAAAAGAGTTGTATTACTTTTACAATTCTTGAACCTGATTTTTGAATTATAATTATATTTTCTCTCCGAAATTTAAGAAAAATCAGAAGACTGAATCGAACAATTCTAGAGACGCCCGCATCCTCCGGGCAAACACAATACTAATCAAGAATCATTTACATTATTATAAAATCAATATATGATTCCTATTTTATATATCCTATTTTATTTTGTAATTATTTTGAACCGCCGTTTCAACAAAAAAAAATTATAACATAGATAAAAATTATATTAGCCACTTTCTCGTCAAACATAATACTAATTGAAAAATTATTATTATTTAGATAAAAATTAGTTTGGGCCGCCTCCCGTGCACGTCAAACACAATACTAATGAAGAATCATTTACATTATTATAAAATCAATATATGATTCTTATTTTATATATCCTATTTTTTTGTTAATTATTATTATTTTATGATTCCTAATCATTGGTTAAAACCTAATTTTTTAAATATAATTCTATTTCTTTTAGGATTACTAAATAAGAAAAAAATTGTATTATCTTTAGAATTCAATAAGAAATACTAAATAAAAAGAAAAAGAGTTGTATCATTTTTAGAATTCAATAAGAAAAGAGTTGTATTACTTTTACAATTCTTGAACCTGATTTTTGAATTATAACTATATTTTCTCTCCGAAATTTAAGAAAAATCAGAAGACTGAATCGAACAATTCTAGAGACGCCCGCATCCTCCTTTATATATATATATTGATAATTCCTCTTTTCTGATTGGTTAACTGGATAGTGTGATAGACTCAGGTATTATAATATAGGATTAGAAAATCTAAAATACCAGTCGAACATAGTATATAAAAAGTTAAATACAAAATTTGGACTCATCCCTTTGGTTTTTAAATTATCTACTTATTTTGTTCCCAATTAATATATTAAATTATATTAATACTGACGCAACACTTATTAATACTATAAGATTCTAAGAGTTCATGGGCTAACAGGGTCATGTTCCTCTTGTAATCCTTAGCCTAAGAATTCTTAGAATTTTTTAGTATTAATAAAAATTCCAGAGCAGCTGCAAATACAAAAAATGTCGTGTTTATGTATTATATTTTAAAATTATTTTTGAACACATACAGCAATAAAAAAAACTATTTAAATTTAGATATTAAAAATCTACTTAACATTTAGGTTCTACAACAGAACTTAATGATTCTAAATTTTTATTTTAAACACCGGTTATCTCTCGGCTTCCAAGAGTAACTTAACTGTTAAATATGATTATATCATGTTATATTAATATGTTCATCAGTCTTCCATTATTTGATTAACTGCATCATAGATTAAAAGTCTTAGTTATATCTTTTTTTCCAAACATATGTACTCCCTCAATCCCTCTCATTTTTTAATGATTTTTTTTCAACTGCTTGATATGCATTAACTTATTTTTAATTTTTTTTTATATAAAAATTTAAGCGTCAAATTTTTATTCAGAAAAAGATATTCAAAATAATTTATAAAGTTATGTTTTCCGTGCATTAAAATGCGTGCCGAACTACGTCCCCCAATGTAAACAATTGGGGGACAGAGGGAGTACTTCTTTAGATAAATATATAAATCTTTATGAAAACAAGTGAACTCATTTTTTTTTTTTTTGAAAATAAAGTGAACTCATTTTTATAATATAATTAGTAAACACTTATCAACGTCTAATAATAAAATATAATACATAAATATAAAAGAATTTCAAAACAAATATTTATTTATCGAAAACCCTCCATGTTTTACACCATCGATCTGCATTAATATACTCCCTCTGTCCCTCTCATTTCTTTACGGTTACTATTTTGGGATGTTCTTCTCATTTCTTTACATTACTATAAATAGTAAGTTTTTTCAATCATTACACCCATTATCTTCCCCCACTATCTCATATTTAACAATAAAAACTACTATTACACCCACTACTTTCCTCCACTATCTCAAATCTATTATTATTAAATATTGATGGGTCCCACCACTTTACTCACTTTTCATCTAATTTTACTCTTTTTTCATACATTGTCTTGGTCTCCGTGTCCCCCTCCAATGTAAACAATTGAGGGGGACGGAGGGAGTATGAAAATAGTGGACTAGCGCCGACAAAAAGTGGCAACCTAGTTAAACGATTAGAGGCAAAGTACTTTAAACTTCTTCCTTAATTCGAGTATACATTATTGTTACAGGTACATGTATAATGGTCCAGGCTTGTTTTTTCTATTCTTTAGTATTATACACACATATTTATGCATTGTCAGGAACTCAGTTCTAGAAAAAGAATGAGTGTGTCTCTTTTTTGAGGCTACCAGGTCCCCCACACCCCACCAACATCTATGAGTGCCTGCCTGGTGTGTGTTTTCACAAGTGCCATTTATTACACATGCGACTGTTTTTGTTTTCCACACCTTTTCTTCCCCTCAATTGAACACACACACTACATTATTATGATCATGAATTATGATGGAAAGTGTTTATGTACCTTGTGCATTAAAGGGTCTTTAATGGGTTTGAATGTATGATTGTGTGCATTTTGGATGTTCTTTGGTGGGTATGATTGTGTTTGTTGACTAACGTACCAATCAGTTTTAAGTTTGATGTTGTTGGTGGTGGGTTTGGAGAGAAAATGATCTGAATTCTGAGTCTGACTAGGGATTTTTTTTTGTTTTTGTAAGAATCTTGGTTTTTGATTTTCTATGAAATTTTTGGTTTTTTTAATTGACATGGGCGTGTGTGTGTTGTTGAAATGGGTTTAAGACCTCAAAGATTGTAATTTTGTGAGGGTTTTCTGAAATTTTGGTGAATTACTTAGGTTTTTGCTGAAATTTTGGGGATTTTGTGAAGTGGGCTGGTGAAATTCTGGGTTGTTTTGCAGTGGGAGGTGGAGTTTGGAGGTATGCACAAGAATCAAGAATTGGGTTTTAGTTTTTGAGCCGGGAATTTGAGTTTTATAGGCTCTTAATGTAAATCATTTTTTTTGAGCAGGGAATTCAAGTTTATTAGGAGGTGCTTCAGTGTATATTGGTAAAATTTCATTGTAAAATAATGGCTTGTATGAAGTTGGGGTCGAAAACAGATGCATTTCAGAGGAAAGGGCAGGCTTGGTATGTCTTCTGGTCCTCTCTTTTTTCTTCTTGGTTGATATGATCAATTGTTCATACTTTGGATATCTCTTACTGTTGCAGAACACATTCTCCATAGCACATACTTTTTGCCATTGTGCAGCATCTGACGTCTATCAAGTCATGTGATCATGTATATCTCATGTATGCTTTGTTTGTTATAATTCTGGTCAAATTTATACATATGTTAAGGCACTTTAGGCCTTAGTTTTTGAGCTTAAAGTATTTTTGGGCTGCAATTCTTGCTTCTGTATCCTACTTAAGTATCTGGCTCTTGCACCATGTATTACCTGGAACCTGGTTTATGGTAGGAAGGTTGGAATGGGTTTTTAGTCTGTTTGGTTCACAATTAAGACTAATACTAGCTCCCTGTCCCTGACATGAATCTAATCCTGCAAAGTTTTCTAACAATCCTTTCCACATGGTTTTGCCCTTCCTATTCGCCCACTAAGTCTTCTTCACATGTTTCATTTTATAAGACATACATCTTCTGCTTTATTTTTGATTATTTATACTCTTTAATTTTGATTTCTCATCCTGAACTTTTAAAATCTTGGTCTGTGAAAATTATTGTAGGTTCTACACAACTGGCCTTCCAAGTGATATAATCGTTGAAGTTGGCGATATGTCCTTTCATCTCCACAGGGTAATATTTATATGATTGAATATGGAATTATGCAACATCAGTAGCTTATTCCTGTCATCTACTTGTCAATTAACAAAAAGGGTAAATTGAATTTCTTATATTAAATGCAATGTATCTACATATTTCAGTTCTGAAACCATATTACCATGGTAATAATGTTTGAAACTTTGAAATTGAATCTTCGCGCTTGTCTTTCCCTCTGTTTACAAGTCCTATGCATTGGGCACTTTTGGAAAAAGAACTATCTATAGGGCTACATGTTTAATGTAATGGACACCAGAAATGAGCCTGGTGGATGGACTAGATCATGTTGCAGATCCTGACCAACATGGGACCAGTAAGCTTGATGAACTATGATTGTGTTACATTAAAGGACCAGCTATGTATTGTTGGACCATCAGGCAGTAGAGAATTGTTCTCAGCCTTCTTTGTACTGCAATGCTCATGCAATCAGATGATAGCCTTCCCTTACATAATATTAAAACTTCACATCCATTATGATAAGCTGGTCCATACTGTATATAGTTATCAATTACATGCACAATTTTTGTATTTTGTAGTAAATGAAATGTCACTATTTACTATGATAAAACATGCAGGTGTTTTGGTGGTAGAGAGTAAGAGTTGTGTTGGTTGAGTAATATATGTACAATCTATGTTGTGTACACTGATATGTCAGGAATGACTTCTAGTGTTTACACTTAAGTTTGTGTGAAAGTGGGCAAGGTTTCTGTTGATCATATCGAATTAAGATCACAGGAAGCAGGAATTAAACAAGGAGCTTCTAATTAATTAACTTTATTGTTTACAATCCCTAAAAGATTCCTTTCTTTTTGAAATGTAGTTTCCCTTGCTTTCCAGAAGTGGGGTTATGGAAAGATTGATTGCTGAAGCTAACGAAGAAGGAGAAGGTGGCTGTGTTATTAACCTCCCCGACGTCCCTGGTGGAGCAAAAACTTTTGAACTTGTTGCCAAGTTCTGTTATGGAGTAAAAATTGAACTTACTGCAGCAAATGTTGTGCACCTCCGATGTGCAGCGGAGCATCTTAAAATGAACGAAGAGTACGGGGAGGGCAATCTAGTTTCACAAACTGAGTTATTCTTGAATCAAGTAGTCTTGGAAAGTTGGAAAGACTCTTTAAGAGCGCTCCAGGGGTGTGACAGTGTTCTCTCCCATGCAGAAGAACTTTCTATTACTGCACGTTTAATCAAGTCATTGGCTGCAAAAGCCAGTACTGATCCAAATCTAATTGGTTGGCCTGTTGTTGAATATGGTAGACCCTTGCAGAGTCCCGGTGGAAGTGTCTTGTGGAATGGGATTAGCACAGGGGCCAAGTTAAACACAGTAAGTTCAGATTGGTGGTATGAAGATGTATCAAATTTAAGTTTACCTCTCTACAAGAGGTTGATTTCTGCAATGGAGTCTCATGGCATTAAGGAGGAGATAATAGTGGGATCCCTTACTGCCTATGCTAAGAAGTATCTGCCAGGGCTTAATCGGCGTCAGAGTACCGGTGATTCTAGCAGTCGTTTGGGATCAGTGAGTTCAGGAGCTATACTATCTGAAGAAGATCAGAAGCTTTTGCTTGAGGAGCTTGATCATTTACTTCCGATGCAGAAGGGATTGGTCCCAACTAACATTCTTTTTGGCTTACTTCGAACAGCCATGATTCTTCGGGCGAGTCCTACTTGCATATCTAACTTGGAACAAAGAATAGGAATGCAGCTTCATCAGGCAACATTGGAAGATCTTTTGATGCCCAACTTCTCTTATACCATGGAGACACTGTATAATGTTGAGTGTGTGCAGAGAATTCTTCTGCACTTTTTGGCCATGGATCAGGTTACAGGTGGAGGCTCCCCTGGTTCAGGCGACGATGGTCAGTTGCTTGGTTCTCCATCACTTACACCAATGACAATGGTAGCCAAGCTCATTGATGGGTATCTGGCAGAGGTTGCACCAGATATTAATTTGAAGCTACCCAAGTTTAAGTCTCTTGCTGCGGCAGTTCCTGATTATGCTAGGCTCTTAGATGATGGTCTTTACCGTGCAATTGACATTTATCTAAAGGTATAGTTACTTCATATATAGTATTACTAAATCACAGTATAGTATTCTTGTTGCATTAGTTGTAGATCCTTGGAGATTTGGAAGTTTAAAAAACAATATCAAACTACAGTGGTAGCCTGGTAGGTATAAGGTCGTCTTTGTACTTTAACTCTTTAAAGTCTTTTCAAGATTTATTAAAAACCTCATCAACAATATTCTTTTCACCGACAAAAATTAGATTCTATTCAGAGGGATTTTTATAGAGGTAACTACTTCTACTTTTACAGCAATACTTTTTTACTCCATCTATTGCAGTATTCAAAAAACCAAGGCCTATTCTAAATTTTAACCCATCAAAGCTTCATTTTTCTCCTGTATTGTCATCTGACAGTCTGATACTATAACAAAGTTTATCGTACATCAGTAATATGTCAGTGAAATCATATATTACCTTTGAGGGCATTTTATTTTGTCGTGGAATCAGTCAGCTGCAAGTTATTCAGAACAAAACTGAATGTGACCTTTTTCTGTTGAAACATATGAAGTTTTTTTTTACCGGATTGATGAATTCTCACAGCAGATGACAAGTTCTTATGTTCTATTTGCCTAATACCCCAGTTTGTGTCAAGTGCTTACATAGACAATTTGAGATGGTCGCATTAAACAGTATATCCGTTAAAGGATAATTATTTCTAAAAAATCCATACACAGTCGCAGTTGAAATCAAATAGCTATTGTAATAGCTTCATCTTTCAGGGCTAACCATTTTTTTTTTATTGTTTTGCAATCTTCTTAAAAGTCAGTATATGCAATCAGTTGAAATCAAATAGCCATTGGTAAGGGCTAACCAAATTTTCTATTGTTTTGTTTGTACTTTCATCTTCTGGGGCTAACCAAATTTCCTATTGTTAACAATCTGCAGTCGCACCCATGGTTGGCAGACCCAGACAAAGAAGATATATGCAGGCTGATTGATTGCCAGAAACTCTCCCTGGAAGCTTGCACTCACGCCGCTCAAAACGAGAGGCTCCCACTGAGAATCATAGTCCAAGTCCTCTTCTTTGAGCAACTCCAACTTAGGACTTCCATTGCCAGTAGCTTTCTCGTCTCAGACAATTTCGATGGGTCACGACAATTAACGAGTGGTTTGCTCACTTCCAACGAAGGAGGTTGGAACACAGCTGTGCGAGAGAATCAAGTTCTGAAAGTAGGAATGGACAGCATGCGCATGCGTGTTTCTGAGCTCGAAAAAGAATGTTCAAATATGAGGCAAGAGATTGCGAAATTAAGCATGGTTAAAGGAACTAGCACATGGGAAAATATATCAAAGAAACTGGGTTTCAAGGTGAAGTCTCAGATGTGCAGTGCTCAAGATGGAACTATCAGTAAACAGAAACTTGAAAACGAAAAGGTCATCTCAACGGCAAAAGACAAGCAGGGAAAGCTCAAGAAAAAATAATCTCTAAACCGGGAAAAATAATGCTTGAATCAATAGTTATAGATAAATCTTGATTTGATAAACTTTTGTTCCTTAGTTCTAATTTGTATCTCCATCTTGTGAACTTGAAGTTGAGCTATTTAATCTGTATATTGGTCTTAAAGTTTTGTTAGGTTTTTTCCCCTCTTGCATTTCATGTTAGACTTGAGTGCACTAGCCACTAAATCATGTGGCCTGTTTCTAAGGTGTACTTTGCGCACAAAATTAGTTGATGAAACTTTAAGAGTACTTAAATTTGCTTTGTGCTATTTTTGTTTTAGAAATTCATGATTTTGCTTGAGTTTGTTCAGGAGTGATATCAGGAAAAAGAAAAAGTGAATATATTTCTTTTCGAATTTGGAATTTGAAATTCGGCTTTGGTTTGAAATCCAGATTTTTTTTTAAATTTTGACCCAAAAACCGGACTAAATACATACAAATAATGTTACAATTGAGAATATACACGTAATATTTGTAATATTATATTATTATTTTAGAATTTTCTGATTTATTGAAAAATCTCTTATTATTCTTTTTAAAACTATTTTATCAATTAATTTATCGATTGCATCCGATTTGATTGAAATTTACCGATTTATCTAAAAAATCTTTAATAAATCTTTGATTACTTTTGCAACTGTCATACTAAATTTTTATACTTGTATCCATAAGTGTATGTAAATATTTTTGCTCAAGAGATTTGGTGGTCAAAGTGAATTTCAAGAAGATTTCAATATATTCATAAAAATACAACTAGCAGTCTTCTTGTTAATTTCCTCCAATTTTCAAAGCAGCCCTTCCAATTTTATAGCCTTCTCTCTCTCTCTAAATCTCTACTTTCACAAGCACTTCTTGCCTTGTCACCTCTAAATCTCTTTGCTTCTCAACCAAGATCTCCCTCTCTCTCTCTCTCTCGCCCCATCTCTCCCCGCACTACCTATACATAAACACATACAATATAGAATATACACACACATAGACACAGACAGATCGGATAGCAAGAGATGGATAATGACGAGGAGATTGAGGCAGCACCACATCAGCGAGATTTTCGGATAGGGAGGAAGTACAGTCCAGTTGTTGCGCAGGACAGCGATCGAGCCGTTGTCGAAATGTCTTCCTTGGATCCTGGATCTTCATCATCCACTTCATTCCAGTAAGCTCGATCTCTTTTCGACTTGTTTCTCATTTATATCTGTTGCCACATTGTGTTGTATTATGCAATTGATGATATGAAGTTGTTAATTGAAGTTAATTAACTTGCAGCAATTTTGATTATAGGAGAATTTGACTTTGTTAGGTAGCTGGCAGTGTTATCAGTGTTGGTTTAATTTGATTAGGTGTTTGATTGGTGGTTATAGAGTTACGTGCATTGGTTGAGGGTATGTAAGCGGAATAAGTATGATACTTGAAGTATTGGACTCCGTTTAATGCCTGATCATGTTTCTGCAGTTGAATTAATATGATTCGTATATTTCTTGATGCTTGTACAATTAAATACATAGGTTGGTTCTAAAGTGTAAAAGGAGTAAGTTATTAAACTGAAAAAGCATTTGAATATGTATTTGTTATGTAAGGTTGCTGTGAGAGTGTCAAACTTGTCGGGAGTTTAATATGTTACTTCTAGGAAAAGAAATGACTTTTTGCTTAGATGATTAAATGTTTTTAAATTGGACGATTTCTAAGAAAATGTTCTGTTGTTGAAAAAGGAGAGAGATTAGAAAAGAAAGATGATCGAAGTAGAGGACCCCAATGATGTATGGGTCTAAGGGCTATGTTATATGATGAAGAAGGAACAAAAAGGGAAGTTGAAAGTGATGGACATGTGGATGTACCATACTGGATCTAATATCAGATTTGATCTTTTTAAGGGTCACATCTATTACTGATATAATAAGAGATGGAAGATACTGGAGTGCCACGTCCCTGCACATATGCCTAGACCCTACTTCTGAGATGTATTTCAATTAGGTTATTGTAGATATGTTTGATTTGATTTCGTTTATTGAAGCTGGGGTTGGGTGTCTAGTTGTATCAACACCAAATTTGTTCAGTGCTTGTTTTAGGCTTATATCTATCACGTAGGACATTGTGTGTCAGTTGGGATCTAGTTGTAACATGCTAAATCTGTCCAGTGCTTATTATAGGCTTATATCTATCACTTAGTGCACATAAATGACATTGTGGGTCAGTTTCTGGCATGATTTAGGATTAGGATTCAACTTGAATAGTGACGAATTTTAAGGCATGTAAGGGAATTTTGTTAGCAGTTTTTGTATTGATAGGCACTTGGGCAGTGTATCGAAACTGCACTGGTCTCGGCAATCTATGAACAGTGGTCACATGCACAATGCTCTATGCCTCCATCTATACTGTTGCTTTCATGATTAATACTTCCGTGAAGCTACAAATTAGTTGATAGTATCCTGCAGTGGATTGGCATGCAAGTTTATTAAATACCAAATGGATTCATGAATTATATAATTACTTTTAATGATAATGTGGTAAGCCGTGGAAAGGATGTGCAGAATGCCGAGGTTCATGGTGTGTCATTGCTTTTATTATTCCAGGAAAAAGGTCATATGAGCAATTATATAACACTGTTGTTTGCAATTTTTACAATAATGGCATTTTCATCAATCTTTGATATCCTTAATTATGGTCTTAAGAAAGTTTTTAACTTGAAATTGTCGCTTTAGTTGTCTTTAGGAAGCGGTCAGTAGTTTTTCTTCTATTAGAATCTATGCATGTTCTTTAGTTTGTAGGTTCTCTATTTTAACTACTCGTTTTATATGGAATGAGGTAGTGGAAGCTGTGGATATTATTATGCTTCTCTTGCGCGTTTATAATTTGTGAGAAGCCTTCATTGGTTAGGGAGAGACTATTCTATTAGGGGATGCGGATTTCATTTGTCGGTGGAAAAAATCAATACGCAACCTTGTTAACTTGAAAAAGTAAATCTGAGATCGGATCCCCCAAATTGTGCGCATATATTCTATTAGTTTGGACTATCTCTTACTTACTCTAGAAAGGTATTATGTTTTTAGTTGATATAGAGGAAATGACTGTACTTCTACTCCTTTTATAGAATTAGTGATCTATTTACTAGCATTGTCTAGGGTGTTCTATCGGCAGTAAAGAGTCCTGAACTTATGAAGGGGGCCTTATTATGTACTCCGTCCTCTGTTTCTTGCAGTAGATACTTTTTGAAGCTCGGTGTGGGATTGTGTTAGTTGAAAAGTTGATACCGGGTGCTTAATTGTTATGAAAAGTAAAAGAGGTGCTTCCAAGATCAGTTTGCATATTTCAGATAACTCTATTTCTTCTTTTTTGAGTTTTTTTCATATGGTGATATTATATTGCATTACTGCGCTTTGTCATTATACTACAAGAATGCAGTGTCTTTTTTGTTGCTAGCTTCTTACCAGTCCTGTTTCTTATGTCACACAGGAAGGTCAAAGTAGGCATGCCGCCAAACTTGATAACAAATGCAAGAGAAGGGTCATTGCCTACTCACGGAGTTGCCAATGGTGCCCATGAAGAATCAAAATTGGAATTATTTGGTTTTGATTCTCTGGTCAACATTTTAGGTCTGAAGAGGTACAAGTGAAGTTATCCTTTTCTGTACCTTACTCATCTAATATTTCTATATTTTTAAAACATATATCTTCATTATTCTACTTGATAGGATTTGTAAGAAAGTCACTCTTATGCAAAATTTCGTTTTTACAAAATGGATGTTACGAAAAATGGAATTCTATGAATGGAACTTTTGACAAGTGCTTTAATCTTGGTTTTAGCTTATGTAAATTGGACATATTGGATTTCTATTGTTTGTAATCATACTAAAGTAAATGGACTTTGCTGTCATAGCATGACCGGAGAGCCGATTCAAGCACCATCCAGTCCAAGAGAAGGTGAAGATGGTTCCAGTCCAGAGCTCCACCCGAAGGTACCATACATGTAATTTGATATCTCTAAATGTTCCTCACATGCCTGGATCTCCCCTCTGTTTCATTAATTATTTGTTGGAAGTGACCGACCATGTTTTTTCTCTATTTTGTTTGCTGCACTAGAAACCTAATAGTTAAATCTGGTTAGGTGGAGTTCTAATCATCAATAGTGGATTCAGTTTTATGCAAGTTTACTTTTGTGATGACTCAAATAATGCATAACTGTTGGTGAATAAATTTTAAATTAAGTTGGCTCCTATAATTCTTAGCATACTTTTTGTTCCATTAATTTTTTTTTATTGTTATCCAATTTTTTTGCTGTTATTTGCAGAATACTGGCATTAAGCTGGGGACAATGATGGGAGTGTTTGTTCCATGTTTGCAAAATATTTTGGGAATTATATACTACATCCGTTTCTCTTGGTAATTTACTGAATTTTTTATTTGATTCTTAATAGACAATATACTACTGTCATTTTAATAATTAAGCAGAATTTAGTGGTAGTTGAATCCATCCAGTTCTCTTGGTAAATGTCATTACCTGATGTTCGCACTGGCTTCCTAAAGTTCTGTTTCTTTTGTGTATGTACAGAAAGAACACTGTTGGTCAAATTGAAGTTTTTTTAATTAACATATATATTCTAAAAACCTATGTACTTTGCAAGTAATAGATAGACAGTGAGGTTAAAGCCTAAATGGTCCCTTAAAGAGTAGGAAGTGGAGTGACCAGAGATCAGATGGTTGTTGAACCTGGTTGGCTGTCATTGCTCTATTATTAGCTTACTAGAGTTAGGCTAGCATATATATTGTATGTACCTACAACTTGATGTGGATAACTAAACTCTCTCCAAGTCCTAATTTCAATTTCCAAGATTGGTTTGGGGGATAGGTTTTCCTAAATTAGAGTAAGACCAGTGGCTTTCATATATATATCTAGATGGACCTTTTATTGGACTCACAAATTTTAACATCAGTTTAAAGTGTGATATTAGGTTCCTTCTGATGCAGATGATCAGATTATCCTGGAAACCTTGTCTTTAAAATGGCGAAGTACTGGTATCTTAATCCATTGCTTTGCGTTTCTTGTAATATATAACAGATAATTAGCCTCCAGCACAGAACCTTAGATGTGATTTTGATGAATATCCTCATCTATAAGTACATGGGATCCAACTTAGACTTATGTAAACGGATTGTTCTTTATCTTCTTCCATTTATAAAGCCTAGCTAATACTAATTTTGGCTATAATAGAAAAGCTAACTGTGTGTTGTTTATGTGGAATTACAGGATTGTTGGTATGGCTGGCATAGGCGAATCACTGCTGCTAGTTACCTTTTGTGGCTTATGTACATTCTTGACTTCTGTATCGTTGAGCGCAATTGCAACTAACGGAGCAATGAAGGTAAAAGAGTTTTTTTTTTTTTGAGAAAATTATATTTTAGCTGTACATCCCATGTCTTTTATATGATTTTCTTGAAGCTGTGTAACATTACATATTTTAGTTCTCTAGTTCTGGCATATGTCTTGTGTTGTCACATAGAACAAGTATAAGCTTTGATAGGAAATCTTCACAGGGTATGCAAATGGTGGATTGGCTACATGATTTGTTTCAAGTGTATGTTTTTAAATTATATAATTTGTTTAGGGTGGAGGACCTTACTATCTCATTGGTCGGGCCTTGGGTCCAGAAGTTGGAGTCAGCATTGGCTTGTGTTTTTTCCTTGGAAATGCAGTTTCTGGATCACTGTAAGTTGATAGTATCTTGCTAATTCATACAGCACACGAAACTCTGAACCTTTTGTTTTTGTAATTTTCTAAATAAGCTTACTGTATTCAAGATTTAGGTATGTACTCATGTGGAATACTGTTTTGCTTGTTTGGTTGTGAATGTAGTTACGTATTGGGAGCAGTAGAGACCTTTTTAAATGCTGTACCCAGTGCAGGATTATTTAGAGGTAATGGATTTTATTATGCTTTTTGCTAATGATAGAATATTATAAGCAGCAGGCTTAATTAACAGTAATTATTTAATGACTATGTATTTCTTCAACTCAGTATTCACCGACTTGCAAGATATAATGGTCATCTTAATCACTGCATCTGCAGCGACTTGCATTATAGTTAAGTCCTTGTAGTTAATTCTTACTTGCATATAACCACGTGCCAAGCACATAGCAATTATAGAATTTCTAACAATGTCTAAATTTTATAAACTGAATTAATAATAAAATACTGAATATCTTTTTACTACTCTATACAACAAAGTAAAAAATTGAATTACTTTTTTTTCTTAATTTGAAATTACTAGGACACTCGTAATAGATAACATGTTAGTATTTTTTAACACAAATATAGAATTCCAATACAATTAAGAACTATATAAGAAATTGTATATATTAGTGAAGGAACTGAGTTGGACCAGGGGTTAGGTGCCCAACTCATGATATTTTCGTCATGTGATCTATTCCTTATTAGATTTTAGAAGTCATTAAGTATTGCCTAAATAGTTATTCATTGTTGTAATTGTAATCTGATTCTAATGTCAATATTGAAAAGAGAATGTTTTATATCAAACATCTTTAGATATTAGTCTTGAATAAAATATGGGTGATAACCACAACCAAAATGGTGCTTGTTTTCACCTTTCAATGAAGAGTACTAAACTAATAGATATAGTTGATAGACCGATAGTTGGTATGATGCAGGAGCTATAAGTTTACTAGGAGAGCAGTTAAGTCATAGGTGATGTAGGATATATGCTGTACAAGTTAGCATTAGTTTTAGCTGACCTGTTGCTTAATTAGTATAAACATTAACTGAGTTGTAATTTTATCATATGTTGAGAACTATGAAAATTTTAGGATTTCTACCTCGTCAAGCTATGTTACCCGGACTCGGCTAAAAGTGTCCAACATGGATACGTGTCCGAGTGTCGGACTCGGCAATAATTTCAAAATGTTACATGTTTTTGGCTTAAAATAAGTGTCTGAGTGTCCATACCCATGTTCGAGTGTCGAGTGTCCGACACGGGTACTCGACACAAAATGAAGAGTCCGGGTAACATAGCCGTCAAGATAGATGATTATACTCTGGAATTTCTCTATACTGTTACTCTCAAGTCATATATACTCTTGAATTTCTCCATATTTTTACTCCCAAGTCATCTCAATTTCTTTACTTACTATTCTGAATTCTCTCCTTCCAATCATGCAATTCTTATTTTTGGACAAACATAATTCTTCGCAGTAGATATCTAGTATTTTGATATGTGTCAATTGTGTCTACTTATGAATCATCTAAATCACAATCGAGTAAATGCAATGTCAAATTATTTGTAGCTTCACTAGAATTCTCTACAGAGTGCACTATGACTTGTTATATATGTTGCATTTTCTTTCATAGTTAGTTTTTTTTTCCAATCATTAGTTCATAATATTGTCCATGTTGAATGCATAATTGTGGGGAACTTCTTGGGTGGTGGTTAGGACTTGGGATACTAAGTTACTCATAAAGTCATAATGTCTGATAATATACTATGGCAGTCCACATCACACCCATTTGATTGCATTTGTTATCTTTGTGTGCAGAGACAATTACGAGAGTGAATGGCACATCAGTTGCTGAGCCTATAACAAGCCCAAGTTTACATGATCTCCAGATTTACGGGATCATAGTGACCATCATTTTATGTTTTATTGTTTTTGGTGGCGTGAAAATGATCAATCGGGTGGCGCCTGCATTTCTTGTGCCTGTCTTGTTTTCATTGATATCAATATTTATTGGGATACTTGTGGCGAAAAAAGATCATCCAGCAAGTAAGTCTTCATCTTGGTTACCATTTGTTTTTCTTGCCAAATTAGCAAAGGTACATGTTTACCCCTGCTATTGTTAACACTACAGTCTGTTCAGTGGTACACTTGATACAGTTAGAGATATACTGTAACAATATTGCATGGGACTATAAAAATATATCTGTTTGGCCTGAGAATTCGTTTGTTGATGTCTTGTTTCTCGATTATTCCTTTTTTATTTTTACCATGAAAAGCATAGACAAGTCAGTGGCATGTGAATTGCTAGGTATTTCATATTGTGTCCCTCTGTCTAAAGAATCATAATTTTTCCGTACTTTTCTTCACCAACATTTTATTTATTCATGCCGTACACATTGATTTTCCACATATCTAATGTTCTCTCTATGTGTCTTTTTATCTTTTATGTTAATTGACAGGAAAAAATCGAACCTTATCAAGTTATTAAGAAAGGTTTTTCATAGTGTTGTGCTTTCAATCAATTACCACCCTCTTACCACCATATCTCACACTCAGCATGATATGATGCCTGATATCTATCAGCAACTTTTTTTTTATGTACTGCTGAAAACAATTGTACTTGCAAGTTTGTCACCATAGTACTATAGATAGTCTCACTGTTAATATAACAATATAAATCTGGTGTGGATTGAAGGAAAGTGCATGGAGTAAGAAAAGATATTATAATTTTTTAAAAACATAATATCACACAATATTAAAGAGACGAACCAAATGATAATAAATTTAGAAGCCTTAAACTTTCAAATAGATGGGCAAATAGGCATTTACAGGATTCTTTACAGTATGAGTAAACCTTTTATTGTGTTTGCTATTGATTTAATCAAATATAGTGTTTGGTGATTTTAGTAATTCTAATAATTCTGTAAGTTGTAAAGGCTTTTATGTTTTTTACACTCTTTTTATGTTTTGTTTTATCGTATTATATTCCACTTAAGCTACAGGATGAGGAATTAACTATTATCTCTTGTGATAACGCATACAGCTGGATTTACGGGCTTAAGTACAAAAACTTTTAAAGACAATTGGAGCCCAGAGTATCAACCAACCAACAATGCCGGAATACCCGACCCTGATGGTAAAATAGACTGGAATTTTAAGTAAGTGATAAATGTAGTGTCTACATAGTTTTGGAATTTTATGTTGTCACCTTGCCTTTTGAAATATAAATAAACAATCATGTAGACTTCGAATGTACATGTTCATAAACTTTTTGATCTGCATAAGTTGTTTGGTTTGTTAAAAACTTTGTGACAGCGATACTGACATTTATAATACAAGTTAGAACTTAATTAATTTGTTCGTCAATATTAACTACCAAGCACGGCTTCTATAGCGAGAATAAAGCTACCTGATGGTTTGACCGAGAGAGATTTCATATCCACTTCTCTTCAAGTATTTAGAAAACTGTTTTATTGTGCTTCGTTGAATATGTCTGGGCTATTAGCTTTTATTAGTATTTGTTCCTTACTTGTAAAAACTTTTTTATTCACAACAAAATAATTATTGATACCACTTCTCTACCTGCTGCTGTTGCCACTGTTATTGTTATTTTCACCATCTTTCATTGTTGTTAGTGGTAAAAGTATTATCATTATTGTTACTATAATTATTATTAATATGGACTGTTAAAATTGAATTTTTGACATACATATATTGGCAGTGCTTTGGTAGGTCTTTTTTTCCCGGCTGTCACAGGAATTATGGCAGGTTCAAATCGTTCTGCTTCACTTAAAGACACTCAACGTTCTATTCCTATCGGCACACTGGCAGCAACTCTTACAACCACGGGACTGTACATGTTATCAGTTTTCTTGTTTGGGGCTCTTGCAACTAGAGACAAACTATTTACAGACAGGTGTGTTCTTGAGATATTCATGAAATCAGGAAAAGTTAGCTCAGTGATGACTCTTTAAATAAGCACATGATTAGCATGGGCACTTAGTTGCTTGTATCAGATCAGCAGTTCTTGCTCTGATATGCATGTTTCTGCGTTTAGTGTAAGGTACTAGGTTTACATCATCAAGCAGTCAACCTTTAGTCAGGCAGCTTTTTAGTGTAGTCCCTAGGTTCATGTTTCATTGTGTAGTACTGATGGGAACTGGTATATATATTTCTCTACTTACAATTTGGTTCTATCTGCATTTATTGAAGTGAGTAATATATACTGTCATATGCAAAGAATGCTAGTGTAACTAATTTAAAAATTGTTTGTAGCTTTGAATATCAATCAACAATGTGTTTATGTTGAGCTAGAGTATTATTAATTTCAAGGGACGTGCTCCTAAGTTTTTGATCGGATTTGCTTGTTCAGATTATCATACATAGATTTTTTAAAGGTTAACCTTCTGTAAGCAGACTAATCTTCCTTTGCCCTTGATAGTCTGAAGTCTCTCCCTCTTTGATTTTGAACCGTTATATCATATATGTCCATTTCCCTCATGCCATGGGTGTTGCGTAAAAATATATAATTTTTATTTCATGGTCTAATATTATGCTTAATTTGGCTTCTTTGTAATATTATTCATTTTGACATGGAATATGTATTTATGACAGTTATATCATTTCAAGAGTTAATTGAGATGTTTTCTTTGGCAGAACTTTAATATCTGGAGATATAATTGTATGATTCATGTAGGTTGCTTACAGCTACTGTTGCTTGGCCTCTACCTGCACTTATATATGTCGGAATAATCCTTTCGACCTTAGGTGCAGCTCTTCAGAGCCTGACAGGTGCTCCACGCCTGCTTGCAGCTATAGCCAATGATGACATTCTACCTGTTCTGAATTACTTTAAGGTTGCGGAAGGGGATGAGCCTCACATTGCTACCCTCTTTACTGCCTTCATTTGTATGGGTTGTGTTGTAATTGGAAATCTGGATCTTATATCGCCAACAACAACTATGTTTTATCTTCTTTGTTACGCCGGGGTGAATCTATCCTGTTTCCTTCTGGATCTTTTGGATGCTCCCAGCTGGCGTCCTAGGTGGAAATTTCACCACTGGAGCCTCTCACTACTTGGTGCATCACTTTGTATAGGTATGCCTTGCTTGTAGGTTCTTGAGAATCCTTTTTTTAGTTTTCTTCTGAATTTGTTTCATGATGTTATATACTCCTATATTTGTCAGGGTTCATGATGTTATATTTAATAAAAAAAAGTAATGTGTTAATACCTTAAGTTGTACAGGATCGCCCTTTGTAGCGGGGCTCAAAGTTGAAGGTCTTAACTTATAATGTCGCGTAATTTTTGGACAAATTAAACCTTGTGCATGGAAGAAGAATTTGTTGTATTATTAGGTTGAGCATTAATTAACAATGAAAAGTATATATTTGCAAATATATTGGCCTTGCTAGACTTCAAGGTCTGCAAAAGTATTTGGTATATGAAAAATAATACTTAGTGACAGAAAGGTAGATCTCTTCCCCCCCCCCCCCCCCCCCAAAACCCCCACCTCCCCGCGCGGGGTCCAGTATGTGACAGTTTATGTGATATGTATTTGGCCATTTTGGATGTAACATTTTTCGTAAAATATCTATGGAGCAAGTGTAGCATTTGCTTCTTATAAATCATATGCATTTTTTCAGTTGAATAATATACGGACTTTTTATTAGCAGTTCTATGTATATTATGCACTCCGCGACCAATGATTATGAGTGCCTGTATACAAGTTTGTTGCCCATCAGCACTTGCATGTTATATTGACCTGCTTGTTCTTGTCTGACAGTGATCATGTTTTTGATTTCCTGGTCATTCACTGTGGTGTCTCTGGCCCTAGCAAGCCTCATATATTATTATGTGAGCCTTAAAGGTAAAGCTGGGGACTGGGGTGATGGTTTCAAAAGTGCATACTTTCAGTTAGCACTTCGAAGTCTTCGATCTTTAGGAGGTCAGTATGCTTTTTATACACGGTATAATCACTTTTATTAGCTTTAAAATATATTATAAATAGTTTTCTAGAGCACGGGCGTTTTACCAGTTTTCACCCCATGTTGGATATTTCCTCTGAAATTAGGTCCATTCTCTTTCTAATTGTATATCTCATCTTGCAGATTTTATGTTGCCATATGGTTCTAGTTTTATAAAACACTAGCTTGCTTTGTCTTTGATACATTGTTTTCTTAATGTTGTTTGTTCTTCTTTTGACTATTTTACATTGTGTTGTCTGTCATTATCTATTCGTATTGCAGCAAGCCAAGTACACCCAAAGAACTGGTACCCTATTCCTTTAATATTTTGTCGTCCATGGGGAAAACTACCAGAAAATGTACCCTGCCATCCAAAGCTTGCCGACTTTGCCAACTGCATGAAGAAGAAGGGGAGGGGGATGTCCATCTTTGCCTCTATCCTTGATGGTGATTATCATGAATGTGCAGAAGATGCAAAGATCGCTTGCAAGCAACTTAGTACCTATATAGAGTACAAACGCTGTGAAGGTGTTGCTGAGATAATTGTGGCGCCCAATATGTCTGTAGGCTTTCGTGGCATTGTACAGACTATGGGGCTTGGGAACCTGAAGCCCAACATTGTGGTGATGAGATATCCAGAAATATGGCGTCGTGAAAACTTGATAGAAATTCCAGCCACTTTTGTGGGAATAATCAATGACTGCATTGTGGCAAATAAGGCAGTTGTTATTGTCAAGGGTCTAGATGAATGGCCAAACGAGTATCAGAGGCAGTATGGTACGATTGATTTGTATTGGATTGTGAGAGATGGTGGTCTTATGCTTCTCCTCTCCCAGCTCCTCCTTACTAAAGAGAGCTTTGAGAGCTGTAAGATACGGGTATTCTGCATTGCTGAGGAAGATTCTGATGCAGAGGAGCTTAAGGCTGATGTCAAGAAATTTCTTTATGATCTTAGGATGCAAGCAGAAGTTATTGTTATCTCAATGAAATCATGGGATACCCAAGCAGACGCTGAATCAAAGCAGGACGAGTCAGTTGAGGCATTCGAAGCTGCTCAGCGCAGGAATGCTAGTTACTTAAAAGAGATGAAAGATAAAGCAGAGAAAAACGGAACAGAGCTAATGGCTGATGGGAAGCCTGTGGTAGTCCACGAGCAACAGGTTGAAAAATTCCTTTACACCACTCTTAAGTTGAACTCAACAATTCTAAGATATTCAAGAATGGCTACAGTTGTGCTTGTAAGTCTACCACCACCTCCTGCCAACCATCCGGCATACTTCTATATGGAATATATGGATCTATTAGTGGAAAATGTTCCTAGGCTTTTGATAGTCAGAGGATACCGTAGAGATGTTGTCACCCTCTTCACCTAGTTTATAAAATACTCTTGTTATTCATAAATTTCTCCTAAATTTTTGTTTATACAACTTTTTTAGTTAAAAGACACTCATTCTTTTCTTGATTTTACCACAAATAGTCATAGGTGAAAATTTTCTATATACTTGTTAAGAGCCCATTTTTGTGGCTATACATATGAGTTGTGCTCAAACTGGCAGCATTTTTTTGTTATTTGTTGCAAAATTATATTATATCTACTACTAAGCATAGTAATCCTCTGAGTCTCTGACTCTGTAAAATCCCTATAGGCCTCTTCCCGTTGTCTTAAAATGTACATCAATGTCCGGATTCTGCTCCATGTGGACGAAACACAGAAATGCAGAATTATTAACAAAATATTAAAATTACTATACAAATATGAAACCAAGTCAACTATCTCGGGACTAAAGCTTTGATACATGATCCAGTGGATAAAGATGATTCATGGACATTGCTAGTTGAAGAATCTGAATTAAGAGGTATCCTCTCTGTGAAGAACCCTGGCTGTCTAGGCTCAGGAAGTGTGATTTCACTACATAGCATTAACACCACCGTTGACATGCTTGGCCTGTCTTCTGGATGTGGTTGAACACACAATAATCCGATTTGGACGACACGAAGAGCTTCCGAAGAACTGCAGTTTTCTACGATGTCCTCTGCAACTAGTTCCAGAAAATTGCTATCTTTGTATAGTTTCCATGCCTGTGTAGTATGATTGGATATTATTTGTTAGTTATTCTAAAACCATGCAACAAGGAACATGATATAAATTACTCATGCTGTCCCGTTCATTTCTATACGGTTTTTTTTCACTGTTTGGTACGTATTTTAATACTTTTATAAAAATATAGTTATAGAACTGGAGTAATAAAGTGCGTGCGGCACTCCCGTATCTGTTTTCCAATATATACAAGTCACGGGGACCGAAGGAGTAGTTTGTAAAGACTTACATAACCAAGAAGGTTTAGGCTGGGATCTGATTGATAGAAACCTCTCATTTTCATACCGCTGAGTATCTCTATGACTATTACACCGAAGCTATAGACATCAGATTTAACCGAAAACATTCCATCGAGTGCATACTCTGGAGACATGTAACCGCTGCAAGAAAATAGAAAGTATAATAAGGGTACAAAGATATAGGGATCGGAAATTCACTTCGTTTTGAAATTCTTACAATGTTCCAACCACTCTTGTGGTATTCGTTTCCCTTTCACTTCCGCCAAAACTTCTAGCCATTCCAAAGTCTGAGATTCTCGGGTTCATCTCAACATCCAGCAATATATTGCTCGATTTGAGATCTCGATGAATGATTCTCAGCCTAGAGTCCTGGTGCAGATAAAGAATCCCTCTAGCAATGCCTTTAATGACATCGTAGCGTTGTTGCCAGTCTAATAGCTTACTTAGTTCTTTGTCTGCACAATATGTCAACTATGTTATTATATTCAGCACAACTGAATCTGATCATGAAAGTAACCAGATTGACTTGCATAATACCAAAAATGATGGAATCTAAACTTTTGTTGGGCATGTATTCATATATTAACAGCATTTCTCCTTCTTCAATGCAGCATCCTAGAAGCCTCACAAGGTTCCGGTGCTGGAGTTTGGCTATGCATGAAACCTCATTCTTGAACTCATTTAGTCCTTGTTTTGATGTCTTCGAGAGCCTCTTTACGGCTATATCTTGTCCATCGTTCAATGTTCCCTGAGAATCATCATAAGGTACGTTTCAGACTCTGCTCCTAAATTATTAGTGCAGCAAAAAGTTTATATGTTGATCAACCTTATAGACAGGTCCAAAGCCGCCCTCTCCAAGCTTATTTCTTTCGGAGAAATTATTAGTGGCACTGGCGATCATCACAAAATCAAACAGTGGTAAGTCCAGATCCTCCCTGCTATGTTCATTAGTAGTACTTTCTTGATGTACTGATAATATTCCTGTAAATTCGAGGAATGATTTCACTGAACATAATAAATATTTTACCATATTATTTGTATTGAAATGTTCCCAGAACTCGGAATCCAAATAGATGCATAGCAGGATTTTACTACCCTATGCAAGAAACTCCAGAAAAAATAAAAAAAAAACCAGAAACAGACTAAGCAAAAAATTTAAATTCAGATGAAGTGGTGAATTTACCGTTTCTCCTAAGCTTTCTCCTATTACGTAAAGTTTTTGCACATAGGTAAAGCAGTAACGTTAGCACTACTAATATAACGATGATCAGAGTCCTCCTTAATCTCTTCACGCTTGAGCTTGAATAGGCCGCTGCAGATAAAATTTTATTTTCTTCAGAACAGGAAAAACTCTGAATGTTAAGTAGTAATTCTTTTAAGTTGCCTTACCTAGTTCTGAGGCAGCAACTTTCACATATAAGTCTAGCCCATTTGCACTGTAGTCTCTGATATCAAGCAGCTCACTGAACCACAACATGCACCCAATTCCACCTTTTCTAACATCTAGACCTGCATAAGCTGTACAAGAGCAATTCTTCAAGCAGAAGCTCTTACATTCTTCGTGACTCAGACTATGATTAAACCATGAATTTTGCGTGTCTGGCAACTTTAGCCCTGAATACTTTACAAAACCATCTCCAGATCCACAAGCTAGCTGAGTCTTGCGGATGCATCCATTAGACCACTCTCCTACTCTCCATTTTTCTACGTACCTAGGCTTGTATCCTTTCAAGCACCCGCACACAGCATGTCCCGAGAGAGATCGTGTTATGTTACAGTTACCATAACCTCCACATACTGAATAATGGTCACAATCATCCCTTGGTGCAGTCAGATAAATCTTCCATTCCCTCGTTTGATTAATCCACCTAAGAACTTGTATATCTCCATCCGGAGTTAACATCACCCTCGTATCAGTACTAGCATTCTGAATTTCAAGGTTAAAAGATATTTTATTCGGATCAATTAAAAAGTTCACTGCAAAATGTGTATCAGGCACATCAAAAGAGACACCACTGAACTGAATACCATCCCATGGCCCAAACCGGAACTGCAAAACTGAGCCTTTCCACAAAAGCACTTGGGGGTATCCATCCAGATTCAAACTTATCTTGTAAGTACCAAGAGAAGGATCTTCGGAACTTTTCCAGGATGAAAGGTACCTGTAAAGTCCTTTTTGCAAATCCCATCCAACTCGCATGCCAGAGAGAAGATTATCTGCAGGGTGATCAAAACTTTGCCACACTATATTCTTAAGGCGAGTGTCATTTTCATTCCTAACGACAAAATTACCATTATCTAATAGCTCTGCCACCGGACTTGCCACAGATTTCAATAAATTTGTAGACCACTTTATGCTATTAGTACTATCAACTAGTACTAAAACTCCATTTTCATCAAACCTCATGATCCCTGAAGTATCTCTAAGTGGAGCATCCCTATTAGCAACCCATATAATCGTCCTGATCGATATTTTTTTGTACCAAATACCCAAATATCTTTTCTTGGATCTCAGTGGGCTGAAAAATCCCAACTCAAATATCCCACCAGCCGACTCAATAGTACTAAATCCATCTTGGATGATTCGATTCGAGCTTATAGCGTTTAGTGCATCACAGGTGGTTATCAAGATGAAAATCAAAATAAAACAAATTAAAACAACAGCGGTTTCGTCCCCTGTAATCAGGGGGCTTTTTTGTTTCATAATGTAAAAACATTCATACAACATTTTCTTACAATGTAACACATTACATAGCATTGTGTTAGGCCTTTGACTAAGCAGTTACTCACTTTGTATGGGCATGGCAGTGGCCATTCAAGAGTCTTATCAAGATTGTGTTGGATAAAAGCATTAATGATTAAGAGCACACCTCAACAGAATACCATCAATTATCTAGCACGTTTTCTGTTCTTATCGAACAATCACAGAGATCCTTTATTGAACGAATTATGCATGTGTTTTTTCTTTTCATATGCAGCTATGCAGGTGTCATGCACAGCAGGATGTTCACAATGGTGTGTGTATGATGTATCTTGGTTCTCGGCATTGTTGTTAGCAGCTATGTTACCCCGACTCTTCATTTTGCTTCAAGTACTCGTGTCGGACACTCAACACTCGGACATAGGTATGGGCACTCCGACACTTTATTTTAGGCCAAAAATATAAAATTTTCAAATTATTGCGGAGTCCGACACTCGGACACATATCCAGTTTGGACACTTTCAGCCGAGTTCGGGTAACATAGGTCAGCAGATAATTAGCTGTTAGGCTAATCATCAAATTGCTGTACCAAATTCCTCTCACAAGAACAATCGTGTATTAGAAATGTATCAAAAAATTGATTGTACAAATCACTGAGCAAAAATATATAGAGAACAAATTTTTCTTTTACTATCTAGGATTAAGAACTGTTATGGACAATTCATTAGATGTAGAAGATCCCTGCATACTCGATGAAGTATCAGAGTCTTGCATCCTCCTGTCATGAAAAACACCAGGTTGTTGTTTTGGCTGTGGCAGCTCATTGTCATTGCCTAGCATGGACACAACAAATCTCATATTCGGTCTGTCTTTCGGGTATGGTTGCACACATAATAACCCGATTTGTACAGCTCGCGAAACTTCTGAATTATTGCATGATTCCTTGAATGCCTCATCAACTAGGTCCAGAATGTTGCCTTCTTTGTACACTTTCCATGCCTATGAAATTTAAATGGTTTAGTTATGATTTTTAGACCATAACCGGTCAAATTTGGATGAAATAGTGAGTTGTGTATGCTCACCTGACCAAGAAGATTGAGATTGTTATCTGCATTGTAGAAGCCTCTGATTTTGTTTCCACTTACTATTTCTAGCACGACGACACCAAAGCTATAAGCGTCTGATTTAACTGAGAAAAACCCATCAATGGCGTACTCTGGTGACATGTAGCCGCTGCAGGACAACAAAGTAATACAAATCATGTTAGCTTTAGATATTTGAGAGTAATAGGCTTGACATGTTAGAGCCATTCTTACTATGTGCCAACTACTTTCGCTGTATTTACTCCGGTTTCATTCCCTCCAAAAGTTCTTGCCAAGCCAAAATCTGAAATTTTCGGACTCATTTCATGATCAAGTAAAACATTGCTGGTTTTGAGATCTCTGTGTATGATTCTTAGCCTAGAGTCTTGGTGAAGATATAAAAGGCCCTTAGCGATGCCTTTTATAATGTTGTAGCGCTGGGGCCAATCAAGTACCTTGCTTAATTCTTTGTCTGTTCAAAATGTCATCCAAATTAGACCAGATCATGATTTTCACTACTCATCTATCAGTATGTTGGATATGTAAACAAAATTTTGAGGTCATGCATACCGAAAATGAATGTATCTAAACTCTTGTTTGGCATGTACTCATATATCAACATCATTTCATTGTGCTCAATGCAGCATCCCAGAAGTCTCACAAGATTTCGGTGCTGCAGTTTTGCTATGCATGAAACCTCGTTCTTGAACTCATCCAGCCCTTGTCTGGATGTCTTTGAAAGTCTTTTGACTGCTATTTCTTGTTCGTGGCCCAAAATACCCTGAAAAAGATCATCAAGATAGTTTCATAAATTTCTTCTAGTAGCTCTCTTTCAATAATTTCACGATGGTTTCTGAATTGCAGTCTATATACGCTCTCTCTAATCAGTAACTTGTATTACTAATAACTATGCATTTGCAGACAATGTAATAGTTCACAGGACCTAAGAAATCAATATTACCTTGTAGACAGGCCCAAAACCACCCTCGCCCAGCTTATTGTTCAAGGAAAAGTTGTTTGTAGCATTAGCAATGGTTTGGAAATCAAACAATGGTAACTCCAGATCTTTGCTCTCATTGTCATTCCCGGTTTCAGTTTGTGGATTCAATGCTAATCTTCCTGCACACCGAGAGGTGTAAAGCATATAGATAATGCACAATTCGTCATTAAGGTAAACATACTTGGAAAATTGAGATGATTACCTCGCCTCCTTCTCTTCCTTCTACGGATATTCCTCCTTCTGCAGAGGAAAATCACAATCAGGACTAGTAGTACTGCCACCACTACCAACACAGCAATGATTATAACAATGCTGCTTCCTCCCTTCTTTTCTGTTGAACTTCTATTTGCCTCTGCAGCCAAAAGAATCACTTACATGAACAAGATGAAAACAACTAGAATCTATGTTGAGAAACGTAGTTGTGGTTACCTGTATTTAACGAAGAAGTTCTTACATAGAATTTAAGTCCAGTGTCCTTAAAATCTCTGATATCAAGAAGTTCATTGAACCATAATAAGCAGCCAGTTCCACCTTGTCTAATATCTATGTTTGAGTAAGCTGTACAAGAGCAGTTTTTTAAGCACTCCTTTTTACAATCAACAAGCCCCATAGTCTGGTTAAACCAAGCGGTCCGAGTGTCTGGCAATTTCATAGCTGAATACTCAACAAATATATCTGTTCCATTTCTACAATCAAATTGAGTTCTTGGAACACATCCATCAGACCAATCTGATAATTTCCATTTTTCTGGAGATTTCGGAACATACCCCCCTAAACATCCACAATCTGCCTCATCTCTCAATTTCGTATTGTTACAATTACCATAGGCACCACAGACTGCATACTGATCACAAGCATCCCTCTGAACACTCAAATAATCCTCCCATTTTTTGCTCTCATCATCCCAAGACAGAACTTGTATCGATCCATCAGAAAGCAACATATACCTCACTACAGGATCAGAATTCCCATTAATCCCAAAACTCGAATAAATTTCCCTGTCATCACGAACCAGTGACAACTGAAAATCCAATTCTTGTCTGGTATAGGTAACACCACTGAACTGAAT
Source organism: Daucus carota subsp. sativus (assembly GCF_001625215.2). NCBI lineage: Eukaryota > Viridiplantae > Streptophyta > Magnoliopsida > Apiales > Apiaceae > Daucus > Daucus carota. The sequence goes on along the minus strand of NC_030381.2, from coordinate 47,813,837 downwards.
CCCATCAAATGGTCCAAATCTGAACTGCACAACTGAATGTTTCGACACAAGCATCTGAGGGTAACCAATTCTACTTACCCTCTGTGTAAAATCACCTACAGAAGGATCATCAGTACTTTTCCACGACACCAAAGATCTTTCTAGTCCTCTCTCCAAGTCCCATCCAATTTTCATTCCTTGCAGAAGATTGTCATTAGGAAAATCAAAACTCTGCCAAATGAACCTACTGGCATTCCCATTGCTGATCACCAAATTGCCTGAATCCAAAAGCTGAACAATCACAGAAGCATTATTACTATCGGACGACGAAGAATTGGATGACCAAATGACATCAGCACCATCAGAAATCTCTAATCTTGCATTCCTAATCCTCAAAACTCCTGAATTACTATCAAGAATTGGAGCCTGTCTATTAGCAGTCCATATCACAGTCCTAATTGATATCTTCTTGTACCAAATCCCCACGTATCGATTCGTGGACTTTCCGGGGCTGAAGAATCCCAGCTCAAAAACCCCACCAGAGGATTCAATGCTGCTCTTTCCATCATCCACAAGGGCTTGATTCCCAGTCAAGGTGTCTGCTGCATCTGCTACAGAAATAAAGGTGATGAAGAATACGAAACCACTAAAAAGGAAAAAAATGCAGCTAGTGCAACTTATCATTACCATTGCTTCGTTCATTGTTTTTTTTTATCCCTTATCATTCAATGTATAAAATTATTTGTAAACAAAGAAGACAAGAAAGATGCAAGTTGCTAGTTGCATCATGTGTGCATTGTATTGAAAAAGAGTGGCCGCCTCAATAGACTTGTGTTTGAATATTTTGGGTGGATTCTTACGTGTAATTATGGGTGGTGAACTGACCAGTTGGTGCGTCTAATAGGTGCCAACAGGGTCTCCTCTGCTTTGTTTTTGCCATTTCATCAACTTCCCATGGACAAAACAACAGTGTGCCAATCATTGACCTTAAAACATTTTGTATACTCCTAGAATATTTATTGTGTGACGTACAAAGTACGAAAAATATGTGAAACTCGATAAAAAAATTAAGTTTATTTCTTAAAAAAAATATTAAAAATGTTTTTTTGATATTTTTTATGATTTTAGTGATTTAAATGTGATCAAAAATTTCTGAGTGATCCACTTGATATTTTCTAGTGTAAAAAATGATCTAGTTGATAATTAACCCCTATTATTATTATTAGGTGTGTTAATCTATTTATTCAAAAATAAAAAGTTCTGTTAATCTATGAAAATTATATGAGAAATTTATGAGTTATTATTAAAGTATATTCGAGTTTTGATTGATTAATATTTTAAATCACTGAATAATTGATTTTCTGGCAGGCGTTTGATCATGAATTGATCTTAGCTTGAATGTGAATTGCTTAATAAATTAGTCATAGCCTCGTCGGACATTCATTATCTTTTCGATAACGACATGTTTAATGATGATCTACCTATACGGCTATACCCATATTCAAATCGACAACTTGTATAAATACGCCGCAGAGTCGAAAGGAAGGCTTATTAAATGATACCAGCTGGAGCGAAAAATAAAGCAGGAAATCGGATTTCTGGTCCAGTATTCCGATAATCTAATTAAGGAGGATCTACAACTTCGGGATGTCCAACTAAATCAGAATAGATTTTTTTTAGCTGGAAAGATATTTGGTTTATTTATGATCGGTTTTTCTATTGTGTGCTCATGGCCACGAGCACATGTTAGAAAAACCCATTTGTCCGGATAAAACTTAATTTTGCTCCAAATTGTTACACATTTTAAAAGGTTTAAACAGACCGAAGATTAATTTTAATTTTTACGAATGAGTTAGACGAAATAAATATTTCATAAACACATTCTACTGAATAAAGAGAGGAAATCACAGACACAATGTTTACAGGTATCAACGATAGTCTTATTCGTGAACGAATTTTACAGCAAAAATGATAAAATAATAAATTCCAAAAAAAAAATGAATATATGTATTTGATCTCAAAAATTATTATGTCATACAAAATTTTCATCCTCGTGGAGCATCCAATATTTTAGAAATATCGGATCATAACAGGATCTCAGAAGGAAAATAATATGCTTAAAAAAATGGTGCCAAACAATGTACAATTACTACCTAGGCTCCAACACTGTAATACTCAGATCATTATTTGTTACACTTGACTCACTATGGTGAGACGGATACTCTGAGCCCTGTTGCACTCTGTTATCAGTGAAAAACCCTGGCTGTTTTGGCTTAGGAAGCTCATTTTCACTATCCAACATCGACACAACGTATGTCATGTTTGGCCTGTCTTGCGGATATGGCTGCACACACAACAATCCGATGTGAATAGCTCGCAAAACTTCTGAAGAACTGCATGATCCCAACATTGCCTCGTCGACAAGGTCTAAGGATTCGCCATCATTGAAAAGTTTCCATGCATGGCCGAGGAGGTTAAGGTTGTCCTTGGAATTGTAAAATTGTCTTATTTTTTTCCCGGTTACTATCTCCAAGACCAGGACGCCAAAACTGTAGGAATCGGATTTGACAGAGAATAGTCCCTCGATAGCATACTCTGGGGCCATGTAGCCGCTGGAAAAGTAGATTGAAAGATGTTTTAGTAGATTGAGAGATATGGTAATTAGGAGCAAAATTTGGAGGATAATAGGCATTTCTTACTATGTTCCAACTACGCGAATGGTGTTGGCTGCACTTTCGTTGTCTGCAAAACTTCTTGCCAGGCCAAAATCTGAAATTTTAGGACTCATCTCATGATCGAGGAGAATGTTACCGGCTTTGAGATCTCTGTGAATGATTCTTAGTCTCGAGTCCTGGTGGAGATACAGTAGGCCCTTGGCAATGCCGTTAATGATATTGTAGCGCTTTGGCCAATCCAGTGACATGCTTAGCTCTTTGTCTGTAGAGACACTAGTAGTTTAGTACTTGTAAGATAATTTAGTTTCTGTGTCGAAAATGTACACTACATGAACAACTTATAAGTGAATTTTCCAGTACAATAATATCAACAACAGTCTTACCGAAAATGAAGACATCTAAACTTTTGTTGGACATGTATTCGTAGATCAACAACATTTCTCCATCCTCAATGCTACATCCTAAAAGCCTCACAAGATTTCTGTGTTGCAGTTCGGCAATGCATTTCACTTCATTCTTAAACTCATGGAGTCCTTGGTTTGAAGTCTTGGAGAGTCTCTTTACAGCTATTTCCTGTCCATCAACCAAAGTTCCCTGAAAACAAGGACAGTCAAAAGTTTTAGAACCGTATCATGTCTACTTAATCATTATGCTGAACTTCATTAGACATTCCTAGTAGTATGATAAACGCGGTTCAATATGTGCATACCTTGTAGACAGGGCCAAAACCACCCTCTCCGAGCTTATTGTTTAGGGAAAAGTTATTCGTAGCCTTGGCAATTTCTTCAAATTCAACCAATGGCAATTCCAGGTCTTGACCCTGATCTTCATTTCCACCATCATTAGTAGGTTTCAGAGTTGCTAATCCTGCAAATTCCGCAGAGCTTTGTCGTAAGCAACAAAAGTACTTGATCCAAACATCTTTCAATTTTCTACAATAGTTTATAAAAAATATACCTTTACTACTCAGCTTTCTCTTCCTGTATACATATATCAGAATCAGGCCTAGCAGTACAAACAATCCTATTATAGTAGGAATGATAATGGCAATGATCTTCACTCCTCCCTTTTTACTTGAGCTCCCATTCACAGCTGTGCAACCAAACAATAAAAAGCATTAAGAAAAGATATTTTTTTCAAAAAAAATCGTAATAAACTTTTAAATTTATATGTATGAGAAACTTGTCTTACCTGGTTGAGAAGCAGTTCTCACATATAGAGGAAGGCCATTGTCTGCGTAATTTCTCATATCAATGAGATCACCAAACCATAGCATACATCCAGAGCCGCCTTGTCTAATATCCACATTTGAGTAAGCTGTACAAGAACAGTTCTTTCTGCACTCGGTCTCACAATCAGCAAGGCTCATGCTTCGGTTGAACCACGAAGTCTGAGTATCAGGCAATTTAAGGCCCGGAATCTTCTGGAATTCTTCTCCACTTCCACAAGTTAATGGAGCTGAACGAACACATCCACCGGACCAATCTGCAAGTTTCCATTTTTCCAAAGACCGAGGCACGAATCCTCCTAAACATTCACAAGCACTTTGTCCTGATTGAGCTCGAGTAATGTCACAACTACCAAATGCCCCACAAAGTCCATAAGGGTCACATTGATCATAAAGCACACTAATGTACTGACTGAATGTCCAATTCTTAAAATTGTCAAACCAAGTTAGAAGCTCAATTAGTCCTTCAGGATTCAGATCAAACCTCACAGGCCTGGAATTATTGTTCACATCAAACTTGGAATAAATTTCAGTATCCGTCACAATAAGTTTCAAGTCAAAATTGAGATCCGGGATATTAAACGACACACCACTAAACTGAATGCCATCCCATGGTCCAAATCTGAAACTTGTGGTAGAACTAGAACCATCAGCCACTTTCATCTGTGGATATCCTTCAAGGTACATTCTGAAAGTGTAATTCCCAGGTGAAGGATCACTAACACTTTTCCACGATGTAAGATATCGTTCCAGCCCTCTACTCAAATCCCATCCAAGTTTCATGCCTGACAAAATATGATCAGTAGGGTGATCAGCACTTTGCCACAGATACTTCTCAGGGTCAGTGTCATTTTCATGCCTGATCACAAGGTTTGAGGAATCCATTAGTTGTGCCACCACAGGCTCATTCTTCGCAGATTTTGTCGAATTAGAAAACCACATTGTGCTGTTTCTACCATTCACAAGTTCCAAATTTCCATTGGCACCAATCCTGAGCACCCCGGAAGTGTCAAGAAGTGGAGCCTCTCTGTTAGCAACCCAAACAACAGTCCTGTTGGAGACCTTCTTGAACCATATGCCAAGATATCGATTCTTGGAGCTTCCGGGGCTGAAGAATCCAAGCTCGAAATCACCACCAGATGAAACAAGACTGCTGTTGCCATCATCCCTCAGTGTTTGCTTCACATTCAAGATGTCAGCTGCAAAACAAGTGTTTATAAAAATCAAGAAAATAACAAAACTGGAGCACAATAAATCATCCATCCTAGTACTCTTTTTATTTTATTTTGCCAAGTGTTGAAGTAAATTTTCGATGTTATCCATAGTTATGAAGTGTGAACTTATATAATGAGATAAACATCATAGCATTCCTTTTTAGGACTAGCCATCTTTTGAAAAATCATAGTATTTTTTTTTCATTGATTTGTAAAAAATTCCACACGCTGAAAGACCAGTGGGAAAGGGCCAAACGCGTATGGTCTTTTGCTCAACTTGATGACTAAAAAATAAATAAATTTCAATCAAATTGACGACACATGAGTCCAAGTACATTGGACGTATCATTGAATAGTTGGACTAAAGGAAAAGAACCAGCACTGTTAGGGAAATAACCTGTGGATGCTTGTAAGTTGCATTGTGCGTACCAAGCACTTGGTTTTCTGTTGAAAGAAAAGTACTCCCTAACTTTCATTCCTTTACGATTTTTTTCATTATTTCATATGTATTTCAAAACATATATAAATATAATTTCATAATTTATTTTTAAACATTTTTCTTTCTAAAAATATTAAAACATTAAATTTTATTCAGAAAACAAAATTAAAAATTATATGTTGCAGGAGTCTTAAATATGTCCCGTCCATGATAAAGAACCTATATAAGAGACTTGAACAAACTTCTTGGCATCCGCCGATGGATAGCCACTGGCCAGCATGCCGGGCATCCGCCATGGACTTGACCAATTATTTTGTTTAAAGTATATATTTCTTTTGTATATATATTCAATATCTTCATACAAAATTTACTTATTTAGACGGAAAAAATATTATTTACATACATATTTTTGAAATCATAAAAGAATTGTAAGCAAAGAATACACAGCAAATATTACAATGTTTCTGGACATATTGTTCAATACATCCGATAATTGTAAGCGAATAATACATAGCAAAGATCACATCTGTTTCTATACATATAATTCAATACATAATACAATAATTTTAATCACAGCAAATATTATAGATACAATTAATATAATTTAAGGATAAAGATATGCAATAGAGAGAAAAGAATCTCAACTGAAGGACCCTTGTATCTCCACCAAAGTTTTCCCCCTTAGTTTCAGGAACCAAACCGGTGGCAAATGCCAAGGTGAAAGCACACATAAGCAAGTATAGAAAAGTTCCTGTAGAAGATGCCAAACATTGCAATAGGTAACAAAATAATGACAAGAAGAACAAAACTAAGATACATAATAACCATTTGTCATCTTCAAAGGTGAAGAAAATAAGTAAAACCTCCGGTACTCCAAGTCCAAGACAACAGCAACGGCACACTCCGGGTAACTAACCATGCAATGAAACAGTTGGCTAGAGTTGGTATACTTCCAGCAAGGCCTTTATTATTGACTGGAAAAATCTGCGAGCCAGATGTAGAACATTAAAGGATATAATTAGTTGAAGCAAGCTACAGGACATAATTGTGCTGGATGCAAATTTTCATGAGTGAAGTTGTAGGGAATGCTACAGTAGCTATTACCGACGTATGGCTTGGCAATGTGTTAAAAAGGTTCCAACTACACCGGGTGTGATGCCAAATTAAATATCTAATCCTAAGTCCTCAAATGCGAGGGTGTATCTGCAGGAGCACCAATGTTAAGAAGATGCCAGGGAGATAGGAAAGAATAGAACCACTGCCAGCAACATGCCTTAAAGTAAGTCCCTTGTTCTTCCTCTAGGACCTGTTTTCTAAGTTTCATTATGAGGGTAGGGAAGAAAAGGAAAATTAGTGCGGGAGACTCTATAGCCAACTAGTGGTATGTAGGGGTTTTTTTTTTTGGTGGAGTTTAAGATATATTCCTAAATTTGGGTTATCAGGTACAAGGAGATCACTAGTATGCTACTTACCTTGCCCAAGTGGATTGACTGCTACTAGAGCACATTCATTTAAGCTATAATGGGGATATGATGGAAATGAATACAGCATCATTACTACAATTTAGCGAAAGAACAGAGAAAAAAGAAGATGCGGATGATGACTATCCACAATGACTACTGCGATTGAACAGTAATGAATGCAATTAGGATTCTCTATTCGTATTTTGTAAGTGTCTCTATTGACTGAGATATGGCAGTTCGAATCCTGGCGAAAAAATATGGGAATATGCCGGGTGCGGGTGGCGCACCCAGCTGCACAATATGGCATTAGAGTGCTGCAGCTAGAGGTGGCCAACTGAGCGGTTTCGAACCGCTCGATTGGAACCAAACCGCTAATTATTCCTCAAAATTCGACTCGGAGCAGGTTTGAACCGAATCGGCACGAACCGATAAAATTAACGAATCAAATACGAATCACTTTGTAGAAAACCGGGACAGGCTCAGACCGGCCCGGCGAATCCGAATCAACAAATAATGCAGCTCTGTGATTCGGCTCAGACCGGCTCACGCGATTCGAATCGGTCCACGTCTGCTGCACCAAAAAATATAGTTTTTTGTATATTCTGAATCACTTTGTATATTACAGCGGATTTACACGTCATAGGTTGTAATTTGTAATACTGCACCAAATCTGAAGAAATCACCTCCCACTTGCTAAGCTACCCCATGTGTCATTCATGCAATAACAGTTTGTAAAATATTTTAACACTTGTTTGATTTTATTCATTTAGTTTTTATTTTATTATATCAATACGGTTTGTTCTGTTTTTCTAGAAAGGAGTTCTCTCAAGTTATTTGTAAAATAATTTTTTAATTAATAAAATTTATACGAGGTACCGTCCTTTTTAAATTAAAATACAAAAAAATTATTAAATTAAATTAAAATATGAATTATTTAAATTAAAAAAAGAACCGTTACAATCCGTGAATCCGCGAGCCTGTCACGAGTTCGATGGCTGAGGCCCAACTCGGGATCGGACCGGACCGCCTAACAAGCCGGCCGGCCACGAGTCAGCATTTGAGAATTCGTTTCGTGGCCAACTCGGCTCGGCCCGCCCCGGACCGACCGGTTGGCCACCTCTAGCTACAGCCCAGCTTTCTAAGTTATTTTCATATTAAGTCAGACTTGGATAGAATTTTTTCTCTTCAAAAATAAGTAAGCATCTAAGAAGCATGAGTGCGGGTACGGGGATACAGGAATTCGGCAAATTTAAGAATATGGGGTTTCAGGTGCGGGGGATTCGACAAATATTGATATATTAAAAAATATATATTATGCATGTATTTTAAGAGTTACATATATATTTAAACCAAATAATCAAATAATTAAGTTCAATATCCTTTACAATTTATAATATAATTATTTAATAACACAATTATTACACTATAAGGTAGTTAAGTGATAAAATATTCAACTAATCACAAAACTAATCATTAACAAGAATCCTCAAGAATCCCCGAGTATCGAAGAATCCTCAAGAATCGAGTGTGCGGTGCGGCAGGTGAGTGAAGAATTCCTACTTTCTACGTAAGCATAGATTTGTATACTTGTTGCTAATTCAGAGTTGCATCTAACCAACTTTACCTCAAACATTATAATTTATAACCCATGAGATAGCCCCCATTCCTAATGAGAAGGCAATGACCATTCCCTGAAACAGGTTTTCAGAAAGACAAACCAAATTAAACAGATCTAGTAGAAGGGAAAAACACAGTTTTACTTGTTTAATAATCCAAAACTCACCACTACTCCAAGAAGTGACAAGTAGCCCAAAAAGCTATAGAGGGTAGAAGTTTCTGATACATGACCCTGAGATTGATTATCAATGTGAGAGACAAATGACAAATTGTGCAGCATGAAATTAAGGCAGACAGTTGAATAAATTTTACTTCTTGTTATTGTCTTTTATTTTCATTTCAAAAAATACTCCCTCTGTTTGTGTTTATTAGACGTTTTAGAAAAATGCATTTGTTTGTAATTATTAGTTGTTATCAGTGTCCAATGTAATGTCAACTATCTCATTCCTTAGTTGCCCTTATTTATTGTCTATATTTATAATCAGATGTTACAAATGGTGTGTAAAATGAAGGGGCATGAATGTAAAACAGTGTCTTCTTAATGATAGTTTAGGAGTATTTCAATAAATTTTCTTAATACCTGTGCAACATCCTTAAACGTCTAATAAATCAAAACAGAGGGAGTACATCTTCTACACATCTGTGCATACTTCGAGACTCGGCAAGATCTAAATGGGGCTTAGGTACATACAAACTTGCAAAAAAAAAAGTATTGAAGAAATATGATTGTCAAATAATTGATCAAATGAGTGCATAATTAGTACTGCTCAACTCTTTGCTAAATATATCTACGAAGGAATAAGCATGCAATTTCATAAGTGTACAAAATATTGCTATTTAGATTACAATACTTACAGCAACCCTCAAAATTTCCACATTGAATATTATTAAGATGCCTAAAAAACCTTAAACAGCGCATTCTAAAGCATAGAATCTAATTAAGAAAATAAAATTTTGAAGGAGATGATTTTAGCTTACAATCTACATTGATTTAGGATGTCAACCTCCATAGATATTCAACTAAACCTATTTTATCAAAAGCTATTCCTCAGGGGCTATTCAACAAAAGGATTTTAGCTTATAATCGAAAGCTATTCCTCAGGGGCATTTTATCAAACACTCTGCAATCACACAATGCATTTGCCTTTGTAATCAATATTTACACCTCAAACAGTGCATAGTCGAAAGCTATAAACACCGATTGCCTAACAATTGATCATAATACAAACAAAGAAATCAAAATTCAACTACAATCAATTACCCAAATGCCTAAGAAATTGATGTAGATATGGATTGATCGCCCTTGAACTACCTTGAAAAGCCGTACTAATACAAAGTAATCCCTCCAACAATTTAAATACCCACTCTTGCACCCTATTAAGGTGTTCGCAATCAGGTTAAACACTGCCTCTCCTCTCCCATGAATGCATACGGAGTAAAAAAAATCTACACATCCTTCGTTTTTTAAGTGTTTGGACAATAATTATACAGAATTTTTTAAACGGAATTTTTTTAAAATCATACAATTTTGAGAAATTACCATGTATATTATTTTTTCAATCTTATTTTCAAAAATACAACCTTCTCCAATATTATTTTTACTGTATTTTTGAAAATACGCAACCACCATATATATGGTTGCATATGCAACCACCGTATTTTTGAAAATAATTTAGATAATGTAGTATTTTTGAAAATAAGATTGGAGAAGGTAGTATTTTTGAAAATAAGATTGAAAACTTGGTTATGAATAAAAAAAAGCCCTACCCCTTTCGTCTCATTCAATTGTATATGATATTTTTTGACCCGTTTTTTAATACTCTTTTAAAATATAGCTCCATAATATATTTTTAAATTATTTTTTTTGAATAAAAGTTTAATGTTTAAAATTTTATTTAAAAAATTCAAAAAAATATTACCGAACTATACTTTATAAGAGTCTGAAAATACGTGCAAACAATGAACGTATAAAATTCTGACGGATGGAGGGAGCAGCCGTCATGAACTGATCCAACAATTGTTTGGGTGGAGCTTTTAAGCCACGCTTTTGGAGTTACAAGTTAGAAGCACTTATTCGTACTGTTTGTATAAAAAATCGAGAAGCACTTGTATAAAACGGTTTTAGTGCTTAGCATGTGCCCATGGGCACACACTAGACAAACCCCTTATAAAAAGCTAAGAATTCTAACTTTTGTTTCATGACTTATATTTTTTTCCAAACATTTTAATCACTTATAAATTTTAACTAAATACTATTTTATTTTTTTATTTTAAATAAGAAGTATTTATTTTAAATTAATCGAAACGATCCTGAACATCTGTGGGTTAATATGCCGGGGACCAGGACTAATACACTTTTGTTATAAACAATAGCCAATCTAGAATAGGCTAGATATGTATATGAAAGGAAAATGTACATGTTTGTTGGGCTTGACATTATACGATTAAAAGAGCCCTGTTTCTGTTAAATAGAAGGTGCCATGCAGTTGGATATAGCTGGAAACGAGTCCTGGCTATACTCGTTAACTAAATTTGAATCGTTACATATTATGTAAAACTAGTTGAGAAACCGCGCGTTGCGGCGGCTTATAAAAATTATATTAATAATTTAATATTAATATTTGTAGAATAAAATAATTTTATGACTGTCAATAAAAAGTATATTAATGTTTCAAAGTTAATATTTGTAGGATAAAATAAATTTATATTATAAAAATCTTGATGTAACACCAGTACTAATATATAAAATTGCAAAATTGAACTATAATTCATGGTGAAAAAATGAAAATAAATTTATACACGTAATTAACAATTTAAAGTATGACGAATCTTAATTTTATTTGTTTTTTTTAAAAGTAATCATGTTCTTACATTGTCACCTTCTCCCAATTTTTTTGGATTGATTGTGCACAAAAACATCTAACTTAAATATAACTACCCTTTTAAAAGTTGCTTGAACGAAGCAAACAGATAATGCATGAATAATTTTTTCATGTATACAAAGTAAATAATATAAAAATTAACAACAACAAACATGTCTGATGAACAAAACAAATATTATAAAAGAATAACCAACAAACATACATCACTAATAGTTAATTTATTGAAATCAACCATCAATATCATGTTAAGACTATATTCTTTTCCTATGTTTGGATTTGTCGACTCCAATATAACGGTTTATAATTACATTTGCTTGCATCAACTTTTACTGTATAAACAGCCTTCACTTATCGTTATAGAAGAACGACACCTTCGAGTTAGAAATCGAGCAAGAGAAAGGTATTTTTAATTTTTGATATTTTCCTTCCAAAACTTTCAAAAAATTAGAAAAATAGAACGGAGCGATGTGAGAGGCGCCACCTACACGCCCCTCGTTTCTCTTTTAAAAATCGAGTAAGAGAACTAAATGGTAGGTTTGTGGTACTGAGAGAGGAGGTTGTGTTTAGATGATCCAAAACCCTACGATCTATACGGGTATTTATAGGTGCAGAGAGACTTGTTTGCTACTCTTTCCCATAATTAAATAATCTGAACAAAATCAGATTAAAATTTTCAAGCTACTATATTCCATAAATAATCTGTCTTTCCCATAATTAATTAATCTGAAACAAAATCAGGTTAAAACTTTCAAGCTACTATATTCCATAAATAATCCGAAACAAATAAAATTTGATGAACTTGTAAGACGTCGTGTTTCGATGGTATTAATTATATTGGTTGGCTAATATTTTAAATTGTTATAGATAAAGTATATCAGTTTAATACGGTAATAAATAATTTTATAATCTTCCTACAGATTTCGTACTGATATATGTAGAGGTTCGAGAAATATAGTCATTAATAGAAGGTTGACCATAATTATAAACAACAGGTGGGTGTGGTTGGAATGTTTTTTTTAGGAGATTGGCTATATTTTTATTTATTGTATGTCAATTCAAGTTTTAGCTAAAGATTATTTATGGTTGGAGGGGGTGTGAATGAGGAGAGAGGACGCGTTTCTTGAAGGTTTTTTCCGAGATCGCTTGATTATGAAGATTGTGTGAAGAAGGACCTTGTATTCGGAGGAGTATGTTCAATTAAAAATTAGAGGAAGATATTGAAGAGTATGTTCAATTGAAGATTAGATGAAGATATTGAAGATCCCTCCGAGATGATATAAAGACCATGAAATCTGGAGCGCATCTAGCAATGATCTACACCCCAATCATGTATTTTGTTGGATTATTCTCGCTGAGATATGAGGTAATCAAGATACATATTGAAGGCCCTTAGGAATAATTCGAAGAATGATCGCATATTGTGATCATGCATTGTTGTGGGTTATACTCGCTAATAATTGGGATGATCATATACTTCGATAGTTTAGAAAGAGATCTTATCTTATACTCTAGAGGGTTATCCTCACCGATGGATAAAAGTTTGGGGATGCCAGGATTATCATATTTATTCCATATGTCCCTGCCCATGATACAAAAGCAATGGTTAATGTTACTTTCAATAATTTGGGGCAATGCCAAATCTGTGATGTATTTGAATTTGAAACGAGTTATTGGGTTTTAAGACTAGGTCTTGAGTGAGCTCTCCCTTCGACAATATCAAAACCGTCTCAACAAAAAATTTGTGAAGACTCTATAAGACTTATCTAAGACATGGACCACCGTCTTGACTATAGCCTCATCCACAAAAAACTTACTTTTATTCAACTTATATTTCTTGACCTATAAGAATTATGTATGGTATGATTTCTATAAATATAATAAACTTTGCATATCTTAGTTATTGAAAATTGAGAATATAAAAGCAATCTACAGTTTCTTTAATCACAATTATTCATAAACACACAATCATCACACACCCACGGTTTTTCCGTCAAAAACCCATCATGACAAGTTTTTATTTCATTGACAAATTTTTTATCTTCGTTATTTAACAAATTTTATTATATTAAATCATTCGTCTAGTGTTGATAAAATCTAGCTCATTAGTTGGGATAGCAGCTTATCAAAAACATGCACCTATGAGAAACACCGTGGACTAGTCCAATATTTCATGCTAGTAATGAACTTGTGGGCTTGTGGCCATCAAATCAAAGTCAACCTAGGCCTTTAGTCAACTATGATAAAGCAAGTAGTCTATGCCTTTTTATGTGAATCATTGACAATTGACATAAAACATAGGAGGAGTAATACTTCTTCCATCAGCGTAGTGTTAGTGTATATCATGCTTTGATTCATGAATTCGAATATGGTACTCCCTCCGTCCCAGTTATTTGTATACAAATGACTGGGACACGGAAATCAAGAAATTGTGTAAGAAATTAGTAAAGTTAGATGAAAAGTGGGTATAGTGGTGGGACTCATGTATATTTAATACTCCCTCTGTTTGGATATAATAGTCGTTTGACTTTTTTACACGTACTTTTAAGAGCTTTGACCGCACTCTAAAAATTATTATTTTTAAATTTTTTCTTTTGTGAATAAAAATATATCACTAATACTTTTATTCACAAAAAGAAAATTTTAAAAATAATAGTTTTAGGTGTGCGGTCAAAGCTCTTAAATGTGCGTGCAAAAAAATCAAAAGACTAATATATCCAAACAGAGGGAGTAATAGATTTGAGACAGTGGAGGAAAGTAGTGGGTGTAATAATGTTTATATTATTATAGAATGAAGATAGTGGAGGAAAGTAGTTGGTGTAATGATATTTTATATTATAAAAGTTTACTATTTTTGGAATGTATACAATTGATGGGACGTCCCAAAAAGGAAACTGTATACAATTCACTGGGACGGAGGGAGTAGTACTCTTTTTCGTTGGTCATAATGGTATTTAATTTCAGGCCACTTGTTACCGCCGCTAATTTTATTATGACCACCGTAATACTTTTCATATTATTTTAAATTATTTATTCATATTATTTAAAATCCAGTATAGTTAAACGGCTTAGAAATTTAGCAACAAAATTTTGAATCTTGCCCAATTAAATATTCACACATTTGATTTGTGTAAATAAAACATCAATGGGACGTGAAAATGCAAATCGGTAGAATGGACCGAGGCTTTGTTTGGTATTACGATTACAATTCGCAGTTGCAGATTTTGTTAAAAACTGAAAAATTATCTGATAAATTTAAAAGTAGTTTTTCGAAAGACAATTTTTAGTTTCAAAAGCTGCTTCCTTGCTTTTAGGAAAAACATATCTTCATATTCTAAAAAAAAAACTATTTTTCAGTTTTTACGAGAAGTTGTCCAGGTTTTCAATATCAAACCTTATAAAAATTATTATTTTTCTATATTACAACTTAAAATACTTTCAAAATAAGCCTAAGTTGGTGTTGATATATCAAAGATTTTATTTTTAAGTCTAAATCGGTGAAATTATTTGAATCCAGACTCAAACAAAGTTATTTTAATTCATTGCATTTTGATGGACAGTGTGAACATATTTGTTTACTACTCCCTCCGTCCCCCTCAATTGTTTACATTGGAGGGGGACATGTAGACCAAGACAATGTATGAAAAATGAGTAAAGTTAGATGAAAAGTGAGTAAAGTGGTGGGATCCATCAATATTTAATAATAGATTTGAGATAGTGGAGGAAAGTAGTGGGTGTAATAGTAGTTTTTATTGTTAAATACTATGCAAATAGTGGGGGAAGACAGTGGACTCATATGAGTCCACAGAATCGGTGTGTCGTTTAGTCATTAGAGAAGACAAAGTAATACTAATATTCAAAACACAGACTCGTACGCAACGTTAACTAACTTATGCATTTCCACTAGTATTTCGCTGCGAATCTGTGAACACAGCACTACAGCAGTAACCTGCTCCAAATAAAATTATTGATCTATTTATCCCGTTAATTTGATAGAAAATTTTAAGATACATAATAATATATTTAATATAAATAATAATATTTTTTTGTCATATATTTAATAATATTTAGTATTGAATAGTTTAATCATAAATATACAGAATAAGTATTCAAAAAATTACAAAACACAATCACATAAAATGAAAAATAGACACTACTATAAATAAATATTCCAATACATCCAAATATCCAATGTATAAATATTCCGATACATCTCAAATATGACGAAAAACGAACACCAAACAGTATCATGGTCCAGATACATTCAAAACAAGTGATTAATTTTTGGCAAAATATTAATCGAAAGAATGGATTGATTGTGTTTTACTAAACTCAAACAACCCAATTACACGTCACATCTTTTGCGGTAATTAAAATGAGCTGGTCAGCGTTCACACGCTTTTCAATTCAAAAACAATTACTACCCCTGCTTGCCTATATATACCCCCATACACACAATCATCGCGTGCACCAAACTCCATCCACACTTCCCGCGTTTACTTCTGGAGAGAGAGTAGAGAGAGAAACACCACCAATATCCTCGCAAGTCGTCGCCGACGACTTCACATTATCTCTCCGGTAAGCACTCGATCGAGATTATTAATTTATCAAGTTTATTAATTTATATCCGTAGCTGTTAATAGTAAGTTAGTAACGGAATCTATGAAGTCCGCAACTGAATATTCAGCTCATTGAAGAATCATGTTTGTTACAACTGTTGTTTAATATTTAAGTTATTTAAGTAGAATCTCGAATAAAATAGTGTCGAAAGTCGTCGCTGTCGATTTAAAAATGGCGTGATCGATAGAGTGAACTGAAAAGGACAGCTAACTAATGATAAGTGTCAAGTAGTAGTATACACACGTAGACAGTAAGATATAATTTGTTTGTTTGTGAATTATTTGCGATTTGTTTAGCTTTGAGAGATCCGCAGAAGCCGGTTTGCTTGTCGAAAAATTGTGAATTACAATCTTATTCTTTTGTAGTTTAGTATCTTTGGCCGGCTATGGAGAAAGTCAATTGTATCTTCGTAAACAGCTAATGTGAAACCATGCTGTATATGTAATCCTTCTGGTTTAAGCTCATTGTGTCGATTTTCGAAGAAAGTTTCTACTTATAGAAAGTTTGTACTTATAGAGGTATGTTAGTATGTGTGCGATAGTTTTTGAAAGGAATATAAGTGTCTAATTGCTTTGATTTAGGCTTATAGTGTTGTTTTGCAAAAAAGGTTTGTGAGTTACGTTAGTAGCTTGATTCTTTTTACGGTATTTATGTGTTTATTGTTGGATGTTCTATTTGTAAAGAAAAAGTGATAATAATATGTTTGAGGTTGCAAGTTGTAATTGTAGAAAAATTGTGTAGTGAATTCGTTTGTTTCAAGCTCATAGTATTAGTTGTTGAAGAAAGTTTGCTTTAAGAGATTGGAGCTAAGGAGGTATATTAATATGTTGCGTGTGTTAGGTTTTTGTTATTGAGAAATACTTGCTTGATTTGGATTATGGATTGATACGAGTTTGTTTAGTGCCTTGATTTGTCTGTGTTATTTATATGTTAATATTGGAAGTTCTATATGTGAAATTGATGATTATGTAGCTGAAATTTGTTAGTGGTAATTGTGATAATATGCTAATCTGGGAGACATGTATAACTGCAGAAGAAAGCTGTATGTACTTGTCTGCATTGCTTGCATAAGATTTTGTTGTTTTGTTCTAAATAAAGTAACTGATCTTTGTTTTGTTCTCAGATTAGTCAGTGAGGCGAGGGAGATACTGAAAATTGTAATTTTTATGTTTGTGTAACTTTTTGTGGATGTAGGTTGTAGGATGGGGGTTCTTAGTGAAGATGGAACAGGGCTGAGGAGGAGAGGGTGTTCGTGTTCAAAAGAAGATTTTCTTCCCGAGGAGTCATTTAGGAGCTGGGGCAACTATGTGAGTGCCTTGAAGCAGACTCCCTCCCGGTTCATGGACCGGGTACTGACTCGATCAGCTGACCAGGCTGAGCTGGAAGTCAAATCTCGGAGCCACAATGAAATGAAGAAGACTCTAAACTGGTGGGACCTTATGTGGTTTGGTATGGGTGCTG
Source organism: Daucus carota subsp. sativus (assembly GCF_001625215.2). Taxonomy (NCBI): domain Eukaryota; kingdom Viridiplantae; phylum Streptophyta; class Magnoliopsida; order Apiales; family Apiaceae; genus Daucus; species Daucus carota. Next base: position 47,796,262 of record NC_030381.2, on the reverse strand, counting down.
TGATTGGAGCTGGAATATTTGTTCTCACTGGGTTAGAAGCTAAGGAGCATGCTGGCCCTGCCGTTGTTCTCTCCTATGTCGTATCTGGAATCTCTGCTTTGCTCTCTGTATTTTGCTACACTGAGTTTGCTGTGGAGATCCCTGTTGCAGGTATATAAACATAAGAACTACATGCTATTACGGGGTCACAACTTGAACAAGATCATTAACTTATATCTTATTGGAAAATTTGGTAAAAAAAATTCTCTACCTGAGGTAATGTGCCCATAAAAAAGAATGGAGTACCTTGGTATTTATACATTTGAATACATTTATTATAAGATAATTTAGTGAAACACCGATCTCGTGCTATTAGATTCATTCAGTTTTGGTTGGAAATCGCGAAAGCATGTTATTAGTTTTAATAATTTACCGTTCAGTAACTTCCCGTTAAATGACAAAACTTTATAGTGCATAAGATAAACCTTGGGGGTTGTGGTTCTTTGTTTGGTAAGATGTCCAGATCCATGGCTACCTGGTCCTTGTAGCATTACAACTTTGTATCACATATCTGGCCGCCTGCACCCCTTGGCAGTTTCGCTCAACTTCAGTCCTTCGATTTAATGTATAATCCTCATATTCTGGGCTTACCATCTGTTGACATGAACAAGCATGTGTCGTGGGAACGCGTTTTTGTTTGTATGGTTGTTTTTACAGTTGGATTCTTTCCTTTTTTCCAGGTGGCTCATTTGCCTACCTACGAGTTGAACTCGGTGAGTTTGTGGCCTTCATTGCTGCCGGAAACATAATTCTTGAGTACATAATTGGTGGTGCAGCAGTGGCTCGATCATGGACATCCTATTTAGCCACCCTTTGCAACCAAGATCCAGATGATTTTCGTATTCATGCCAGCGCGCTTACGGATGACTACAATGAACTTGACCCCATAGCTATTGGCATAATCGCAGTCATTTGTCTGTTTGCAGTTTTTAGCACCAAGGGGTCATCTCGTTTGAACTACATTGCCTCAGTCGTCCATATTGTAGTGATTCTCTTCATCATAATTGCTGGTCTTATTAATGCTGACACTGATAACTACCGTGATTTTGCACCCTATAAAGTACGCGGGATCTTCAAAGCCTCTGCTGTCTTATTTTTCGCATATGTTGGATTTGATGCTGTTGCAACGATGGCAGAGGAGACTAAGAATCCTGCTAGAGACATCCCTATTGGTCTTGTAGGTTCAATGGTGATTACCACCACTTTATATTGCTTACTAGCTATTACACTCTGTCTCATGCAACCCTACAAGGATATCGACAAAGATGCTCCATTCTCTGTTGCATTTAAAGCTGTAGGAATGAATTGGGCTAAATATGTCGTTGCAGCTGGAGCACTAAAAGGCATGACATCAGTTTTACTAGTTGGAGCTGTGGGTCAAGCTCGATATTTGACACACATTGCACGAACTCACATGATGCCACCATGGTTTGCCAATGTCAGTCCTAAAACAGGAACTCCAATTAATGCAACAGTTGTCATGCTTGCGGCAACTGCAATTGTTGCATTCTTCACTAAGCTTGATGTCCTTGCCAACCTCCTCTCAATCTCAACCCTTTTCATCTTCATGCTTGTCTCTGTTGCACTTCTTGTACGTCGCTACTATGTTAGTGGTGTGACAACAACTGCTGACCGCAATAAATTCATCGCATGTATAGCCCTCATACTCGGTTCCTCAATTGCGACTTCTGCATACTGGGGAGTTACTGAGGACTGGATTGGATATTGCATAACTGTGCCAATTTGGATACTGGCCACTATTGGAATCAAGGTTTTCGTTCCTCATGCACGGGATCCAAAGCTCTGGGGAGTTCCATTGGTGCCATGGTTGCCATCTGCATCCATTGCCATTAACATTTTCCTTCTTGGATCCATTGACAGTGCTTCATTCGTCAGGTTTGGAGTCTGGACTGTCTTGCTATTGATATATTACATATTCTTTGGCCTTCACGCTTCGTATGATATTGCCAAGGAATATGAAGGCAAAGATTACGCAATGACATTGAAGAAGACCGAAGAGGGTAATACTCTATCCACTGCATCTATGGCTGTTGCTGCTGATCAGAAGAACGGTCATGCAAATCCCAGTACCTAAACTTGTTTCTTAACATACACGTGTGCAGCATTTAGAATTTTCAACTGTGCCACTCTTCTATTGCCTTTTACTATTATATGTAATATGTAATTATGAAAAAAATGTAGTCTTATGTAATGAAAATCTGCAGGTTTGTCTAGTAAAATCACTGTGATTAACTTATCATATGCAACAAGATTGTTCACATGAGTACAGGTACTTGACAGTATTTCGAGGAATATGTACAAAAATTCGCTCCAGCGGAGTTCTAGTCATTTCCTAAATATAAGATCATTTATTATTTGAGTTTTAATGATTAAATATTCAACTCCTATTTAGCAAAAAAAAAAAAATATATTCAACTCTCACTTTTTACAGATTTTCTCTCATAACTTTTTTTAAATATTTTTTACTAAAAGAATTTGGATATAATATTGTAATAATAATAGTGAACCCAAACAGGGATTTGTTGTTTCTTAAAGTTTAAATTATTTTTATCAAATCTTTAAGAAACCTTATTAGTTATTAGGACGCGATGTTCCGTTCATCCGTTGTATATACTCTGTAAACAATGCTGTACATGAAATTGTTCTTGCTGCTGCTAACTAACCCCGCCCAAATCTCTCCGATTTCCAAACACGTGAAAGCGGTTGTAAAAATAGGCAAAAAATCACTCTAACTCAAGGCTAATTTGCAGTTGGGTCACCGAACTCAAAAAATTTGCAAACGGATCATAGAACTAAATTTAATTTGCAATTGACTCACTGAACAAATAAAAACTTGTATTTAGGTTGTGTCGTTAAGTATCAGCTGAATTTAGCGGAATCCGTTAAAAAAATCGATTTTTTTAAAAATTCTGAAAACTTAAAATAATCTGAAATTTTTTAAAAAACTTTAAAAAATATAGAATTTTTTAAAAAAATGTAAAAACTTTGAAAAAAATCGAATAAATCTAAAATTCAAAAAATATACCTAAAAATTTCAAAAAAATTTCCAAATTTCCAGATTTTTAAGAAGTTTTAAATTTTCGAAATCGAGTTTGAAAAAATTGAATTTTTACATTTTTTTCAAAGTTTTTTTTTATTTTTAGCGGATCCTGTTAAAGTCAACCGATAATTAACGGCGCAGTGACCTAGATACAATTTTTTATTAGTTCAATGAGTTGACTGCAAGTTAAATCTAGTTATGTGATCCATTTGCAAGTTTTTTGAGTTCAGTGTCCTAATTGCAAGTTGGCCATGAGTTCAATGATCTTTCTGCCAATTAACCCGATTTGTATATAAATTTTCAAATTTATCCTTTTATTTTTATTATTTCCAGTACGTTATTACACTTACATGTGAATATAGTGCAAAAGAATAGAAATAATACTTGAAATATAATTTAACAGACTTTGCTTAATATATTTTATTTTTCAAAAGAGACTATTAAAATGGAATGAATGGAATAATAAATGTCATTGAATTAAAAGATAAGAATATGTTGTTATATTAAAAATCTTATCTATGGCTACAACTTCTTAAATTTTCGAAGATACTTACAAAATTAGTGGAAAAAAACATCTCATCTAGTCAATTTAAAGATATCCAATTTCCTGACAAAAAAAATCTCCAATTTGATTTTTAATCTAGTAATCCACAAAATAAACTTTAATAGTATTTTTTTTTCAAGAAACTGTAATAGTATTAAAATGGCCCCAAAATGTAAAATTTATAACCAGCTTTGACTTGCATCAACTATCAACCACCACCTTTTGGGCAGTCCACTCCCCCTCTTCTTAGTCACCGTCAATTCCAAGGTAATTCCGTTTACACTTTCTTCAAGCTTTGATCTCCTATTTTACAATTACATATTTGTGTTTGTTTGTGAATACACTGTACAGTATACTATACATGTGTAACAAAATTTTTGAATTGTTTAAATTTATACGCAAGTTGATTTTAATAGTTACCCCTAAATTTTATAATTTTATTGCTTTTTTACAAACAGCTAGAAGTTTGATAATCACTAGTACATTTTTGTATATGTGCCATGTGGTTGATTTATGCCTAATCAGGAACCCTCGAATTTTGTTTTAAAAAGAATGTCTAGTTTTTGTAATACTTATGTGATAAAATTTTGGTATTAATTTAATCTACACCCCTAAAATGAGTATATATGTGAATAATTTAAGACAACATTGAATAGATTCTACAAAAAGGATGAATTTAAATATAGAAATCAGTGTATGATTATAGTTACTAATGTTCTGAGTGATGATTAAGATTGAATATTATTTAGTGAATCTCTGGCATTGTAGCCTAGAAGATGCCTCTTTTTTATTGATACACGTGAGGTCGAGAGTTTAAGTCTGCAACGGATAAATTGTATTCTAGATAATAAATATCTAGCACCATAGCATAGGGAACAGTCCTCTTCTTCTATTATCAAGCGTTTGAAGGTTTGAATCTTGGCGAAAGTAGTTAAATATATGCGATGAATCTGTACCGAGTGTGTGTGAAGAGATTAGTGGATATGCATAATGCATTACAGATTTAAGAAGTGTAATAAGAAAGGTAGCTTAATGGATGTGATATATTAACAGATTCTGTTTTAAACTGATTGACAAATGGTTTGGTGTTTAAGCAGCTTAACTCATACTAGTACTAATAATTGAAATGGGTAAATATAATAGCCACCACTTGGTGTTCACTTATGTAAAGAATTGGTGCTTAACCCTTTCCTTAAACCTACCCATATGTTGCTTACTCGGCCTCTTTTACTACTCGTGGTACTGTTAAATTCATTGGGTTTTTGGTGTGTCAAATTGTGATCATAATTTGCATAGACCCTTGGATATTTATACAGCATGACAATAACAAACAGCCAGCAGAAGAATACGTGTTTAAGTATACCTCTGTTCATGGTGATTAAGACTGTTTTACGGATAGTTGGCATGGTTAAGACTCCTTAACTATATTCTTCTGTTATGTGTTGATTTACACTAATTATATGATGGCCCAAAACCATAGTATATAGGTGCAGAGATGACTAAAATTACATGTAGAATTTTCTTGGATTACCAATTTGAATAGAAAAGAATCTCTTCTACATAAACAACTTGTATAAGAATTCCATGTTCCTTATAAATCATGATCTCTAGTTGTACGACAATTTTGGGTAATTATCTAACAGCATCCCAAATGGTTGTTAATAAAGTGTGTTGTGTTCTCCTCAAATCGTAAAAGCCTCATATAATTTTATTTCTCTGGTTAATTGTCACGAGCACCTTAAATGAGACAGTAACTAAATAAGCCATATCAAAAACTCTAAATAAGATTCTTTACATATTTGGCAGGAGAAAATGTCGACAGGTGATGGAAGTGATCAAGGCAAGGTCAAATCAAGGCGTTTTGGGTGCAACAAGGATAATTTCTTTCCAGGAGAATCATTTCAAAGCTGGGGTAATTATGGAAGGGCATTACGTGACACAAAATCGCGGCTTAGAAATCGCCTCCTGACACGTTCTAGTGATGAATTAGAGCTACATGAAATGCGTGGTAGGAGTCAGAATGAGATGACAAAAACGTTGAACTGGTTTGATATCATCTGGTTTGGTGTTGGGTCTGTTCTGGGAGCCGGAGTTTTTGTCTTGACTGGACAAGCTGCGAGGGACCATGCTGGACCTGCTGTCATAATATCATACCTCATTTCAGGTTTATCTGCTCTGCTTTCTGTTCTCTGTTATACAGAATTTTCTGTGGAACTTCCTGTTGCTGGAGGCTCATTTGCATATTTGAGAGTCGAGCTTGGTGATTTTATTGCGTATGTTGCTGCCGGAAATATTCTTTTTGAGTATATCGTAAGTGGAGCAAGTGTGGCACGCTCATGGACTTCATATTTTGCAACATTGTGTAACCACAAACCTGATGATTTCCGCATACATGCTTCAGTTTTAGCGGACGGGTTCAACCAGTTAGATCCAATTGCGGTGCTTTTATCAATTTCCATCTGTGTTGGTGCATCTCTGAGCATTAAGGGTTCGTCAAGGTTCAACTCGCTTGTGACTATAGTCAATATTTCTGTCATGGTATTTATCCTTATAGCCGGCTTAACTAAAGCGGATGCAACTAACTTTCAACCTTTTGCACCATTTGGCATTGATGGTGTTTTGAGAGCTTCTGCTATACTTTTCTTTGCATATGTGGGATTTGACGGTGTTTCAACATTGGGTGAGGAGATCAAGAATCCGGGGAGAGACATACCTATTGGCCTCATTGGTTCGATGATTATTATTATAACAACTTATTGCCTTCTCGCAGCAGCATTGTGCCTTATGCAGCCATACACTCAGGTTGATGTTGATGCACCATTCACAATCGCATTTACAGCCGTTAAAATGAATTGGGCGAAATATGTAGTAGCCATTGGTGCATTAGAAGGAATGACAACAGTGCTGCTTTCAAACATCATCGGTCAAGCCCGATATGTTACTCACATAGCACGAACCCACATGGCTCCCCCGTTTCTCGCTGCAATAAATGAGAAAACCAAAACACCGGTAAACGCCACTGTTATAATGACCATTGCAAACTGCATTGTTGCATTTTTTACTAGCCTCGATATCTTGGCAAACCTTCTCTCAATCTCCACACTGTTTATATTCTCACTAGTTTCCATTGCGCTATTAGTTAGAAGATACTATGTTTCCGGAGAGACTACCAATGCAGACAGAAACAAGCTTATAGGATTCTTGACTATGATCATAGTTTCTTCTCTAGGCTTAGCTCTTGTCTGGGTATTTAGCAAGAATAAAGTGGGATATATCGTGTGTGTAGCTCTGTGGATTATTGCTACCCTTGGACTAAAGCTAACTGTTAAAGAAGCAAAGAAACCGAAATTGTGGGGTGTTCCATGGATGCCTTGGTTGCCATCGGCTAGTGTAGCGACCAACGTCTTCATTATGGGTTCAATTGATGGATCGTCCTTTATCAGATTCTCAATCTGGACAGCGGGATTGTTAGTCTACTACTTGTTTGTAGGATTGCATGCTTCATATGATGCAGCGAATGAAACCAGGGAAAAATTTGATGCTGCACAAGCTGAAGCTGCAACCAAACATCAGAGTTACAAGTAGCATTGTACTACTTGAATGCATTTTGAAGCTGCAACCAAACATCAGGGAAAAATTAGGTATTTTGGTTGCTTGTTAGTTTAATGTAGGAGTGTTCTCCTCCAAATTTGATGGTCTAAACTTGAATGCATAAACATAGATTTTATCTGAATTTTACTTTGAAGCATAATGATATCTTATATTTCATTGTCTGCACAATTTATCAGTTCATATTTAGTACAGAATAAGTTAGATGAGAACATAATTCTGTCAGTATAACTATACAATTGACCCGCTAATACGCGAGGGACGAGGGTCAACCAAATTGTCTAGATTTTAAGAATAAGAATCGCCCAAAGTTTAGTTACATCAAACGAACTTTCAAGTTGGTCGGGACTTTCTTAATTAGTTGCTAAATAAACTTGAGAATCATTTTTGATCTGAAGATCTTGCTAAGTCGTTTGTGTAGTGTTATGTAAATTTTTCCGGATCAAATATGGCTTACAACTTAAAGTAATTTTGGTGAAATTTTTACTCCCAATTCCCACATATCTCAGCAACAGTTTGATATGGTAATCCTTTTTCACCTACCTAATTACACAAATACTTTAATTTTTTTCTATTTTTTATTATTTACATTCTCCAACTACAAATGTCACCTTAAAATTACAAGATACGGAAAGTTTAATCGTCAAACATTTCGGTTTTTTTCTTTTAGAGTGTGTAGTTTATACAAGTATCTCTAAAAGTTTAGGTGACATGCTAAAAATAAAATTCATAAATAATACATATAAATTTCACCACTCTAATAACATAAAACTGATGTCTATAATTATAGTCAAACTGGATTGTCGAATATCTCTGTAATGAAATATCACATCATCAATTATTATATTCAAATAATATATCTTATTAATAGACACTTGAAATAATAAAAATATGCTTTTTTTCTGGCAAGGCTCATCGAAACATCGACAAAAATCTACAAATTCAATGTAACCAACCATTTTTAATCATTGAGAATGCTCTAAGTAATCAAATTAGAAATAATGTTTAATAAATGACAGTAACTGAGGGTTGATTTTATTAAATGATTAAACAAAATAAAATTGTTGAAATGTATTTAGGGAAGCAATATAGTATATAACAAACTCTGATACCCTAGTAGTAGCGTGAGTCCACCGCTGAGCCGCTGTATAAATATTTCTAAGCCTAAGTAAAATCATTTGTTCTGCTGCCTCCACTTGATACTTCATATACTCATCTGGATTCAGAGGTTTGTTTTCTCACTATCATCACATTACATACAAATTTTTTCTTATATAATTAGTAAAACATGTGACGTGCACATATTAGTGTAATTATATAAATCATGTGTTCTGGATCACATGTGTGTATACATGCAGTACAAAATGAATAATGAACGTGTTGTGCAATTGTAACTTTTAAGTATAATGTGTGTGCATGTTCGAAATGGTGTATTTTAGGTTGAGAATATCATATGTTTCAATCGTTATACTACTAGGGTATTAGAGTTTGTTACATACTCCGACCCGTATCCATGTTGGACACTTTTAGTCGAGTCCGGGTAACATAGCTAAATGTTCCTGGCCATTAGCCCGACAGGGACGGAAGCAGGGGAACTATCCTGAAGCTCTTCACCCGAGCTAGAAAATTTAATAATTTTTCTTATTCTTGTTTTGATTAAACTCACTATCTATTAATTTTTGGGAAGCATACTTTGTGAGTGTTTTGTCAAATGCATTTTGGCAGGACACTAGGATGGGTGACAATGATACTGGTGGCCAAGGCGCAATCATATCAAGGCGCCATGGATGCAGCAAGAATGATTTGTTCCCTGAAGAATCGTTTCGAAGCTGGGGAAACTATAGCAGGGCAATCCGTGCCACTAAATCACGCTTTAAGAATCGTCTCCTGACGCGTTCAAGTGACAACCTGGAGATAAATGAAATGCGCGCTAGGAGCCAGAATGAGATGAAAAAAACACTCAATTGGTTTGATATCATGTGGTTCGGTGTTGGTTCAGTAGTAGGAGCTGGAGTTTTTGTCCTCTCAGGACAAGCTGCTAAGAATGATGCAGGCCCTGCTGTCGTGATCTCGTACCTTATTTCGGGTTTATCTGCTCTGCTTTCTGTCCTCTGTTATACTGAATTTGCTGTGGAGCTTCCTGTTGCTGGAGGCTCATTTGCGTATCTGAGAGTAGAGCTTGGTGATTTTTTGGCCTTTTTGGCTGCTGGGAATCTTCTGCTAGAGTACATTTTGTCTGGGGCAAGCGTGGCACGTTCTTGGACTTCATATTTTGCCACATTGTGTAACCACAAACCTGATGATTTCCGCATACATGCTTCAGTTCTTGCTGATGGCTACAACGAGTTGGATCCGATTGCAGTTGTTTTATCAGTGGCCATCTGCATTGGCGCGTGTCTGAGCATCAAGGGCTCTTCAAGGTTCAACTCATTCGCGACTCTGGTCCATCTTCTGGTCATGATATTTATCCTTATTGCTGGCCTCACCAAGATTGATACTTCTAATTTTCAGCCTTTTGCACCTTTTGGCGTTCATGGTGTTCTGAGAGCTTCAGCTATGCTTTTCTTTGCATATGTGGGGTTTGATGGTGTTTCGACGTTGGGGGAGGAGATCAAGAATCCGGGGAGAGACATACCTATTGGCCTCATTGGTTCAATGCTCATCACTATAACACTTTACTGCCTTTTATCAGCCACATTGTGCCTTATGCAGCCATACAGCCAGCTCGATTCAGATGCGCCATTTACAATTGCCTTCGAAGCAGTTGGAATGAGTTGGGCTAAATATATAGTCGCTTTTGGTGCATTGAAGGGAATGACTACAGTTGTGCTTGCTAACATCATTGGCCAAGCTAGATACTTCACTCACATTGCAAGAACGCATATGGCTCCTCCATTTCTTGCGGTGATCAATGAGAAAACCAAGACCCCGGTGAATGCCACTGTTATAATGACAATTGCAAACTGTCTGGTTGCCTTCTTCACAAGCCTTGATATCTTGGCAAATCTTCTCTCAATCGCCACACTTTTCATCTTCTCACAAGTTTCCATCGCGCTATTAGTCAGGAGATACTACGTGTCTGGTGAGACATCCAGTTCTGACAGAAACAAACTCATCGGATTCTTGGTTTTAATCATATTTTCATCGATAGGCTTAGCTATCGTTTGGGTAGTAAGTGAGAGTTACATTGGCTACACAGTCATGGCTGTGCTTTGGTTTGTGTCTACTCTGGGGCTGAAACTGAGTCTGAAACAAGCAAGAAAACCGAAAGTGTGGGGTATTCCATGGATGCCTTGGTTGCCAGCTGCTAGTATACTAATCAACATATTCATCATGAGTTCTATCGACGGATCTTCTTACATCAGATTCTTGGTGTGGACAGCAATTCTGTTGATCTATTACTTGCTTGTAGGATTACATGCTTCATACGATGCAGCAGTCGAAAATACGAAAGCAAGAAATGTAGCTGCAGAAATGGCCAATGTTGAAGCTGGAGTAGCACCAGTAACAGCACCAAATGCCGAAGAAGCCAGCAGAACATAGTAGCAGACAAATTCCAATAAGATTTGATCAAGCCTTTGGAGCTTGTTCAAAATTTGTTTCGTGTGACATGGCAAGGACATTGTTTTATTATTTTACATTCAGCGAGCATCAATATGTACAGGTAAAGTATTTCTTAATTACGATTCGGAATTGATTATTTTAGATTCGGAATTGATTATTTTAGTTTTCATTCTTGAGACACATCCTATTATATACTGGATCACAGATTTGACATACATATGTTAGTAGCATACGTACAATAGAAAAAACCGCTGGATATGTATAAAGGGTGCCACAGTATCATTAGAAGATTACCACAGTCTAAAAATTTTCATGTCCAGCGCTTTTTTTTACTGGACGTATGCTACTATCATTCGTATATTTTAGACCAGTTGCCCACAAATATACTGTATACTAAAAACTGCATATGTTAATTACCTCTGCGTAAAATATTTCTGCAAGACTAAAGTAGACTCTGAACTCAGAAAATTCTTACCCTATCAGCAAAAACTACTGGAAAGAGAACACTCAAATCATTCCAATCTCACATTACTCAATGTATACCTGCTATATTCTACATTGTGATGGTATCACCATGAAAATTTGGATTCTGCGTTGGCCATATTTGGCACCAGAGTGTAATTTTCAGTTTTACAGTTTTGGTCATTTGATTTCCACAAGTTGCATGTACAAAAAAATCACACCTTTTTTATAAATTACACTGGCACAAGAGGGGCTAGTCCTAAATCCCAATGGAAAAAATAAAAAAATAAGCCTAAAAAAACGCTACTCCATGTACAATAATGTACTATCTGATCATGCTTCTATCTTGAGGAGAGAGTTGAGCGATGTGCTATTGAAACGCTGAGCAAGGCCTCTTATCACAAGAACAATCACATCTCGCATGTGCCGCGTCTGAACCATCAGGTCTACTTCATTTTCACCATCTACAACAACCTTAAGTCTATGTTGATCATTTCGGAATACCTCCACCTACATTTCAGCATTTAAATATGCCAAAAATTATATTAATATAACAAAAACAAAGCAAAAAAAGAGTGGTTCATGTCAAAACTCCCAGTCACGACATCCACAAGGATAACAGTATTACAAGCATATAAAACAAACAAGGCGCCTAGAGTAAGTTTGTTGAGGAAAGGGGATTGCAGGTGGTCTGTAGAAAAGTAGATGAACATAGTGATTTTCACCTCGGAAATTTTTACGAAATATTTAATTATAAGGGATGCCATTACTTGCAAAAGATAATACTCAAAATCATGGCCAGGGCGTAATCACCTTCTAACTTGCCCAACTACTTGCTAGTTTAGGTAGGTCATAGAAGGTTTTAGATTTTTCAGGCCATTACTTGGCTAGACCTTAATGGATGTACTCAAAAGAGGGAGTATGGCGAAATTTTAATTGTATATTAGCATCTTTGAAAACTAAGGAGCAGGGATATGCGGGTAAATGCATAGTACTCAGATACACGAATTCGGAAAACATTAGAAAATATGGGATTTCGATGTGGCGCCTACGGCATAATAAAATATTATAGATATGGGTATGATATTTTATAGGATGAATTTCACTAGCAAGCGGGTAGAAGCAGATTATTACATTCGACTCTATAAGACTGTAACACAAATTTCGCTTCTCATCAACTAACATTTAATAGATGAATATGAATCCCAATTGCGCAGCATTTTATATTAGGTAAATGAGAGGGAAAAGTAGGATAATGTCAATAAAACTTTAAACATAATGGGAGGGTAGAGAAGAGACACATTTAGTGTCCTAAGTCCTAACCCAACTGAACAAGATAATGAGGGGGCAAGCCACATGGCGTATCCACTACGAACCCTTAGATCCAAATTTTTTTACACATAAGGTGTATACCTGCTTCCTAGTTAAAGCAATGCTGAATTTGTTTAATATAAGCATAATTTTTACTGAAGTTATATCCTATGTAACTGAAGATTACAACCTTAGATCCAAATTTTTTTACACATAAGGGGTATATCTGCTTCCTAGTTTAAGCAATGCTGAATTTGTTTAATATAAGCATAATTTTCACCGAAGTTATATCTTATGTAACTGAAGATTACTAGTGATTCTTATACTTGCATCGCATAGCTCTGATACCATGTTGAGAACCGGTCATCTAAAACCGTAAGGTGTTAGAGAAAGGCCCCAAATGGATCTTATGCTATATTTTAACAAATACAATGCAGACTGAATGTAGCTTCTAGGTTAATAAATTGATTTTTCCTTGGCTTGTTTTCCAATCAGAGCAGTTAAACCATAAACATGTATATCGTAGTTGAAGCCAGAGTGACTATCAAAAGCTAAACTCTATCATCAAATATGTGAACCCAATTATTTACATATCATCACCTACATCTAGATACATCAAATATAATGCAGACTGAATGTAGTTTTTAGGTTAATGGATTGATTTGTCCTTACCTTGTTTTGCAATAGTACGAGGAGTTAATTATAAACATGTAATTGTAGTTTAAGCCAGAGTGACTATCAAAGCTATCTATCATCAAAGTTTGTGAACCCCATTATATACATATTGTCGCACTTTCTTAGAGTGAAGCCATCACATCACAGTTTTCACATTTAGAGTTGAGAGTATGACAAACAAAAAAAATTTCGAACGAACAACTTCAACACTTCCAAACTATTTGGTGCTATTATTATTTGTGAGATCCAAAATATCATATGGCATGTTTGGGCACTTGGATTTCATTTGAAATTCTTGATTTGGTCAATGACATGTTTAGATAACCAAAAGAATATAGATCTAGATTTCATTTGAAATCTAGGACATTCAAACATTAGTATAAATATAAGAATTTGAAATGGCGATCCATTTCATGACATTTTAAATTCATCATTTCAAGTGAAATACATGTTCAAAAACATAATGCAATTATAAAGTTGACATATTCGGGTCACAAATAATTGTCGCTAGGTTTTATATAAGGAATCAGGTATCTCACATTATTGTAACTTATCTCAATCAAACTTACGAGTGGCAAAATCAGACCCAACCTGACAAACGAAAATACAACACGAACGTGACCTACAAAGTACGAATTCGGGTTGGGGTTTTTTGGGTTCAGGTTAGTTTCGAGTTTAACCCAAAATTGACCCTAAAAATCAGGTAATTTTCATGTTGATTTTGGGTTTGACTGAAACCAACCCAAAACTCTGTATATATAAAATAAAATGTTATTGTATACATTTATAAGAAAATACATATATTTTATATTATTATTTGAAGTATGAAATATTATATTTTAACCTAAGGTAAACAGTTAATAAGATTAATGGTATTTTTTTATTATTAAATATATATTTATTATTGAATTGGTATTCTTTTGGTCTGGTTCAGGTTGCTCGTGGCTAGTACTGCTTGGGACAGGTTGGGTATTCTGACCCGGTAAAATTTCAAGTCAGTTTGGGTTGGTTCAAATTTCTGACCCAAGTCTGTCAACCTAACCTGATACCCGAAATTGACAGCCCTCCCGACTAGGTGTAAGAGAATTATTCAGTATAAACCTTGATGCATAACAGAGAGGCATAATGCAACCAAGAAGATAGGAGTGTTTTCTATGAATAAGAAAAACTTACATGGAAGGGTGGAGCATAACTTCCACGCACTTCAGTATTGGGAAATGAAGTCTTAGAACCTGGCTTCACAACTTTCAATTTCTTTTTACCGACTTCCAAAATTCTTCTCTCAAGAGTCCCTACTGAAGAGACCTGCAATTTTGGTATATGACGATATGCATAAGATTCATATCGTAGAAGATTAACCTAATCAAAAGATATCCCAGGAAATGATAGGTTGCCAACCTTTTTCGACGATCTGTCCTTATCGCATAATGTCTGTTGCACAATACAGAATCCAGAAATATGAGTTTATTAATATGAAATATATGGAAAGATAATATATAAATGATGTAATGTCATTTCATAACAAGGATATGGTACCCGTAAGAGTAGTGGTACTATGACCAAAAGTGTGTGTGTGTGTGTGTGGGGGGGGGGGGGGGGGGGGGGGGGTTATGGAAAATAATTACATTATAAGTAAAGTTAAATACTTGATACATGAATTGATGTGCTTTGAAATTATCATTATTAATCAACAAGTAACTAGAAAGAAAAAATATGTTGCATCTAGTAGTAAACGGTAACTAGCTCCTTATAGAATATTAATATACTTAAATTATTGAAGTTGGAAACCCAAATATTAGATTTTAGATCATTCTTGTAAGAAGGAGCTTCCAAATCACCAACTAAAAGCTCTAAATTTGGAAGTTTGAAGATCACGGAGCAACAAAACAACATGAGAAATAGGGAATACATCCCACATAAACAAGATAAACAATGAAACTATATAATAGTTTGAAATTTAAACTCTATGAAAATGTATATATGATAAACACTGTTAATTACTGATACAGATACACAACCTAGTAAAATTAGCTGAAAGCACTAAATACATGGAACCCGGCGAGAAAGTAAACTCTGACAGGTTTGTGTTGAAAAATCCCTTCTAAAGGGTTTGACCCAACTTGAAAAGTCATGTACTCCCTCCGCCCCTCTCAATTCTTAACATTGGGGGATGGGGGCGTGGCACGAAAATTTAATGCTCCTATAAAGTATAGTTATGTAACATTTTTTAAAAAATTTATTTTTCCAAAAAAAAAATTTAATGTTTAAATTTTTATTCAGAAAAAGAAAATTTTTTAAAAAAAGTTATAGAACTATGTTTAATGTTTAATAGGCGAATTAAAGTGTGTCGAGCAGTGGAAAAAAAATGTTAAGAAATGAAAGGGTCAAAGGAAGTATATGATTGGTCGTTATCCAGATACAACTTCTTGGATACACATATAATTTATAAATACTGCGAAAAGGCATAATGCAAGAAAAGGAAGATATACTGGCTCAGTACCAACTTATTATCCCTGCGACCCTGCGTGATAGGATGAAAACACTCAATTTAATTCCCAGTTATGCTCAAAGTCAAGTCCTTTATGTTAACTATGGTATGTCATTGGAAGTTGGATGTAAATATATACTTTTATATGATTTTATTCTCATAAATTTAGCATTTTGTAAATAATGGGGATATAAGTAATTGATTTTAAGTTTTTAGAAGCAGGGAATAAATATTTCTAAAGTCGGATTATATTGATCTTATTTGGGCTTAATCAGATTGGAAATTTGGATTTTATGGACAACCTACGAAGCAAATCTTGTTTGGATTATAATTGGAGTTCCAGACATCAGAATTGGACGTTTTAACAGCCCACGCGAAGACAACTGAATTATCTTAGATGGTCCAACATCAGAAATCCAACTAGAACAGCCCAGAAATAGGCCTGAAAGTCGGCCTACGAATTTCAGCATTAGAATCCAACTCGTTTAGGATATAACTTAGTATTTTTTTTGTAAATCATTAAAACTCTTGTATATTACTCCCTCTAGTTCTTATTCTTTTCTCGTTTGAAATGTTGGAACTGTTCATAACATGAGACAAATTACTAATTTATGCATAAATTATAACACCAAATATAGTCATGAGTGATCTTGTTACATTCGTATTTATGAGTACTTTAATACAGTGAAATTTTTGTATTCAATAATAATAAAAAATTAAAGATATTAATGATTAAAAATGTGTGTTGGCAAACGTGTCGAATGCAAACAGAAAAGTATTAAGAGACGGAGGGAGTGGGATTCTAATATAAATTACTAAAGACACCATTATATCATATAGAGTAATATAGAGATAGCCTTGCTAGAGAGAAAAGGGAGAGAAGCACTTGAGAGAGAAATCCGAAGGAGTCCATGGATTCATCCAAACTTCAAGCAATTTCGTCAAGTTGTCTTTTTTGTAATTAAATTTTTACACTCATGATTTATGGTATAAACATATATTTGTTTCATCTTTATCATGAGTGGCTAATCCCTTAATCCAAATCGGGACAAGAGTTATAATTCTAATCAGTGTTCTAGAAATCGCTAGGCGTCCTAGGACGGTTGGGGTACCTTCTAGCGATTAATCGGGAAATCGAAGATTAATCGGAAAGATTAATCGGAGCATAAATCAGACATATATCATTTTTAAATTATAATAATTACATGTAATTTAATATTTTTACCTACTTTTCACTACTAGTAGAGTCAAACTGGTAAACAATATAATATCATATATTAAATAAATACTTGATAGTTGATACATATAATACAAGAGCACTGATTAAATAAATATATACCAATCAGTCTCTTATAAATAATGTAAGAAATATTAAATTAAATTAGTCATTTTACTTATTTTATAGGATATTAAGTTAAGTACAAGTGAATACTTAATTTCTTATAATATAATCATAATTTTAGATTTTATTTATTAAACATCTTTTTTTCGGTTATTGGCCGCCTGGACCGCCTAGGCGGGATGTTAACCGCCTAGACCGATTTTTAAACACTGATTCTAATACATGATATAATGGACACAATTTGAATATTAGATAGGGAGATTGATATGACAATTGTGAGACCAAAACTTGTTGGTTCTTAATAGTTTATAGTTGTTCTTTGATTGATCATGGGAGTGGCTTATAGCAGATAATTGTAGGCATTATAATCTACCTTAGGAGAGGATTTTATAAAATTAGCAGGATTGTTTTTAAACAAAAGACACAAGTTAGACATTCATGATAGCCATTAAAGAACTCTAATTTGGGTTGCTTTTTCTCACATTTATTATTTATCTTATTATTATTCTTATTAGATTAATTAGTTGATAATCACACACCCAGATCCACACTTCTGAATTGTAATACACTTGAAATCAGTATTCATATCAGTAATTCAACAACAATAATTCCAGGAGATCAACTCCCCCGAAACCTTAAGTTAATAAGAAAAGGGCCATATGTACCTTAGGCATCTAATGTATTATTACTATATTTGCATATATCAAAAAACCGCAAGTAAGAGCAAGTCCAACAGTGTCCTAGTTCGAGCCTTAAATATAATATAGAAAATGATGTCTTAGTGATTTAGGACATATTTAACTAACTTCAACTTCAACAATGTGCCTTATCCTTAATATATGTTTAATATTTTATTATTAAAGATCTCTTTCATCATTAAAGTACAATATAAAGTAGAGAGAAAAAGAGAGTGTGTGTATAAAAATTTATTATAAAATATAGGATAGGGCAAGGAGAAAGGTGCCTCATAAATAAGGCTTGAAGAGGTTGTCCTAGTGATATAAGGCATCACTAGGACATTGTTGGATTAACATTTTTCATCAAATTCAGACATGTTATAAGGCATCTCTTGGACTTGCTCAAACAACACATAAAGGCATAATGCGAACTAAACAACTACATTTTTTATGTTTATATTGCAAACCCTACAAATTTAAAGCTTTATACCCCGTGCAAAACCCCTCGGTAGATGTAGGCAAAGCCAAAAAGCACTACCTTTAGTGATGAGTTATTGCTATAATGATATTGATAGGTCTATCAACTCTCTTAACACCTTAAGATGTCAGGAGAATGGCCTACAAGCAACTATCAAAAACCAACATTTAGGCATGAAAATCATAAAATTGTCGGCCCTGACTTTATTGAATTTAAAAACAGTGTCCATATCATATAGTGATATATACCATGGTGCTTGAGATTTGGGAATTGACGGATAGAATTTAAGCCAACCAACTCTCCCAAAAGTAATCTAGGAGGATGACCTAACATGTACATCATGCTTTTCAACAAAAGAATATGAAGTGAAGAAACAAACGATTACCTCAAATTTCACAGATGATGGACTCTCTAGCTTCTGCTTCACATCTTTCAAAACATCAGGCTCTGACAATTAATTGAAAAAAAAAAATCAAGAAACTTTGACTATTATAGACTATTAGGGAGTCAAAAAAAATAACTTGCAAGTTTAGAACCTCCATAAAACTAACTATAACAAATTAGAACTAACATGAACATAGTGGCAGAGGGCAAATTGGCCACATATAACTAGAAACAATGTAGCTACTACCCATTATGATTCATATATCAGGAAACTTAAAAGTTATAGAATACTTCCCATTTTGAAATTTTAAGATAAGAAAGTCACTGATTCAACAAAAGTAAAAAAGATGAAATTACTGATTCATATTTTGTGATTTGTGCACGATTAAGATGCAATTGATCACCGCAAATCAATACTATGTATGAGACAATTGAAGGAAAATGAGACTTCAGACTAAGAGTTGGTAGACTCAAATATACCAACAGCAATAGAGTCGGTCGATGCAGATACAGGTTGACCTTCGATTCCATCCTCTCGTACCGGAGTATATATTGCAACCAGTCTGTAGCCCACATCATCAACATTAGCCTCGTACATCCTTCCAGTTTCCCCTGAAAATATGGCACTTTGTCACATTGCAAGCATTTATCGAAACTGCTGTAAAGTACAGGTGATTAGTAAAAGTAAGGTCAGTAAGTTATTGGGGTTCACCATTTCTCATATGTTCTTCTATTGGTTGCATATTCTTAAGTCTAACTTGCCTTTTCTTTTCCTTTTTATTAATCCATTTTTCTTTAATAGTTTGCTTTGTCACTACTCAAATAGGTTCTTCCCGAATCTTACTGTTACAGCTGTTTTACCTTCTAGACTGTCAACACTGGGGATAGTCAAGTAGTTACCGAGCCATGCAGTTGGTTTTGTCTTATACATAAAAAAACTAGGCTTCCAAACAGCTACATTACTTTGAGACTTTGAGTCAATTACTATCTCTGTGCAATATATACGTTGTTCCATAAGTCTTTTATCAGTAGAGTCCTTTTTCTCATTACAAGATCTAAAGATAATAAAGAAATGAGTATAGGATAAGATTAGTAGTGTATGAGGTAAAAGATTTTAGATAAGGAGTAATCAATCACTATACATGGAGTAGAGTAACAGGTAACAAGAGCACAAAAAAATGAAGGACGCACAAATTGTTTCCATGTTCCACGTCTACTTGATCATCTAATGAAAGAGATAATGACAGGAAAATATATAAAAGTATGTAATGATGCCTAGTAAAAAAGATTTCATACACTCATACCAGGGATAGAGATAAGATCAGGGCTTCCAGCCATCGACCTAAGCCACTGGATTCTACTTTTACCCTCCTTCCCTCCACTATAGGTGCCACGTACAGCATACAAATTAGTGTGAAAACCTCTACCCTCAATCTCCAGCTTATCGATTTTAGGAAATCCTGAAAAAGTAAAGAAACTTTATGTTGATGCACAAACTTGTTATACCAATGACCTAATGAACATTTAGGGAAAGCCGGAAAGTTGGCTGAAAGATAGAATATAAAGCAACTCAATTGAATAATCCCACATACACTTGCATGATTTTATATATATATACACACACACACACACACACATATTATGGCACCAACGAAGAAAGACTCTTTAGACCAGAATCTGAATAATTCTACTTTGCTTTCTTCTCTTGGAAATAACAAGCTTATAGTACTTATATGGTTAATTTGTGCTTGAAGAGCAAGGATATAATTTACATGTGTCAATTGTATATACAATCTCCTCTCTGAACCTCTAAGTGACCAGTAATAAGACTTGTTTGATGTATTCAATAAGTAATTAATTTAGACAAATTTAAAAAGTACATTTAAACTATTTGTTCTAAAGTGTTCAATAAAATTGCTACATATGTTTTGTTATGTCGAATTTTAACACAAGGGTAATGAAACAACCCCGCACCTTTGCAGCTGAAAATGACAAATGCTTAAAGGTTATAGGCTTTTCTTTCATTAATAACAAAGATGCACGAGAGAATGTAACATTTAATAGAAGAGCCTAAAGACCTGGTGAAATGGTAGCTGTATTGACATATGCTGGTTCACTAGATCTTCCAAACACATCACTCACTATGCATTCACATCGTAGCTGCCGACCAATGTCCTCAAACCGCAATCTATATGAGCAAGAGCGCTGTGATGGCATCTGCTCAAAGGAGTTGATATTTTCCGTTTCAGATGTATAGAACCTGCAGCAGGGATCATGTCATGTGTTTGACATTGAAGATCATGTGCATAAAATACATACTCGACTGAGTTTAAGTGTTGAATTGAAATGTTATATTCATTTTTGATAATGAGTCAAGTGAAAGGATGTTTAGGAAGAGGAAGCAAAAGAAAACGTTGGGTAAGATAAAGAAATATAGTATTTATGTTCATGGATTTTGTATTGAGACATGCAGTTCATAGGAGGGCAACATAATATTGTAAGTGAAAGATATTTGACAACAGTGTCACGATAGCGGCCAAGACTACGCATTCTCTGGGTTGTGAGTTGTCTTCTGTATAACTCAATATGAATTGGTGATATACTTCTCCTGAGAACAGCTATCTCGACGAATGAACATGGCTCAAATCTAGATCCCAGAAGTTAAATAGATTCTCTTGAATATAACATAATATACTTCACTACTTTTATGCAGAAAACGTATATTTTTACTTCAGAACCACAAAATTATCTGTTGAAGTAAAGCAATGTTAAGGTATTATTTGATATCTACAAAACATAGAACTATACCACTGATATCTGATTTCTTTTTTGTACTTCCCCCAGACACGCTGTTGAGTTTCACTCTTTGGAATGACTTCAACAGCGGTAAGTACATCACCTTCGACGGCCTTACCAGCAAGAGCAAGCATTTCGATTATTGGAGGTTCTGCAGTGAGATGCAGCTATCAGTTGACAAAACTCGAGACACTTTATAGGCAGAAATCTTCATAGATAATTGCCGAAGGAAAATATATGTGCTGGTAACTTACAAATAGACATAGTCAGTAATACATGTTCCACATACATTTAGTTCATCTTACCAAATGTATACGAACCAGACATGTTTAATCCTATGACAAGTAATGGTAATGAAGTGAACAAGAAACAAAAAAAAACACAAGAAGTTTCACTATTTAATTAAATCCACCACATTGATATTTACAAAAATGAATTATATATAGAATGTATCCATTTCAGGTCAACTTCTAAAATCACAAAAGACAACAGTTACTTGAAAGAAATGAAGAGCGGTATGTGTTATCAGAGATATCAGTATACTACACCTATAACAGGTATGCAAGAAACATGAGTTCTGATGGCATGTTGGTAGAAGGGAATCACGGTTTCTTATTCTAATTACAAGATTAATAATATAATTAGCCACAGTACTGATGTTATAGTTAGATGAGCATGCTAGACGAACAGAAAGCCTATTACTATTAACTTCCCATAATTTTAAACAAAAAAAAAAGTAGAACAAATATGAATTAATGATTCGTGCATCAACGTAGATGTGCCGACTTCATAACTAGAATGACTAAAAAAATTGGTCTTTGCTTCTCATAAATATGTAATAATAGTTTATACTGCAAAGAATAAGCTTTTTGTCAGAAAATAAAAAATTAATACCAGGGAGAATCACTTCAGTTGGCTCAGATAATCTCAGCTCTCCAACAAGCGAATCAGAACGAATTGGAGTGTACCTGGGGATAAAATATATATATATATAATTATATATATGGTATCAGGAGACTAATGATGACATAGGGAACTTAAAGACATGCTGCAATTTTCATCCAGTGCAGTAATACAGCCTATAGAATTACTGCAAGCACATACACAAAATCAGGGTTTTTAAGAAAAAGTTGTTATCATTTGTTGGATCTGGAGCAAGGGAAGCAATGTTGAGGAATATGTATATATTAGAGGGCACGCTACTTACTTCAATTGGTGAACAGATACTTGAACCTTTCCACTTTAGTCTTTGTACAAACAATTACTGTACAAACTGGGTTTTGGTTCAGAACTGTGTTGCTAAGTTATATAGGAAAATTCATTACAATGGAGGAAACAGAGCAATTCCTTTAGTCAAATGCTCCTTTGCACACTGAAACGAACAGAACAGCATGTAGATAGAGAAGATAGAATCATTACCCAAATAACAGGCGATAGCTGTAATCAGCATCAGTAACTTCATAAGTTTTGCAATCCACTCCACTAGTAACAACGATTTTTCCGTCATCAGATTCTCTGTACCAACTAAAAAGGCTTTCTCCTTCATAACCACCAAAGTATACCCCTTGCCCAGAATAAGTGGTTGAAGATACCTTCCTCACATGCACATCGGAAACTACTGGTAGAGCTGTTACATTTTCCCACATCTTTGTTAAAAAAAAAACTCAAAAATAGTGAAACAGTAGACAATAGTTCTGAATAATATTAAAATTAAGCTGAGTTAATACATCCTAATATCCTATTACTCGAAAATGTACAAGGATAATAATGAAGACTCTTTATAGTGAAATACTGAAATGCCAGGGGGCAAAATACTTAACTACCTCATGCCAACAAAAGCCTGCTCTTGTCACTTGGTTGGCAACAATCATTTCTCTACAATATCGAGTACCTCAAGTTTGGCTGTATTCTGGGCTATTTGGTTAAAAAGAAATTACCAGAATACTCAACGGTGTCTTTTCATTTGGTTGGTAGCAAATGAGATAAGGTTAATTTTGGGTGCCTACTTGGGTTTTTGTTCAAAAGGTTCCAAAATTTTATCATTTTCAGACGTAACTAGATATTGGAGTTGTTTCTGTATGAGGTCTAGTGTGCCTCTTTTTTCTTGTACTCTTGGTTTTCCTCACCCTGAAGTTAGGGTTCTTTTTAATTGATAGAGACCACCTGTTTCTTTTAAAAAAAATAAAGAGTGGGGCAAGAAGATAAACAATGCAAACTTATAGATCAAGTATAAATTTACAGGGAAAAAAATAAGGACTACTATATCCTATAAACTAAAGCGACACACTGTTGAGCTACCATGAAGGACTACCACTACATCCCATCAATCAATGATCATTCAGTATTATGTTTTGTAAAAACATAAAAAATTTGTGCTATTTCACATCAATAATATTGTGTTCCTCATTTCCAATTTGGGGTGCACAATATATTTGCATGTATGCGATTGTTATCTGTAAATTCAACAAATTGATGTATTTGTACTGTAAAAATTATTGTATACCAGGACTGACGGGCAAATTTGTAACTGATACCAATGGGCTTCCAGATATGCCATCTGCACGAGTTGGAAGCCAATACAGAGCTAAATAAGCATCCACGTCTTCCAGCGACGGTATGTATTCTCTATAATGAAATTGTACATCAGATGTTGCTGCACATTTACCATAATGATAAATATAGTAAAACCCAAATCAAACCGATATTTTGAACTTACAATGAACTTCCACATATAACAAGATCCTCATGAACATTGGATATGTCTACAAAGGCAGATTTTTCAAGCTTTATTCTTGATCTATACCAGATAAACTTCCCTTCACCTTCTTGTCCTCCAAAGTAAGTTTTCTGCGGTACTACCATTTCATTCTGGCAACAATTAGGAATTACAAGGTCCATACCAACAGGATCGGCTGCGAGCACAAAAAGCAATTACCATGAGTGTGGAAAGTGGATAAACAAATCTATAACGACAGCTTATTAAAAATTTAATGAGAAAACGAATATTTTAGCAATAAAAAAAATTTAGCTTTCTGTATCAAAAGTACGTGAAGTTACCAAGTTTGATTTCCGAAAGAAAATTACAAATTAACTAATTATGTAAAAGTTCATGCATTCATGTCTAAAAAGCTATTATTTTACACAATCATAAAGCTTGTGCAGCTTTTGAAAAACGGTACTTAATAGAGGGGCACGTCCAGGTACATCGGACCATTATTCCAACCCTAAAAGTGCAAGAACCATAGGCAGTGTGCACTAGCTACAACCTTATATATAAGCTTGCACAATGGAGCACCCAGGCCGACATTATGTACGTAGCTTCGCTGGGAGACGCTAATTTACTCAAATTTTATTTTTGCATATAATGAAAATCACAAAGAAAAAAATACACAAAATGTTCTGCTTCTAAAAAAAATATATCTTGGTACTAGTGAGTTGATGTTAAAATAGCTTGAAGAAGAGCAGGAAATGCGCAAGACGGAGAGGATTGTATGCACTTATTTGAAAACTTTACAAAGCGTGCAAGTCTTCAATTTTACAGATCAAGTGTCTAGTGACATGAAACCATCAGCCGCCAATATTAAGCATATATTTATAAGCCTAACCAACAACTCTACAATAATATCATATGAGGTTATATTTACGATAAATTGTTGCGGATGATTGACCAGATGCATTATATCATAAAAGTTCTATTTTGAGAATGCATCTTCTTCAGATATATTGCCTTGCAAGCTAATATTAGGTGAATGACTCAACAACCTATCCCATGCTTTAACACTTCATTTCACTAAAGCACCTTATTTCGTAGATACAATATGTACCAAGCTATTTCAAAGAGGATAAAACTACTTACCAGGAGTGACTGGAGTAGAAACAATACTCACAGGACTTCCTTTAACTCCATCTTTCCTCACAGGGGTATACACAAGTTCCACACTACTTCCCACATC
Source organism: Daucus carota subsp. sativus (assembly GCF_001625215.2). Taxonomy (NCBI): domain Eukaryota; kingdom Viridiplantae; phylum Streptophyta; class Magnoliopsida; order Apiales; family Apiaceae; genus Daucus; species Daucus carota. The sequence goes on along the minus strand of NC_030381.2, from coordinate 47,770,879 downwards.
CTCAAGAGTCAAATCCAAGTACTCTACAGGAATTATTTACTTTTTCAACAAGTCGAAATAAAAACACATGATTATAAAATTAAAAGCTGAAAGTTTATGAATCATACCACCAGCAATTAGTTTCTCCTTGATACTACCATTATAATGTACTCTAAACCACTCAAATTGACAGTCTCCTTTTTCCCTGAATCACACATAAATTTCTATAACTTAAGAGACAACAATATGCAGAAGTGCTAAAATATCTATATAGCGTAGAAACCTCACCCTCCACTATAAGAGGCGATAAAAGTCAAACGTGCACCTTCCACCACCGATCCCTGGAATGCAAGTGACAGGCAGGTTGGTGGCCCTGTGAAGAACACAGAGTACTACATCATTAGAGGCGCTCCTCAATCATATCCAAACAATAGATCACAAAAAAAATATATATATATGTGATAATAACTTTGCAGATTACCAGGCACAACTGGTCCAGTTAGCTCAGATAGCACAGTCGGACCACGAGCCCAATCGACTCTAACAGGCTCGCATGAAACTGATATAGAATATCCAATATCATCACCTGAGAGCATGTACGAAGAAGTGGCAACATCTTTGATTTCAGTCTGAGTGCCATCCAAACTTGTCTGCACCAAGATGTAAGTTAATAGGCCATGAATCCATTAAGCGTAAAAGACATGAACCCGGTCATAGAACAGTTTAAACAAGGATCTCCATAATCTCTAAAACTTAGTTGGTAGGACAACTACCAAAACTATCAAGTCTGATATAATGAGATATGGGAAAGAAGTTGGATGTACTACTAATTTTATTATACCCTGAACCAGCGAAAAATCGACTCTCCCTCGTTGCCACCCCAATATTTTTTGTCAACACGCAGCAAATTGCCTTCAACTGCAAATCCAGTAATCTGTAGAGAGAGCAATCTTGGGCTACCTGAAAATCAGTTTTAACTTCATTATAGGAACCAACGCTAGACTACCTAAACAATTTTGAGAGAGAAGGCTAGAAAAAGAAAAATTGCCACATTCAGCAGATGACAAATCCTAAACAACCTAAAGAAAGAGCAGCAGTCCATGCACACAACATTCTTTACAGCCACAGCAACGAGCTCTCACCCGAGTTGGTTCAATTACTTTTTTTTGGTTTGCACTAATCTAATCAATAATTAAACTCTATGCTTTGATTCTTTTAAAGCTGTTATAATACAATATGATCCTGTTAAAATTATATATGATCTGACGAAATCCTCCTCCTAACACCTTGAGGTTTTAGAAGAACTGGTAACTTAACATAGTATTAGAGAGCCCTGGTTGGGAGAGGTCTCTCAAATTTTAGAATACTCTCTGAAGTAGCACCTGAGAAATGAAGGTTTCAGATTCGAAATCTATGTCTGCAATATGAAATGAAATGGGAAGCCTAAAGGGGGGAAACAAATTGAAACAAGATGCAGAGATTATCAATTTTTAAATCCAAGTCAGGGAATTGTTTAAAATTTACAATGAGAGATGAACTCGAAAAGAAATATTGATCATTGAAGACACACTACATACAATCATTTCTGATGTTTTCTGGTGTTGCGGCAATTTTTTCAAAACTCAATGTATACAGTGATCATTTCAAAAATGAACACTGTTGTCACAGCAGTCGACTAGTCAACAGCTATTTGACTAGTCATTATTGAGGGTCAGGTATAATGGTCGACTTGCTGATTGTTGAGATGTCAGTCAACTTGCCGACTAGGCGGTCGACTAGTGCAAAATTTAGTCCAAATTGAATAATTTATTCTTTTAAATTCTAATATACAACAAAAACATGCACATGCTATCGCAATATTGCTTCTTCTCGGTTGAGTAGAAACTAAAATTTCTCTGTGTGTGTGTGTGTGTGTAGATTTATTATGTGTATGTATTTGGAATAGAAAAAAGGAGATGTTTGTAACTAGTATATGTATTTTACAATTAAAATGCATATGAGAATTTTGGACTAATGTGGTAAGAAACCCATATATGAGATTGAATATAATATGGGAATTTGGGAGTTCTGTTGTAAGAAACCCATAAATATATAAAAATTATTTATTATTTAAATTATCGACTAGTTAACTACTAGTTAAGGAAACTAGTCGACAAGTTGGACCTCCATCGACTCGACTTGACTTACCGACATGGCAACAATACGTGCAAAGCAAATACTGAAATATAATATGATGTACACAACTTAAAGGTGAGGTATATGCCAGTACCTGGACGAACACGCTCCTGCCCCATGCATGTTTTTGGCTCGCCAACTAACAAATCATCACGGATTGGCGTGCATGTAAAGGATACAAATTTTCCTATGGCATCCTTGCTAAGACGATACTGAAGTGAACCCGAGGCTTCGGGTATTAGAGTACCTGAATCAGTATCAATCTGCCAACACATTGAGTAACAGATGAGCTAGAGCATGTTGTGTAAATCAGAAAAAACATGACCCAAGTAATCATACAATTATATCAGCCCAGATAGATACCAGAGGACTACAAAACATGATTATCTAAAGATTTGTATCATAAAAATGCTATCTAGACAACAACAGAAATGAATTAATATAAAAATATACATTCAAGCTTCATTGATTGGTTTAATCCTTTGTATAGCTACAATTCAATAAGAGCAGCAGAGCAGGTAGAAAAAAATAGCAAGCTACATTAGAGGTCATAGCTGGTTTACTTTGAGTCGGCAACAATTGGAACTAATCTAAAGAGCATCAGTGTGACCATAAGTCCATAACTTCATCCATTATAAAGTTTTGTATCTGGACAAAGCTAATAGGAGAAGCGGCAGCGAATATATATGACCAAAAGAAATAATAAATTAGTTTGTATACCTCATGAATGTACCAGCTGTATATACTTTTCCCTTCATGCCCCCCTATGTACCCATATGAAGCAGTGAGAATGCCACCTTCAGTGTAATCACCGGTGATGGATAAGAAGTTTAGACTGGGTGGAAGAGCTGCAAAGTTTACAGGTAAACATCAAGAATGTGCATAGCTTAAAGAGAGTCAAGAACAAATAAGGGAAAGGCAAGATGCCAAAGCTCTATCCTAAGATATTAGCGCCAGAAGATTAATGAAGGGCTAAATTAGTACTGCAACAGCTATTAAAAGACGAGAATAAAGACCTATAAGTTAAGCAAATAAAGGTTGGTAAGAGCACAAAGTGACTAGGTGAAGTCACTGCAGTTGATTTACATGTTTAGTTTACTAGACAGTATATTACTTACATTTACAACTACAGGGGAAAACTAACTATAGGAATATTCAGGGTGATGTTCATTACTTTTTCGGATAGTCAGATATTGCAAAACCTGTCCTGAGACACTTTGACTCTTTGTAACCTTTTGCCTTTTCCTCTTATTTCATAAGACTTTGGTCATTGCATCATAACGTGTAGGTTGCAGAGATTTTATTTATTTTTTTGACATGATCATTGTTTTTCCGGGTAAAGCGCCATAAAACAGGAGATGCACTCTAAAAATTTGGAATTTATTTGTAGATCCACATCTCTGTATAATTGATATAAAAAAAATATAGTATATGTTAAAATATGATATATAATCTTGATAAGCACTCCTCCAAATCCTTGAGGGTTGAGGAGAACCGATAATTAAGCAGTACTTAAAAACAAACCATTACTCATTAGGACATAACCACACTGTGGAATAATTATGTTCCAGTTTTCTTGAATTTAAGCTCAAGTAGAAGAGGCAAGTTCACCAGATTTTCTTGCCGTAAAATGGATTATTATAAGGATATACATGGATGTTGTATATGTTTTATCCACAGGTACTCTGCGAAAAAATTAATAGCATGAAGCTTCTGCAGACACAAAAAATTAACTTTAAGTCTTGTCTATGTAACACTTTTTAAGAATTTTAAATTGAAGGCATGTCAGATGTTTTAAAAACAGTTATGTCTAATCAGAAGATACCTTAGCTATGATGAATCTACCTCAAACATAAATTTTAAGGCTGTTAATTTGCAGAGATGCTCACAGCACATATGGTAGTACATAACAACCTTTAAAATGATCACACCATGTAAACCACCAACTCTAATCTGGCCTATACATTATTAACCATGACGCAGTTAATAAAGTCTCAGTATCTCTCACATATATAGCATAGTGACAGGCCATATTTCTCCTCTTAATAAATTGCAGGCAGTAAGAAACAAGTAATTTACTTATATGATCCATACGTGAATTTATTTTTTTTTTCCTGTACAGCCACACAATTGTATACATGGTAGAACTACAATAATATTGGCATTGTAATGTATATGACGGAATGTTACATTGTTACTTAACAACATTATCTACATAATGACTGCAGTATGCAACTGATTTATATTCAGAAAGCCCAAATACAAAAAATCAATAGAACTTCAGGAAACATATAAATACAACCACAATTTTCACCAAGACACATTCTTATAGACCATGAAATGAAAACCAAGTAAAACATATGAAAGATGTGTTATGACCATAAAAATGTAAAGACTAAAAGAAACTGATAGTATATCAGTACTTACTTTCAACTGCTTTTTCAGCTATGGTGTATGCAGGTTCACCAGATTCACCATCTACAGTCATAGGTGTAAACTTGGCAACTATGTAATATCCAACAGCTCCTAACGGTATTCGAAAAGCCTAGGCATTTTAAAGATCAATTGTAACTTTGTCTACCATTACAGGCCTTTGTATGGATTATTTAAGTAACAGGTACTACCTTCGCAATTTTTGATGTGCTAACAGCTTCTAGACCTTTCTCACCCTCAAATATTGCACAGCTTGATTTAAACCACTGAACTCTGCTAGATCCTTCAGCACCTCCAGTGACATTACATGTCACAGTAACCTTACTTCCCTCCCTCAAGTCCCCAACTATCTTCAGATTTGTCGCTTTGGGAGGAGCTAAATATTACACAAATTATCAGTTTTAAATGATATGTCACAATCGCAACAAAATGAAGCTAATGTACCCTAACTGTAGATATAATATTGTACATGGCAAATCCGCAAAGTAGAGCCATTGAGCATACAACTCCTCCAAAAACAGCTTTAAAAGAAAACATAGTAGAAATATTACGTATCATACTATTTTGAAATAGGAACCACAACTAAATTTAAATCAAAACTTAGATTTGACATTACATACTAACTAATATTATTGGAGTAGTCATTAGATGCTTTTCAAAGGTAAATACTAACATATAACCAAGATTTTCAGAAAACACAAACTAAACCGCGTCATGCATGATTCACAAAACACGCCTTTAAAAGAAGCCCATCAAAATATCATATCGAAACCCCAAGAACTTTGAGGAATACAAACTGATACTGTGATACACAACCGCTACACAAAAAAGAGCATGATATGAAGTCGAGAGTTTATACCTTAATAACAGAAATAATAGTCAAAATGCAGAAGAAGAATAAACAGACGAATCAGGAATATTGATGAATTGCATACATGTTAAAGTCCTAATATATATAATGTATAAGAGAATAATGAAAGAATCTAATCAAGATGCTGGGCATGTGACATATATTACTTATGATCCAGGATATCTAAGCAGTATGAAGGAACACCCCAGTGACGAACACGAATTACTAAGTAGTAGCCATCAAACTGAAATACCTTGCTTCACTACTTGAGACGTTGTAGTTAAAGGTTTTCCTTCTTGTCCTGTAAATTAAGAATAAACATCTATCAATTTCAGATGCATAATAAGAAAGACCAAGGACATTTTTAGGAGATTATAGTTGTGAATAACCAACATCTTATCAACCAACTTGAGGGAGATGTACTGACCCTCAAAATTCGTAGGAATATAAACAAAAGCCAAGCGCCGACCAACATCTTCTTTAGTCAAAGTGTACTCAGTAGTCCCAGTCAAGAACAGTTCAAACTCTCTGAAAAAAGAACACGGATTATAAAAGCTTTGTTGAGGTTCAACAATATTACTTCTGCACAATCTAATGTGTTGAACTTGAACACTTGGTTATTTCCTTGGCAGGCCACGCATATAGAGACTAAAAACCACATAGGAATAAATTATAATTAGCAAAATAGAAAATATAAAATATGTAAAGCAGGCATAAACAAACTTTTACACTAAAGATCATATTACCATCTTAAGTAGAGAATGGAGACAGATGATTTGAGAAAGGGTAACAAACAAGTAAATCTGTCAATTTGAGGTTGCCTCATTGGTGCGACTCTTGATTTTTTAGTACAATCTTGCATACAAACCTGTTCACTAATTTATTGAGGTTGTACGTGACTAGCATCTCTCAGGTACGATCCCAAGATAGAGCACTACTAAGTAGCAAGTGAAAAATTATAATACTAACCCTGTATCCTTATTCTCACGCAGCCACTCAAATTTGCTAGGACCTTCTCTTCCGCCAAAGTAGTCACCTACCCCTCTGATTGTGGTCCCTTCAACCACATCTCCAATAATTCGTACATCATCGACTGATGGAGGAGCTGAAATATAAAGCATGCACCAGCTAAGCATTTTTACCTAGTTGATGAGCTGTGAAAGAGAAAAAGTCTTTCCACAATAGGTTAACACCCAATTTGATTCATATGAAGTTATTTCTTATAAATAATGTATTATTTCAGTTGTAAGTTGCCAAGTTGGAAATTAAATCTAAGATGAGTCAAACATGGGCTAAAGATATGAAAGGAAACACCTAACCTCTAGACAGAATACAGCGAATGAGTCCAACTGAAGCATTATAAACGCAAATGAGTACATAATATGGATGAGCATGGTGCACTTCAATCTGCTTTGAACTCATTGAGTAGTGTGCATTATGACAAACAACAGGTAAAAGCATAAAAAATGACACAAGATATGCAATTTGTGAAATTATTCCCAATGTAAGTGTGGCTGATCAAACCCCCAATGCTTTTTAATTTAGAAAAAAAAGTGTAAAATACAAAGTACGGATGAATAGAAAAAGATTTTGCTTAGGGTCAACTGTAGGCTATGCAATAATAATACATCTAGTGCCCCTCTTATTTTGAACAAATAAAGCTCCCTTGGAAAATGCTTACAAGAAAAGCCAATTGACTAAAGAACAAAACAAAAATGGTTATAAAGAAAGCCATTATGCTGGATGCATGAGGCTCCTGTTTCACAAGATGATGGTTCACTGGTTTCTAGATCAAATGAACAGGGTTCCACCTTCACAAACACTAGATATGAAGTAGCAAAACACAAAATATTACAATAGGGTTGTTTTAATGCCATAACAATTGTAGTTCTTATTTTAAAAATCTTACATGTTAAACAGCAGGTTCTCGTGATAAATGAATGTTGTATAGGTGAGCTTGAAATTTAATAGTTCAGTTGGAAGCAAATATCGAACAAACATATGGAGCAGAGTATTTTTCCAACCTGCTTTTACATAATCTGTAATTGCATATTGAGGCTCCCCTTTGGATCCTTCTTCTGTTACTGGAGTGTACATATAAACCAAGCACGAACCAATATCATCTAGAGTCAGCTGATATTCATCATCCTCCGCACCAACAATTACTACTGGACTACTATTCCATTTTCTCCTCAGCCAGCTGGAAAATGTGAAATAGCAACTTTTATCTTCTCCAAGTGCAAAACACTTGATACATCACTCACAACCAAAATAACCATTTTGGAGAAAATCATAGTCAAGATATCAATATATCATACACAAGCAACCTAGAAAAGGGCATTACCTTGCAACGCCTTTCCCGGGAGTCCCACCACACCATGCAACTTCTGGATAGCCTCTAATTATGTTTCCCTCCACTAATTCCCCACGAACGTCAATCTTTAAAACCTTTGGATACCCAGTTCCTTTAGGAAAACAATGGAAGATAAAGGACTCAGAACAATGCAATAACAGCTAGCAGTATGCACATACATGCGCAAAAAAAAATGTAACCCATGAAATATTAAGAAATTGCAAAGCTTATGGACATTAGTGCCATCATTGCTGGTTATAGCAATATCTCTATGAAGTATGAACAAAACATTACCTGGTGCAACTGGCAAAGATATAGCAAAGATTGTGGGATATTGGATATCACCGAGAATAGGAGTACATTCCACTTTTAGAATTTTGTTCACATCTTCATGCTTTGGCCAGAACACCTGACCAGTGACCACAAGAGTTATCAGAATGGATTAACATGATTCAGTCCAATAACAGGTCATAGATATATTAAAAACTCCAAAAAAAACTGAAAGAGTTAACTACCTCGCCCGTGGCTTCAGGAATTGCCTTAAAATTGAAAGGGGTTCGATCTCCTATCAACCATTGGTATTTCAACACTAATTCAGAGTCAGTGTTTACATTTTTATCTTTGACAAACTGGAAGTGGCAACCACAAGCATCTTCTTCAAATGGTTGATCCACAGAGGCTTCTTCAAGCAGATAACCTGGAGGAAATTGGTCTTCCCATTTCTTGACCAAGAAACTAAAGGTTGAATCTGAGCAATGAAACATGCATTAATGAGGCTTAAGAAAGTTCCAGTTATGGGCAATGATTGACAATTTACGATGATGCTACATTAGTATAGTTGACACAGGGAAAAGGTGAAGGAAATAAACAAACAATAATTGGCAAAAAAACAAAGAAACACTCACCAACAGCATGCTCTGGACGGGAAAATTCCCAACCTTCTCTGATGCAAAACGACGAATGTGCAGGATAACGCTTGGCAATTGCTTTTTCATCGCGAGACAAATCTACAAGAATGGTCCATCTTTAAGCATTAGATACAACAGATAGAACTTTTAACTATTATAAAAAATCTGAAACTCCAAGCATAAGAGAATGAAACAATCGCCAAGAATATTATAACAATAAAAGGTTGACAATCCCAGCTCAATTTTATGTGAAATGATGATTAAGGGAGCACAAGCAGATATAGAGTACACTAAAACAGTTAACTATAGCCTTGATATCAAAGCCAGGAATTAGTATACCTCTAACACTGATATTAATATATAAAAATATATACCTCTATCATTAAACTTCTTTAGTGTTGGGCCAACCAGCAGTATACAAGCGGCCTCTAGATGAGACATCTTTAGTATAGGATTCTCTTCCACCCTTAAATGCTGCAACATGATGCAATAGCCAAAGAATATATATCATAAGCCATTAAGCCTGTGCAAGGTAAAGCCACAAGTCTTCACTCATTTGACTTGTAGATAAAGATGACAGATATTTGACTTAGTTAAAAGTAGGAAGAGCAATATTTGATATGTAAAACAACAAAGGCATGTATGCAATTGCACTGTCAACTGAGGAGTGTCATTTTACTACAAACTACAAAGTAATGGGACAACTGAAAAATATGCATTAATTCCTTATTACTCATTCATATACAACTAAGTCATGTTATTTACAAATTGAGCTCCGTAACTATTTTGTCAAAGGCTATAGAACTGCTAGAACTATAGCACTACACGATGCGTAACTTAAGCATCTTTATTAATTCCTGTCTCATTATTTAGACGGGCGCTCCTATTGAGCAGTTTAAGCATTTACTTTAAGAGCTCATAGTGCTATCGAATTCCCCAGATCTATTTTTAATGAAAGCAGAGGCATTATAATATTAATGAATGAGATGTAACCACTACATGCATGCAGTTAAAATGGCTAACCTCAAGCGCCGGTAAGTGCGGGAAACCCTTCAAGGTTGTTAATCTATTTTTGCTGGCAGCTAATACCTGATATAAAAGCAGAAAGTAAATTTAGAAGAATGCCATAAAGAACTGGACATTAAAGTGAAATGAGGAAGAGACCTGTAACCGTGGTTGGCTTGCCATTGAAAGAGACTTTAACTTGTTTTGAGCAACAGACAGGAACTGGAAGATAAAATATGCACGCTTAATTATAACGATAACAATTTTAACAAAAAAAAAAAAGGTGATCCAAAAATACTGTTTACCTCTAAATTAGGAAGCTCGGGAAGGCTTACAAGCGATGTGATCTGGTTTCCAGCAAGGTAAAGTTGCTATTGCCAAAATACAGAACTTTTAGACATGTTTGCATTAGTAAGATGAAGACTTTCAACAAAATTAAACTATTGCAACATTAATAATAACAATTAAACCTGGAGAGCTTTGCAATTCTCAAGTGGTTCAAATCCAGGCCCCTTAAAATCGTTAAAGCTCAAGTCAAGGACCTGAATGTTAAACAGTTATAAAGATAACCAACTTCATTGGAAAAAAGATGTGCAAGATTATCACATGTGATTGAAAGTGTAGTTACATTCCTACAGATAGATGCTCAGTTCCAAAATAAGTTATTAAAAAAAAAGTAAGATTTTACTGCTTATTTTCATCTTAACAAACCTTCACCCGCTTTAATATTTCAATACCCTCCAGAGTTGAAAGGAGATTATCTCTCAGATAAACAAACTGCAAGAAAGAAAATCAGTTATAAAACAAGAAGAATGAATTTAAGTCTCAATATATTTGAGAGGGGTGATTCAAGATGTATAAAAACAAGAAGTAAAGAATCTTTCTGCCCATGAACCAGAAGAACTCACAAATGGAATAGAAAACTTTACCACTCAGATTGTTACTTGAAATCTAAGTAAAAACATACACACACACACACACATACACACAAATCGTTCGTCAAAAGTTCCATAACAGAAAATACAAGTACTGGTCATCTCTCGGTAATAACATCGTATACTTTTATATGTGATATAATCTTTCACTGTTATGTATAGTGTGATTGGAGAAAGGGGTGGCAGGAGGTCTACTTAAAATAGTTCAAATCCTTGAGAACTTAACAGGAGACACTCTCTACTTTCTCATAAAGTTTCTGATCTAGTCTGGTGAATTTTAGTTGTGGAATCCTATATTCTAGCAAACAGCTTTCAGTCCGATATAAGACCCAGGTGTTGCAAGAAGTTTATCAAGCTTCCTGAATTAGAAATTACACGTCAATTTAAAGCTCCATTACCGATAAAAAGGATTACCCACAGTTGAAGTACTGAGATATAGTTGGAAGGCCTGGAAGTATTAAATGACAGAAATTTTTAATTAGGCTGTAGTTCAGCTCATATGCGGACCTAATACTTTAACTTGCTTAGATATCTTTTTGCATTTGGATGAGAAGTCATCAAACGAAAGGGTTCAGCAAAATTGTCAACCATATAAATGACAAGAACATGTCTCAAAATTGTGCTTTACAGATTTGAAATATAGATTGCTTGAGTTACTCATTAGTCATTACTAGTCAGTAGGGGAAAAAATGGCGATGCTAAGATAGATAAAGCAATATATCACTTTTTAGATTGCATGTGATTCAATAAAAAAAAATGCCATCATACCTCTAATTCGGGTGACAGGTTCAACCCATTAGCATTCAGACTACGTATTCTATGACCCCTTAGATCCAGTCTCTGATATGAACATAAAAATTAAATGAGGTGGTTAGAAGAGACTAAAATCAGGATATATAAAAGAATTGCAAAATAGTTATAAAAATCCATACAGCTCTAGAAGTAATAAGAGGCCTTTGACAGTGATGGTGGCAACAGTAAAACACATTTTATGATTTTATTATGAGATTTTGGGATTTAAAAAAGGTAAATCTCAACAAGATTGTGGGAAAAGGACTTCAAAAGATGTTCTTTATAGGTTCCGAAAACCATTAAAGATTAGAAGCACAGTGTACCTACTGACCCACTGATCAAACCTTCTGAAAGAGCTTAAACCGGGGGGGGGGGGGGGGGGGGGGGGGGGGGCGTAACTGCAGAAACGTTTTTTGACTGCAGGGTATTGACTGCACACACACACACACAGTTGGAAGGGTCAACTAGTTCTTACAACATCATCTCCAGCTTTGAGCTCAACTTGGGGGAGTCTAATGAAATTTGAGTCCCGACTATCTGCTCTAGTGGACTTCTTTCGATCTGATAAATTTGAATTTCTGTCCCGTGATGTTGACAGAGAGGAAATTTTAGGCCCACTGGAAATGGAAGGTGATCGAGATGATGGAGACGAGACCTTTGAAACGGCTCTCCTAAACGTACTGCTTCCTGTGCTGTCCAATGACATCTGTGATGTAGACAGACTTGTCGATGAATTTAGTGCTGATCTCTTTGTAGCATCTCGCTTGCCTACATCAGAATTGAGTAGTGATCTAGAAGTTCGACTGACTTGTGAACTGGAAATTGCATTTCTAGTGTCTGATACACTTGGCCTGGTTGAGGGTTTAGCAACTATTGAAGACAGTGAACTCCTTCTAACTTCTGGAAGTGACCGCCTCAATGGTTCCGAGGAGCTGGCAGAAGTGGGTTTACCGCCCACAGCTGAGCTAGCATTGTTCTGTCGCTTACTAGCTGAGACTGGCTGCTTTTCAGGCAAACCCCCCGTACTTTTCCTTCTAGTCACTGGAACTGAACTCAAACCCCCAGAAGTAGCAGTTAATTTTGCTTTACCAGTGGTTGGTTTCGCCACATTTGATCGCAACTCAGAACCACCCTTTAGCTCTGTTCTCTTTTTAGCAGTCCCAATTGGTCCTGTAACAGTTGGCTTGGCAATATGTGTTGTTCTTTTTGCATTTTCAGTCAACTTTGGAAGTTTTTGCTTTGCATTCGAGCTTAGTTCAACTGACCCTTCACCAGCTACCAACGGATCCTCCATATTTGTTTAAGAAAACCCCTCTAGGCTACAATGCACACATATACCAGCAAAATTAGGAGGACAGATTTGAATACTCAAAAAATTAATACATCTTATGCTCAATCTAAAGCAACTGAATATCAGAAAATCAATCTATAATAAACTTTATTATGGCAGTGACAGTTCCATATCCATTTTGAGGGTGTAGACTTATCCCACTTCGAGTTTTACTAATATCTCTGCAAACTTATAAAGACAAAGCATTACCCAACTTCCAAATTCAATTATGACGAAAACACTCCGCTGCAACACTCAAAAATCTGCTGAGCTGAACTCAGTTTCTTTCCTTTTATTTCCCAATTTAAGCTAATTTCAGTATAATTTACTTCCGCTTTCCAAATCAAACATAAACTCATTTTTTTCCCTAATTGCCACCCTGCTCCATCACTAATGAACATACCATATCAGACTAATTAACATTCAACAAAAAGCCATTCCTACACCCTAAATCAGTAAAAAACACGAAACAGCCCCTTTTCAACTTCGCAGAATAAGGAGCGAAACAAGCCCTTGTTTAGTCGAACTAACAACAACCCATCATTCTGGTACAAAAACAAATTACTAAAAACAACCAAACACACACACAAGTGCAAAAACAAACAAACACATCAATCTATCACACAAATGCACATTCTTACCACCATCAAAACACAAACTCCAAACACCACACTGATCTATTCCACACACATTCAGTTGAATATAAAGACAAAACACACAGCTGTCCACAACAAAATCCAACTAAAATCACAAGCACCAAACTAATGTAACTTACTTTTCAAACACGGGTCAGATGGATCTGATGAACAACACAAACTAACACACCCAATTTCAAGAAAACACTCAAAACAACAATTAAAGTTCTAGGGTTCTAAAAGGTGGCATAGTGGCTTTGTAAAGTGGTTTTTGCGGCCTTATACGAAAGAAGCAAATTAAAAAACACAAACTACACACAACATAAGTGCATATAATCACTGTAATGATGATGAAAGATATTAAAAGTAAATGCAAGTACCAGGTTCCAGTGGAGACTGATGTACATGTATTGTGAGTATTTGTGTGTGTTGTTTTTTATAGTATGTGAAGGTGTGTTTGTGTGTGTTTATTATCTGTAGGTAAAGTGTCGTTTGTATTTATGGATGTGTGTATATTATATTCGTGTGTGTATGTGGAGAGATAAAATTGAAATATTTTTGGGCGGAAAAGAATTATAAAGGAGCGGGGCGTATGGGGGATAAATGTGTTTAAAAATCAAATTTGTGGATTTGAATTGTATTATTGATATACGAGGGTAGGGTAGAAGAATATGACACGAATAATTTAGGTTTAAAGAATGGGTAAAGTGTTAATGTCGGCACGGTTTTTTATTCTTTAGCTAGCTTTTTCCAATTATTGCTCATTCCTTGTTCCTTTTCAATGGTGCAATAATTCTGAATTATGAATTTGATTTTTATAAAATATATATAGATTTTTTGTTGTATGCTAGTTTTTATTTAGGTTTTAATTGTGTGCTGGTTTTTTCTTTAAAAGATGAAAGTTAGTAGCTAAATATTAACACAATATTTATAAAATTAAATTTAAAAATGTCACACATGTTCATATAATCTTCCTTATTTTTAACTAGTTGAAAAGTCGCGTGTTGCGACGGCTTATAAAAATTATATTAATGATTCAAAATTAATATTTATAGAATAAAATAAATTTGCGGTAATTTATAAAAATTATATATGATTCAAAAAATTTGAAAAATAAAACAAAGCTATCTAAGAGACGTCATGTATCAGCCAATCATCTCTATCAACATTCAAAGCATCTAGCATAGGTAACTCATTGTTGTATTAGACAGAGAAAATAAATAGACACACATAAATTGTTTATAATAAATCTTAGGATATCTGATCTCAATTTATTGGGTTGATTTGAGAAAAAAACTGGTTTATGAAAAATATTTTTTTTTTTTATATACACCTTTTTCGAAAATATGATCATAGTCTTTAAAGAAAACTAAGCCTTTTTTGGTATCGAAATAATTGAATAGAAGTTTCAAATTCTAATTTGATATATTTATTAAGGTAGGTAGTTCTTTATTTTTGATACGTTGTAAAAGCTAATTTTGAAACTTTATTCCAATATATCCGAAATTAAAAAAGATAATTTTTATTTTTAATGTTATTAAAATTAAAATCATAATTTAAAACTTTCTTCCGATAACTTTGATACTAAAAAACGTAGGTAGATTTTATTTTTGATATTCTGAAAAAGACAATTCTGAAACGTGCTTCCAATATATTAGAAACTAAAAATAATAGTTTTTATTTTTATATTTTTCGTCCAAAAATTTCAGAAAACTAGAAAATAAAACAGAGCTATATATTGATTTGATATTTCCCGTCAATTGGTAAGCGTTTTTTAGAATTGACTCTACCATATAATTTTTTATCTCCCATCAATCAATTTGTATGTCATGTGATGTATTTTAATTTGATTTAGTAAAATTTTAGACTATTATTTCTTATTGAAAAAAGCCAAAAAAATAAAATAAAATTTGGAATAAATCTCTTTCTTGAAATTATCCATTTATCCTCACACTTCCGGATACGGTGGTTCACCGAATGCATCAAGCAGGTAAAACAGGTAATCTACTCAAGAGCAGTGTGACTGTGTGAGTTAACCTCTTCTTACCTTTAAGGCGGATAGCTTTATATATAAGAAATCAATTTGAGAGAGATAATACAATAATTTACAAATAAGGGACGCCCAATTTGAGATAACAGGAACACGTGTCATAATTTACAAATAAGGGATGCCCAATTTTTATTTATGATATATTTTAACAATCTATCTTATTTTGAAAATAATTTAATTTATATTAAAATAAAAATTAAGAATCTAATTTTAAAATTCAGCGGATCAGAATTTTTTTTGACGGAAAATGAAGAATTCATTCAAAATACTGAAAACCCAGCCGAGACAAACATCTGTCAATTACAACCTGACTGTGAAATAAAAAACGAGCTAAACAAATAATTATTTTGTTTTCAGATCGCTTAACAAACAAAATATTAAATTCTTGAATCTAAAAACATAACAATCATATCTCGAGTAATCCAACTTAGGTAAACATAGTAACATCGCAATTGACGAGTATCATCCGTAACCCAATATTCAGAACTATCAATTAGATAAAATACCACATTGGATGGCAACTAACGAAAGTCATAATAAAGCACACGAAGATATCAAAATACAAATTAAAAATATTTAACATCTAAAAAAATTGGACACAACCGTGATAACAAAGTATAAAGTACTCAACATGAACTCATCCAACAAGGATAAGATCTTGATTTTATTTTAAAAAAACTAGTAAATACGAGAGAGGATGAAAAAGTAAAGATGTTTAATCAATAAGCGAGATGAAGATCGAAGAGCGGAGAAGTGCCGGAAGCCTGAAACTCAAATTTAAGCCTTAAATTTCAAGGTTACAAAAGTTTAAACACGGAAAAGCAAATTACTGTTTCAGAATAATGTCATATCCCTGCACCAGCTACTATGAAGGGGTCCAAAACTTCTGATAACTGGAGATGACTATAAGTTTATAACACCTATGAAAAAAATTCAGACACTGAAATGTGTGTGACCATTCTTGTTAGCAGCAGCAACTGATGCAGATTCCCCTGTACTAGATGGAATAGTACCCTTGACATAATTCTTGTCTTGGCATTCCTTGGCGCTGTCATAGGAAGCATGAAGACCAAGAAACACATAATAAATCAGAAGAAAGGCACTCCAGACTCCAAATCTAATGAACGAGTCCCTGTCAATAGATCCAAGAAGAAAAATGTTGATTGCAATTGATGCAGATGGCAACCAGGGCACCAATGGAACTCCCCACAGCTTTGGCTCCCGCGCATGTGGAACAAAAACCCGAATTCCAGCCGTAGCAAGAATCCAGATTGGCAAGGTTATGCAGTATCCAATCCAGCCATCCTCACTAATCCCCCAGTATGCAGCAGTCCCAATTGAAGACCCGAGTATGAGCGCGACAAATGCAATAAATTTGTTGCGGTTATCTGTTGTTGTCACGCCACTAATGTAGTAGCGACGCACAAGAAGCGCGACAGAGACAAGCATGAAGATGATGAGGGTTGAGATTGAGAGAAGGTTAGCAATAATACCTAGGTCAGTGAAGAATGCAACAACTGCGGTTGCTATAAGCAGGACAACAGTTGCGTTAACTGGAGTTCCTGTTCTTGAATTGACATTTGCGAACCATGGAGGCATCATGTGAGTTCTTGCAATGTGTGTCATGTAACGAGCTTGTCCCACAGCTCCAACAAGTAACGAAGATGTTATGCCTTTTAGTGCTCCGAATGCAACAAGATATTTAGCCCAACCCAAGCCTACAGCGTGGAATGCTATAGAGAACGGAGCATTAACATCAATATCTTTATATGATTGCATGAGGCAGAGTGTGAGAGCTAGCAAGCAATAGATAGAGGTGGTGATCGCCATTGAGCCTATGAGACCGATAGGGATGTCTCTGGCAGGATTCTTGGTCTCCTCTGCCATTGTTGCAACAGCGTCGAATCCAGTATAGGCAAAAAATAAGACTGCAGAGGCTTTGAAAATGCCGCGGACTTGAAAGGGTGCAAAGTCATGGTAGTTATTAGTGTCTGCATTTATAAGGCCAGCGATTATGATGAAGAGAATCACAGCCATATGGACGCATGAGGAGATGTAGTTAAAACGCGATGACCCCTTGATGCTAAAGACTGCAAATAGACAGATAGCTATGATTATGCCAATAGCTATGGGGTCAAGTTGGTTATAGTTTTCTCCAAGTCCGCTGGCATAAATACGAAAATCATCTGGTTTTTTATTGCAGAGTGTTGCTAAGTAGGATGTCCATGATCGAGCCACAGCTGCACAGCTAATAACATACTCAAGAATTATGTTTCCAGCAGCAATGAAGGCCACAAACTCACCAAGTTCCACTCTTAAATAGGCAAATGATCCACCTGAAAAAACAGAAAAAATTGAACTTTGGATTAAATTTAATAGTACTGGTCAATGTCATAATGGCATTATTTTGATGTGTATATACCTGCAACTGGGATCTCCACTGCAAACTCAGTGTAACATAATGCAGATAACAAAGCAGATATCCCGGAGAAGAGATATGAGAGAGCAACAGCAGGACCAGCAACTGTCCGCGCTTCCAACCCGGTGAGAACAAATATTCCAGTTCCAATCATAGCCCCCATGCCAAACCACATTAGGTCCCACGAAGACAAAGTCTTCTTCATCTCGTTTTAGCTCTGAGATTTGGCCTCCAACTCAGCCTGATCATCTGACCTGGTCAGTACCCGATTCATGAACCGGGTGGGAGTCTCCTTTAGGGCATTCACATAGTTTCTCCAGCTCCTAAATGACTCCTCGGGAAGAAATTCTTGTTTTATATATGAGCACCCTCGCCTCCTCATCCCCGTTCCATCTTGGCTAACAATCTCCATCCTACCACCTACAATTAACACAGCATTACTATTAAAAAACACAAATTTCTGTCAAGCTTGCTAGTATTTTCAACTGATATAAAAATACTTGTGTTGAACTACTGTCTCAAAAGTCAGATTTGATACTGATGAGAAGAAATTAAGCAAGATGCATGGCATGTTATCACAATTACAAATACCACACAAAAATGAAACTAATGCCATTACAAAACTGACATCAATATATTCAAAATATTTGCTTTGAAAAAAGACTTAAAAACACACATCTATACCTCTGTAAACAATAACCTGATGCACAACTTGATATCACAATTACGATCTGCAAATATCACAAGAAGAAGAATTAAGAAACTAAAAAAACAAGCAGCCAATTCAAACACTTCTTTGAAAAACCAAGACTAATAAGCACAAGCAGAAATTAATGCATAACATAGTATCCACAACTAAAAATACCAAAGCAATGGGTTATGATCACTGCATCACAGCCAAAGAACTTTTAAAATGATACATAATACCCTCTCAAGACCCAAAATTGCTTACCAACAGGGATCAGCCAAAACAGAAGAACTGGTGAAAATCTGAAAAATAAACTAATTACAAAGGGAGCAGAATTTGCACTCAAAATGACCAATACCTATATAAAAAGCAAAAAAATCAGATCTACACAAACTTACAATTTTATCCTCCAACTGTTTCAAACAAACACGCGTATATTTTCTGTAAATGATATCTATGCAATGAATATAAAAGAATCTGTTATTCCTCAACGCAATCTGTAATATTTATTCTCTATTCAAATATTTATTCGAAAAACAAAGACTAACCCGCACAAGGAGAAACTACAAAGACACTATTCTCTGTTCACTCTCTACCCTCTCTTCTACACATCTGAAGTGTGCTTGTAAATAAAGGTCGAAAAAAAAAATTAAAATTGTCTGTTCCAACGGCTAAAGTCATTGACAAAGTTGGTTTTTATGTGCTTGCTGTTATTAGAAGATTCTATACCTTGACAAAAAACAAACAACGTAAGTTTTTGTCTACATTAGGAGATTAAAGATACTTACCATCGGAGGGGATGAATTCGAAAGTATTTTCGGGGACTTTTGAATTACAGTGCATGTAAGGTACAAATAGTAGTTGACTAGTTGCATACTTGCATAGTTGCATGTATTTGGACATACAGTGATTAGCATATGTAATTTGATGATTGCTCGGTTAAAATGCATCATTACGGTACATTGTATCTGGACAGTTAAGGATACATTTAGTATTATTATTATTATTATAAGTATCATTAATTATTTTTTGTTAAATACTAATAGTATTTAATTACTTATATGGAGATAAAAACATTCTAAATGGAATTGATTCTCTTAACCCCGTTTTATACCCACTTCCTCCTTTGGGTATCAAAACCTTGATGTTTTTTTGTACCCGGTTGAATTTTTATTTTTTTTTTCAACCAAAAACGAGCTATGGATTTGGAATGAAAAAATCATACCTGATTCCATATCCTTATGAACCAAACGGTGCCTAAAATTTGACTGTATTTAAATGCTGATGGATTTTTTTTGGATTTCATAAAATGACGGATTTATATGAATGTTATTTTAGGTTTTTTGAAATCCCACCAAAATTCATAAGTTTTTGAATCATTTGTGCTTAAATCCTAAAAACTATATCAACCCTGTGATATTTGATCAAGAATACACACAAACTCAAAATGAGATACAACTGATATGAGTCTCAAATTAGCCCTAAAAATTATTGGGTTATTTTGAGCCCAGGTGTGATAAAAGGCTTGGGTTCTGGGTTTATCACCCCGAATTCATAGCTAGAAAATTAAGGTTATAAAAAACCCACCGGGGCATCCACATTTGGGAAACATGGTTTGCCCAATCTCAAGGCACAAGCCCAAGTCCAAGTCCTGCCAAGCCCGAAACTCGGATCCTAGTCCTACTAGTAGTCGGATTGATGAGCATAAGACTCCAAGAGTCCTAAAAGGATTCCGATTTTCAAAGATAGCTATCTTATCTAGAGTCTCTTACTACTTCTACAGTCCTATCCTAGGATACATTTATTTTTTTAGCTCATTTTCAGGGTGTATTAATAAAATTATTATTATTTATTATTATATATATTGTATCATTATTTGTTTTTTAATAAATATTATTATTTAATTACTTAGATATAATAAAAATATTCAAAATGAAATTGATTGTCCAATCTCCATCTCATGCCCACTTCCTCCTCTGTGTATCAAAATCTCTTGGGCTTGTGGTATTGGTTGATTTTATTTTTTTTCCCCCAACCAAACACAAGGTATGGATTTAAAATGACAAAATTCAATTGTATATAAATGCTGATGATTTTTTGGACTTCATAAAGACATAAACCTTTAACTTCAAAAGAATAAGATCTATTCACCCCCATCGATAAATGAAGCTGAATAGCCTTCATTATCCAACCTTGTAATATAAAGAGCTAAAGAAGAATATGCAAATAATTTTCGTCTTCGAAACCCATTGAAAGGGGCTCATTTATGACGCCTTTTTCTTCTATCTTTGATAAAAACTCAGAAGTCAAGTTTCATTCAAAGTATGATCTAGCATGCACATTTGTGAGGTTGCTCACTGTATTTTTATTTTTTTTGAAAAGAAAATGCTATATTCAAAGAACAAACAAAGTATAAAAAGACAAAACTAACCCCGTACACGTACAATAACGTCAAAAGAAAAAAAACAATCTGAGAGATAATTTCGTGTGTTCATGCTTTTCAGCTCTGGAAATATTTTCCCTTTGAAATCCCACCTAAATCTATAGAATTTTGAACCATTGTGCTTAAATCCTTAAAAAACTATATCAATTCTGTGATATTTAATAAGAATCCACAGAAAATCAAAATCGGATACAACCGTTAAAATGCGAATAGCGCGATTATAAAGACAGGGATGAAAACCTAATCAATTCCAAAATCAATTCTAAAAGAATATAACAAAAATCACATATTGCGGATCGTAAAAAATAAAAGAAACGAAAGGAGTGTGCTTTAAGAAATCAAATTATAAATATAAATAGATTATAGTTTATAAAAAAAAACTATCTTATAAAAAAACTATCTTACTAAAATCTTGATCAAAATTCAAAACACTATCTAAGCATATGCAGACTGCACAACAACATTACTAACTTATTTAAGGGTGATGACCCTCATCATCACATCTATCATTGATGTCCTGAATATCAGGATCAAATCCCACATATTTTTTATTAACACTGTATTGCGCAGTGTTTTTGGATATTCATTACAAATGCTACATTATGTAACATTTCGTGGATTAAGGTACTGTTTGGCGTTGCTGTTGCAGACAGCAACAGCAGCTTTTTCCTGAAAAGCAGGTGAAAAACTGTTTGGTAAATCTAAAAGCAGCTTTTCTGAACAGCAGCTTTTGGTTGAAAAGCTGCTTTTAGAAAAAGCAGGTCATACCATGCTTTTGGAAAAAGCTGGTTTTCAGCTTTTGCAGGAAGCTGTTACAGATTTCAATATCAAATCTCACCAAAAACATTAATTTTATTATATTATAACTCAAAATAAGCACATATCAAAAAAATTACCAAACAGTTATCTGATTTTTACAACAGCACTTTTTTTACCAGCACTTTTTCTGACAGCACAGCAATTTGTAACAGCACCCCCAAACAGACCCTAAAAGAACTGAATGGCGAATGCTATGTCGCGTAACGTATAAAAAACCCTGCACGATCTAGCATCTAATTCATAAATTGAAAATGCTAGATTATCCGCCAAACTAACTAGTATTTAAGATCATATATTTGCAATTCTACTCAGATTTGTTATTTTGGACATTATTTCTCAAATACCATTTTTCGGTAGTATTTAATTGAGTGCAGATTTTTTTTAAAACCTTTCCTCCGGAAAAACTAAAAAGCCCTAATTAAAACTCACGATCACACACAATTCCGCACATACACACAACTACACAAGTCACAACTATACATCCATTTCCGGCCATGGATGACGGCGAAGGTGGCCTGAGCTTCGATTTCGAAGGCGGCCTCGACTCCGGGCCCACACAACCCACCGCCTCCGTTCCAATCATCCACCAACCTCCCTCTCTCCCGGCCGCCTCCGCGGCGAACACACCCTATTCTGCTCCGCCGGCGGATGTTTCCGATCAGTCCGCACCGTCGAACTTCTCCGGACGGCGGAGCTACCGGCAGACAGTGTGTCGGCACTGGCTTCGCAGTTTGTGTATGAAAGGGGAAGCCTGTGGGTTTTTGCACCAGTATGATAAGGCTCGGATGCCGATTTGTCGGTTTTTTCGACTTTATGGAGAGTGTCGAGAGCAGGATTGTGTTTATAAGCATACCAATGAGGATATCAAGGAGTGTAATATGTATGTCTAGCTCAATTTGATTTATTTTTATAAATAATTTTGTTTTGTTAATTATATAATTGTATGACTGTATTTGATATAATGTGATAAATTATGAATTTGTGTGATTTAGGCTTTAATTTGTAGTTTCAGTTGATAGTTGTTAAGTTATGGATCCATTAGGACCATTACTGTGTTTTGTTAATTAGACAATGCTATGTGGTATCGCCCGAGAAACGGTATAGAATGAAATAATTTGCAATAGTGGTATCAAATTGAAAAATATTTTTTATATGTGAGTACTCCAGGGAAGGTTGATTTTGTAATAGGAATACAAAATATGATTATATAATGGTTACTGGCATGTTTTTTTCTGAAAGAGCATATATTTGAAATGGGACATTAGTAAAAGTTTGAGAAAAGTAAATTGAAACATGGTTTGGGTTTTACATCTTAATATTGTGTTTTAAGAGCATTCCGATTAGCTCCATGTTACAACTTTGATGATTAGATTTATGTGATAGCTAATATTTGTTGAATAGAGTTTTTTTTTTTCCTTTCTTTTTCCTAAGGTTAAATAGAGTGCGTCGCTGACTGTTAGTCAGAAATTTGGAATTATGTGAGGTCGATTAAGTTGGATGATATCTTATTGGGTTGATAGCTTGTTAGAGATTTATTAATCTAGAGGTTTATGTTTATGCAGGTATAAGTTGGGATTCTGTCCAAATGGTCCTGATTGTCGGTATAGGCATGCAAAGCTGCCAGGACCTCCACCTCCAATGGAAGAAGTACTTCAAAAAATTCAGCAACTGACATCACACAATTACAGTAACTCGAACAGATTTTATCAAAATCGTAACCCCAATTATACTCAAAATGCAGAAAGACCTCAGGTTCCAGCAAGTGCTAATGGTGTCAATCAAGTAATGAAACCCACACCAACAGAGTCACCCAATGTGCAGCAGCAGCAACAGGCCCAGCAACCAGTTATCCAGGCCCAAGTTCAGAATCTTTCTAATGGCCAGCAAAATCAAGCTAATGGATCTGCTATTCCTCTGCCTCAAGGAATATCTAGGTTCGTTCAGAGTTCATAGGTTTGAATAAGGCCTTGTACATTGCTTATTGTATTTAAATGAACATCATTCAAGAGATCTATTTAATATGGTATTTGTAATTTTATTTATCGGAGTCTACTTGAATAAGTTAGTATGTTTCAACACATTTCGTTATATATTGATGCTATTTATTAGGTATTCTAATTCCATGATTTTTTACATTGCTCTTCGTACTGGAGGAGGATATTGGTTTATTCTGGTGTTGTGGCCTGTTTACTTTTGACCTTGCTAATTTTTAACTGAACAGCATATATAATAATATCGGATTTTTATCTAATTATTATCTGATTAATTGAAAACTGAAGTTATAACAAAAATTTTCATCAAGTTGGGCACATTAATTGTGGTAATTGAGATGTGTACTGTTCAAATAGTACCATAATTTCTCCATATATCATGGTTTTATTTCTCATTCTATCTCTTACATTTTATTACGTGTTGAACTTCATTAGAAATATTGATTTTCTTTTGAAAGCAATAACCATTTTAGTCGTTATATGTTCAAATTTATAATTGAAACTAGGTCTTTATTTTAATAAAGAAGACTGTAAATTCTAGGATGTACCGTGGGGTTTACACTCATTCCCACGTCTTGTTGTGAGCTTCAATTACGTTCAAACTTCCTCACAGCCAAACTTTTATATAATGCCAGCTCCAATTACTTCTGCTTACGCTTTTACCACCCTTGACTGATGGGCTTGGCTCAGTGGCTACCAGTACTTAATCAACTCAGTAAATCACTTTATTAGTTGAGAGTAGCAGCTATGACAAGAAGATATATTTAAGACAGCACCTTTCTAATTGGCTGATCGTTGTCTAATTTTTGCAATTTTAAATTTTGAAAGCTTGTATGGCTGAAAGGGTTCTAATATTCTATGCGACGTCTGGGCTTGGAATGAAGGGCTAAAGGAAGTGTGTGTGTGTGTGTGTGTCTATATATATATTTATTTTAAAAAACTTTATTTACCGTCAAATAGACCAAATTTTGATCATTTCTATGTTCTTAGAATTCCGGTAGTTTCTGTAAAGTAGGGAAGTTACTAATCCTTTTCTTTGAGAATATGCGATCTACACTTATGAGTATCGAACCATAGAACTATATAATCGCTTTTTAGTATTAATGAATAAATGCTCTTTTTTTGTAGTTCCCAAAATTTGAACCTTAGTCCCTAGACCTTTCCTAGCACATAAGTCGAGTGCCTATGATGGTTGATTATCAACGACCAAAGGTTCACTTATAGGACGCAGTTAGGTCAGAAGGAACTAGTGATTGAGGTCTTGAATTACAGAGACTGTGACTGGAAATAGAACAGCTCCCCCCCCCCCCCCCCCCCCCCACACACACACACACACACACCCCAAAAAAAAAAAAAAAAAACAGAAAACCAAAAAAAAAAGAAGAAAAAATCAAAAAAACCAGGTTACTCCCACATGATGATTTCTTATGCAAATCACAATAGTAATCCCGGACAAGTTTAACATTTATCAAGTGTATTACTTATTAATCACTTATTGCTTATTTCATCTTGTATCTGCAGTTCGTTTGGATTATATTTGGTTTAAATACTCATCATCTATTTTAAAAATTAGGTATTTTGTTGTCAAAAGTTGCAATAGAGAGAATTTTGAGTTGTCTGTGCAACAAGGAGTTTGGGCAACACAAAGGAGCAATGAAGCTAAACTTAATGAAGCTTTTGATTCAGTGGAAAATGTTATTTTAATATTTTCAGTAAACAGGACTCGGCATTTTCAGGTGGGTTCAAGATTTACTCCTCAGCAAAGTTGTGCAAATTGCACAACAGATCGATATGAGTTTGATTTATATAAGTATTCACATTGGTACTTTTCTTTTCCTTGTAAGAACTTCCTGTCATAGTAGGCGTCTGTCATATATTGAAATTTCAGGATTGAATTTCATTTTTGTTTTCTAGGGCTGTGCAAAGATGACATCTAAAATTGGTGGGTCTGTTGTCGGCGGAAATTGGAAGTATGCTCATGGAACGGCCCATTATGGAAGGAATTTTTCAGTCAAATGGTTGAAGGTATGGGATTTTTGTACCGACTTATTTGATCTTGGTTGCTATATGACTATATGTTAATTGGAATTGTACATGTCTGCGTCACTTATTGGCAAGTAACTGGCACCCCGGTGGGTGTTGGAAACTTGGAATGAATATATAGTTTATATATTTTACAATTTATAGTTTGCTTTTCTTGAAACCTCATATACGTAAAACCGCCCTTCAAAAATAAACTTGGTTCAGTCCCTGCCTTTATCTGTGGGATATGTGATTGGATATTCAGGCAGTGGGTGAGCTGCTGAGGCATGCATTTTCTGTTTCATGTATACTCTGGTCTCTGTAGTGCATTTATTTTCCACTATCTATTCTGTATTTTGTGATGATGCTTGTAATGTATTATATACACAGCTTTGCGAACTATCCTTCCACAAAACACGCCATTTGAGGAATCCTTACAATGAGAACTTGCCAGTCAAGGTAAGCATTATTCTCATGATATTTCCCGTAAAATTAACTCTACATAATTGGTTTTCTTTTATAGTCTTGTGGGTTTTAGTCATATTAAATCCCAAAACTTCTGTAGAATTTATGAGAGGAAACTGGAAATGTATAGATCAATCTCTAAGGCCATGTTTGTTTGATAGGATTATAGTCCCGGGATAATTACATAAATTTAGGGGATTACAATCTGATGGGATTGTATTGCGATCACTTTTTTGATTCATTTTTCATGGGATTATTATACCTTCCTTCAAAAGGTATTATATTCCCATAGAAATGAACTAAAACAATGATGGGGATGTGAATTCATGGGATTGTAAATTTTTTAAGATTGAGATAAACAGGGTGATAATCCGAGGATTATAATCCCTCCAAACAAACATGGCCTAAAGGTATAGTGACTTTTGTGGAGCTCTAGATGTTTATTTTTATGCTGATCGAATTCCAGAGTCACCTGTGTGATGGATAAAGAGATATTCCTATGCTACCTTCCTAGAATCACTGCACCTAGAATCACTGCAAGAAAAACATCGTGTAGGTAGCCTCCCGTACATAACAATAAGCTGTCTTAAAAAAACATAGTATCAAGTACTGTTAGGACTCATTATACAGAGTAGTGGAGAGAGTAAGCAGGGAATTGTAAAGGCTAGTTGTTTCAGGAACTTATCCAAGGAGCAGATGGACAACTTGCTTTCGAAATAAATAGCCTACTCGGCTTACTTATCGACTTACAGTGCATACAAAAAATTACACTGAGGAATAGAGGATAGTGCCATCTGACTCTGTGTTTGTGTGGAAGTCCTTTTTCAGGGGAAAAAACTACAATTAGCCAAACACGGAAGTTAATATTTATTTATCAGTTTCTTAAATACATTATAAGCAAACTTATGTCATACCTCACATATTAGACAGGTGAAAACATAAGAAAGAAGGAATAGCTCTTCCAACTTGTTTTCTTAGAAAGCTTTATATGCGCTGTCGCCTGAACCTTTCTCGAGAAGACACTCCCTTAAGGTACAATGCTAAAGGCTAAAGGATATCTGTAGTAGGGGGAACTGGGGAACTACGAAGGAATTTGTAGGTTCATAAATGTCAGTTTAAGGGGTAAAGGGTTTGTGGCCTTGGGAATGTTCAGTAGTAATGGTAGCATAAACTATATATTTTTTGTCATAAATATTGGATTTGTCCTTGTTTAAGATGCAGGAAATGGGGAGGATGATTATATGAATTATGTAATAAATTCTCATGAGTAATTATTCATTCCTCAGCTATTTCCATTCCATCAAACTGGCCTCACCTTCACCTTTTCCGGTTTGAAGTACATCCCATTCCTCTCCCATATCACAAATATTACATTGTATCATTTTTTACTTTAACCTCTTCCATCCTTCCTACTTACCTCTACTTCTCTTCGTAATATTGATTTTTCATTCTTTTTCTACCTTTCCATCCCAACTGAACTGAGACAGTGTTACTGTCACTTGTAGTGGGTACTTCAAGGAGCAAATAACAAAGTTAGCAACTTAACATTATCTTGAAGAAGGTATAAACACTCAGTTAGTTTTACTTCTTTGAGGTTTAGGGGATGTGCTGCTTAATGTTTTGGTGAATAGGAATTCTTTTGTGTTGGATATGCGCTTGTCATTTATTCTTAAAATTATTAATTGCAGGCACAATACAAGTTAAATGCTGAATACACCTATTTAATTTATTTGGAGGCAAATTTCTTAACCTATTTAGGGGTGTTTGGTTCATGGTTAATAATCCCGGTTAACGGTAATCGGAACCTCAAATCCATTTGTTGGTGTTTGGGTTAGCCATTTTGTGGTATTGAATGGGAATTAATCATTCACTCCACACCCCTTGGGATAGGAATATTCATTCCCATACCCCTCATTCCCATCCCAATTCCCATTCCCATTCCCATTTCCATCTACCATCCAAACACCCACTCAGTTACTTTTACTTCTTTGAGGTTTAGGGGATGTGCTGCTTAATGTTTTGGTGAATAGGACTTCTTTTGTGTTGGATATGCGCTTGTCATTTATTCTTTAAATTATTAATTGCAAGCAATGCAAGTTAAATGCTGAATACACCTATTTAATTTCTTCGGGGACAAATTTCTTAACTTATAACTTAGTACAAATACAAAATAATCTTAGCTTGTGTGTATTATTTAGTTGTAGTCACCTAAATCCGAAGCTTCCGTGTTGGAACCTTAGTTAAAGGACCTGAAATTATATTTGTTGATTATAATTACATTTAAACTAAATCATTCAGGATTCTGAGCAGCTTATGTTCATTGACACCTTTTTTCAGGAAGTAGGAGAAACAACATAGTTATTAGAATAATTTGTGTGGATTCATTGTGCAATCTTTATTGGCTACTTGATTCATGATAATATAATAATCAACAGATAACTGCATATAAAGCTACTTTATTCTGATGGGTAGGCACCTATATTGCACGTATCTAATGCAAGGTGAAAGTTGGTCATGGTCAGCCTAATTTGAGCGTTGTGCTACTTAATCAGATTCATTATATTGTGGCATTAATTGATTGCAGATCAGCAGAGACTGCCAAGAGCTGGAGCCCTCGATTGGCGAGCAGTTGGCTTCCCTGCTTTATCTTGAGCCAGACAGTGAGCTGATGGTACTTTTACTTCATTAGTTATTTCTTGATGTCCTTTTCAATGTACTATGAACATAAGCACATGAGAAGAGTTAATAAGTATCATATTGGTATGGTAGAAAATAATGTTTTTAATTTCCATACTGGAGGCTTGAAACATAAGTGCATAATTGCTATTTGGAAGTGAACTGTGTACTGTACATGTACAAGGATTATGTGCATATATCTAATTCCATAACAAATGCAGTAAGTAAATGTTTGTTTACACTAATGGAGGATTACTAGATGAGATTATGTTTTTTCCCAGAACAAAATAGAGAGATTATATAGTTTTTATTCTAATGTGAGCTTAATTATTTTGCTCAAATGTCAACCCCATAATGATGGCAGCATATTGTGAAATTTTATATTGATTTTACTTTAGAGTTTGCCAGCTAATATTATTGAGACTATGTAAACTGATGTTAAAATAATTTTTTTGTATTTAGGAAATTTCACTAGCAGCAGAATCAAAAAGGGAGGAGGAGAAGGCCAAGGGAGTTAATCCCGAGGACGGGACTGAAAATCAAGATATTGTTCCATTTGAGGACAATGAAGAGGAGGAAGAAGAAGAAAGCGATGAAGAGGATCAGAGCTTTAGCCAGGGATTTCCAATGATGGGTCAAGGCAGAGGTAGGGGAAGGGGCATGATGTGGGCTCCTAACATGCCTCTAGCACGAGGTGGCAGACCAATGCCTGGAATGCGTGGTTTTCCGCCCATCATGACGGGGCCTGATGGATTTCCTTATGGACCTGATGGTTTTCCTGTGCCAGATATGTTTAATATGGGACCCCGTGGTTTTGGTCCATTTGGCCCTAGATTCCCTGGTGATTTTGCTGGCCCTGGGGGCATGATGTTCCAAGGCCGTCCTTCCCATCCCGGAAACTTTCTGAACGGTGGATTTGGAATGATGATGGGTCCGGGAAGGGCTCCTTTCATGGGAGGTGGACCTGGAGGAAGAGCTCTTCGTCCTGGACTTGGAGACCTGCATCCCATGTATCCTCAGTCTCAACCGCAATCCTCTCAGGCCTCAAACAGGGGTAAGAGGGATCAAAAGGCCACATCAAATTATAGGAGCGATAGATATAGTGCAGGCTCAGATCAAGGCAAGGGTGTGGATGTAGCAGGCTTGGGTGGGCAGGATATTTCAAAGCATCAGCGAAGAATGAATCCTGAACAAGAAGATCAAATAGGTGACGGGAATAGCTTCAAGAATAATGAAAGTGATAGTGAGGATGAGGCACCAAGGAGGTCAAGACATGGGGAAGGAAGAAAGAAGAGGCGAAGCTCTGAGCGAGACGCTACCGCAGGTTCTGAGGACCAGGAATAGACAGTGACATTAACATGTGATTGATATATCGGTGATTTGTAAGAACTGCAACTGTATGATATTGAGAAAATTATTGACTTGTGTGAGAATTAAAATGCAAAGTTACTGGATTTTGTTTCCCAACTAGCGGGAACTATATCTCACCCACTGTATAATATGCGATATAAAAATATAGGTGAAACTGAGGTTAGGATTAGTTAGATGCTTGTATTCTTATACTTAACTATTCATTTCTGGGTTGGTGTCCCTATATGTGAAGGTTTGAAAACTTGCACTATTTGATTATCAGATTTTACTCGGACTATAGGGTGCTAAACACCAAATCGTATATTACATTGTCACTGAGTTCTTTCATGGTAGTTGCTTTATTGTCATGCACTACTGAACAGTGAACACTGTACGGGGCATGATTTATATGCAATCATGTATTACCTGCATCTATTAAATTTCCCCTACAAATTTTGTAAAATTTAATATTCTATCTAGTTTTCATTAATTACTCCAGTTTTGACCAAATAATCATCGATTTAACTGAATTTTATCACATAGGAATAAAATTCCGTCTGATTATCGAATAATCAGTCAATCGACCGACTTTTAAAATATTTAATTATTATGATTATATATATATTAGAATAATTATATATATAATATATAACTATATGAAAAAGATTCTAATTCAGCTAGAATCTCATTTTTTAAATAGTGTATATTTTTCGTATTCATATTTTAATAAATATCATAATAATGACTTAAAATAAAAATTACTTTATAATACAAATAATATCAATTTAAAAAAGATGAACATATACCAAAAAATAATTTAAAACAGCCCGTGCAAAACACGGATTTAAAAGCTAGTTATGATAAATTTAAAAATAAATAAAATTACAAATAATAATTGTGTGATCAATTTTTTATTGAACTGATTTAATTTAATAATAATAGGAATAGATAACAGATAATTGTAAACATTTTTGATACTGTCAGACAACAATTATTTTTAATATTAAAATAATTATTCTTTTTTTTTTTTTGAAATTAACTGATTCATTTAATTCAAAACGAAATATCATAAGAAAGGCCCCCAACAAACATTACTCTTTTGATTTTGAAGCTAACACGGAAACAAATATAAATATAAAATTATGAGAAAACAAATATTAATAACTGTAAATTTCGTAAGAATACAAAAGAGATAAGTAGTTTTAAAACCCTAGTATATCTCTCTCTTGCCTCTCTCACCAACGGTACGAAAACAACCGGAAAAATGGAATCGCCGCCGTTGATCGCTGACACCGACAATTTCTGCTCCCAAATCTTTTCCAAATATGGCTCCTCCACTGCCGAGCACCACCAGCACCTAATCGCCGTCACCGGCGCGATGTCCCAAACTCTCAAAGACAACAACCAGCCCCTCTCTCTCATCGCGTACTTCGGCGCCGCCTGCTCGTCTCTCGACAGCATCTCGTCCGAGTCGGAGCCGTCGGGTCACGCGCTCGACTCGCTCCTCACGATTTTGTCGCTGATTCTGCCGGGATTGTCGGGCGCTGTTGTGAAGAAGAAGTTTGAGCTTGTGGCGGAGCTGGTGGTTAGGGTTTTGAGAGGAAAGGAGGTGAGTGAGGCAGGGGTTGCCGCCGGGTTGAAGTGTGTGGCGTGTTTGGTGATGGTTAGAGGGAGTGTAAGTTGGAATGATGTGTCACAGCTTTACGGAATTTTGCTTAGTTACGCCACAGATAGTCGGAGTAAGGTCGGTTTTTCTCGATAAATTAATTTATTTATATGTTTTTTGTGTATTTAGTGATAATGTAGGTTTTGCATTTTATGAATTGTGATATATATTAAGTTGTGTTAGGAATGTGCATATATGCTTAGTTTAGATTCTAGGAATGGTTATTAGGAGCGGTGGCTTATTAGTTATGTTATTTTAATGTTAGTTGCAGTAATGTAAATGTTAGTACCGCTTAGAAATTTGTAATCAGAATGATTGCAAGTGATCAAAGATTCAAAATTAATGGCATATATATGAAGAGTCTAGTGGCCATCAATAAAGATCATTAATTGGAAGTTGGAACCAGTAATTATTAAGCAATTGTGCGGGAACTAAAAAGTCCAATATAAACAAATATTTGCTGATGATGAATCTCTATTAATATTGGTCAAAGACTGCATAGTTGGCCAGTGGGTTCATATGAAGTTTACTTCTGAGTTTTCTTGTAAGAATTGTCATTAATGAATGTAAAAACTTGTGTTAGAAGGTTGCTAAGATGATGTTAATGTAAGAGATTATTTATATACTTTAATCAGTGATTGATTTGGCTATATCTCCTTATGATATGAAGTTGATAGGACTAACTAACCCAAAACTCCTGATCCCAGTTGAGTACACTTGTTCTTTAAGTTTTCTACCTGTCTTTGTGGTGGCTACTGCTGCTGTTGCTTCACAGAGAAGGGTGATGCTTGCTTCCTGTTTTCATAACCAATCTCCATATATTCTTGTTGACTTCAGCAACTTTAAGAGGAGATGTTCATAAAGAATGTGAATACACTTTCAATTTTCAGAGTATAATGGTCACCATTTATTTATTTATTTTATTTGCGATAGAAATCAATTTCATATTATAACTAGACTTAAATCCAGTGAAGGAATATTGTTGCCTATGAAAACTTTAATTTATTTCTCAAAATTAAAAGAAATTATATGTATTCAAAAAAGGCTATATACTTGACGATATTATTCATTTCTTAAAAATATAGAAAAAGAATCAATGTGTTTTTTAATTCCCTCTTTGAGTTATTACTGAAGTTTAACTGAGAAGAAGAGAGGGGTACGTGCCCTTGCACATCTGCAATTTAATCAGTTTTGATTGTTGATATTAAAGATTCAAGCTTTTCTTTTTCTTGGTAGTAGTATGAAGTCCGAAGGAAGTTAATCCGTACTGGTCCCCTGTTTATATGATCAACAGGTAAGAAGGCAATCACATGTATGCCTCCGTGATGTCCTGCAAAGTTTTCAGGGTACTGCCATT
The DNA here is from genome assembly GCF_001625215.2 of Daucus carota subsp. sativus. NCBI lineage: Eukaryota > Viridiplantae > Streptophyta > Magnoliopsida > Apiales > Apiaceae > Daucus > Daucus carota. The sequence goes on along the minus strand of NC_030381.2, from coordinate 47,737,538 downwards.
CTTGCTCCTGCTAGTGAAGCTATAGCAAACATTTTCGAAAGGTTTCTTTTGCTCGCCGGAGGATCCAATGCGAGTTCTTCCGAAGGACCTACAGGTGCCCAGGAGGTCTTATACATTTTGGAAGCTCTCAAAGATTGTCTTCCTCTATTGTCTTTGAAGTCCTCAACCAATATCCTGAAGTACTATAAATCCCTACTGGAACTACATCAGCCCCTTGTTACTAGGCGCATAACTGACAGCCTAAATGTGCTTTGTCGTCACCAGAAAGGAGAAGTTTCAGCTGAAGTGCTGCTTGATCTGTTGGTTTCCTTAGCTGTCTTGATCTCTACCAATGAGACATCTGCGGATAGCATGACAGTCACTGCTCGTTTACTAGACGCAGGGATGAAAAAAGTCTTTTTGATAAACAGGCAAATTTGTGTAGTTAAGCTCCCGGTGGTGTTTAGTGCTCTCGCAGGTTTGACTTCTGTTCTATCCTCCATCCCCCCCCTCTCTTGAATGTTACTTCGTATTTAAATGAACAATTGTAATGATGCATATGTAAATTGCATCAGAAGCTATGGTTTTGTATTCAATAATAAAATTCTTCCAAGAAATTATATACAGTTCACTAAAACAATTTGAATTGTTACATTTTTGCAGATGTTATGGCTTCTGAACATGAAGAACCGTTGTATGTTGCCATAGAGGCATTTAAGAGCTTAATATGTTCATGCATAGATGACACCTTGATAAAACAAGGTGTTAATCAGATCAATGAAAGTGCAAAGATAGGATCACGGAAGTCTGCTCCGACTATCATTGAGAAAGTGTGCGCGACTATTGAGAGTTTACTCGACTATCGATATGCTGCAGTCTGGGACACGTCTTTACAAGTTGTTTCAGCAATGTTTGACAAGTTAGGTGAGTTGAATATTGTACTATTTTGTAAGTCCTGGTAACTCTGTGTTTATATACATATGTTTACAATTAATATTAATAATAATGGGATAGTTGAGATACTGGTGCTCCTACTTCAAATTGATAAAACTAAAAATTAACTGGAAATGGATATAACATATGTTATTAGAATTACTGTGTTTTTGAGTTGGGTTTTAGGCTTTTAGCAATGAGTTATTATGTTGATTTGAGTCCGTGGCTACAAGTGACAATATTATTCTATCTGGATAATAAAACAGTTATTGACACATTATTTTATCTGGATGATAAAACAGTTGTTGACAAAGTTATAGAATAAACAAGCTCTATTTTACAGGTGACAGTTCTTCATACCTATTGAGGAGAACACTGACAAACCTGGCTGACATGCAGAAGTTGCCCGATGAAGACTTCCCGTTCAGGAAACAGGTAATGTCATTATATATTAACCTTGTGTTCTTTGTCTGCTTCTGTCTACATGTAAGATATCAGACATTCTGTCTTCTGTAAGATACCCTCTTTCTTTGCATTTACATGTACACACTTAAATGTATTTGAATAGGAAAGCAGCTACATATAGTTTGAATTTTTCACAAGTTTCAAAAATTACCCTCCTTGCGTCGATTTTTTTTCCCAAAGTTTGATAGATTGTAAGTTATACATTGTTATTGAAGAATCAGAACATGTAATAACTTTACAAAATGTGGATTAAGTTTGCAAGTAACTATACTTTAAAGCAAGCTAAATTGGCTCTTAAGTTGTTGATATATTAGAAGTTCAGGCCGGTACTCAATTTGAAATGTACTGCTGCTTTCTTATCGTACCTTATGGTTTTTCATGATACCGTAACACTTACTTTGTTAAAATTGTGCCAACTCCTGGATGTGAAAACTAAACTTTAATCTGCAATGATGTGGATAACTTTGGTTAATATCCTGAATATGATCTTATTTGGGGACTTGATCCCTTCATTGACACTAGTTTTTGATATCAGGTTAAGTAGTTTATAAGGCCTACCGATTTTTGTTAGCCACATGTGTTTGGTGCAACCTGTGTGTTTATTCCTCAAATTTAAATGTTACCATGTTGTGGGTAGGTTGTCATAAACTGCTTGTAATTCTCAATATGAACAATAGTCCAGGAGCTTTCTCTGCAATTTTTGTATATAAAACCAAGTCTCTTGCAGTTGCATGAATGTGTAGGATCTGCTCTGGTTGCAATGGGTCCTGAAACATTTTTAAGCCTTCTGCCTCTTAAGTTGGAGGCCCAGGACGTGTCTCAGGTCAATGCCTGGCTTTTTCCAATTTTGAAGCAATATACTGTTGGTTCAAGTTTAAACTTCTTTACGGAGTCGATCTTCGATATGATTAGCCTGATGAAGAAGAAGTCTGCTGTGGTATGAACCTGTTTGTCTTTGTTTTAATTATTATTTTTGATTAAAATCGTCAGCCTTTTCATGCTATTTTCTATAGCTTGAACAAGAAGGAAAGATTCGTGAAGCTAGGACTGTTGATGGACTGACTTACTCTTTGTGGTCACTGCTGCCATCATTCTGCAACTATCCTCTGGATACTGCTGAAAGTTTCAAGGATTTAGAGAAAGCATTATGCGGCTCCCTACGTGATGAACCGGATATTCGTGGTGTAATATGTTCTAGTTTGCTGATTCTTATTCAGCAAAATAAGAAGATACTGGAAGGGAATGACGATATATCTGGTACTGAAACGAACAATCCAAGGGAGCGAGCACTTGCCAGCTATACTCCAGAGGTTGCAGCTAAGAATTTAAATGCATTGCGATTATCTGCTCGTGAGATTTTGTCCGTCTTGTCAGGGATCTTTTTAAAGACTTCCAAAGATGATGGTGGACTTCTTCAGGTACATATCATTCCCAAAAAGTGTTTTCTCGTCCATACAAGGCAGCAAATGCGCATAAAAGCTATCATGCACTCTTTATCTATAGTTATCAATTACTTGCAAATTCTAAATGTGCTGTACTTAATTACATGTGTATAGTTTCTAGTATTTTGAGCACATGTTACTGCTTTACTTTCAAAAACATTGGTGTGCTGCAAGCCTGCCAATTTTTTTTAACTTTTTAAGGTTTCCTGACTCTGAGAGGTTTATGCATCATTGCACAGGTTTTTGAGGTTCAGGGAATTTTAAGTCCTAACAGTTGAAGATTGAGGGGCCTAAGCTTGATCTAGTTTGTGCATGAAGTTGATATTGTTTTACACATGTATATAAACAGAGAATAAGTTTTATGCCCAAATATAGTCGGAGAGTTTAGTATGACAGTAAAGTAAAAGATTTTTCTTAGCGGATGCTAGGTTCATAAAATTCTGGTGTCTGGTCAACATTATGGGATTCAGACAAGTTCAGTAGCACTGGGTAGACTTTGGAATTTCAATTTGGTGTTATGATGATGCCTGAAGCCAACTTCAGGTTTAGATCCAAAACGAGAGGCCTTCTAGATGGGCTGATACTGTAAGATAATTAGACAAGCATTACTTAAGCTCATGTGAAACACGTTCTTGGATATTAATACACCTAGGTAGTACAATACTTAAATATTATATATGTAAGAAGTTTTATTGAATCAGGAATTTAAATAGGATTTAAATTATGTAAAGTTCTGTTTAAGAATTATAAATTTTATATTATTGAAATTTGATATTGAATATGATTTAAAATATCTAAGATATAGAATTTATATTGAATTATGGTTGAAAGTGAATCTTAGAAAGAAATTAACACTTATAATACGGCAGAACTAATAAATTTTCTTAATTTTATGTAGAAGTTGTTCCTGGATTCATTTCTTCACCCACAACTGTCTATGGCAGGGACAAGTTAAAATAACTGTAATTTATATATATATATATACATATATATATATATGTATGTATGTATGTATGTATGTATGTATATATATATATCATTTAATTGTTTTATTTTATCTCTTACAGAGAATTATGTGTTTATCTACTAGGTTATGCGGGTTGTAGCTATATGGTTGTTATTAAATACAATTTTAGGTACTTTATAATATGCCCAATTGTTACTTAGATGCTGATTAGCTTACACGTTCTTGTCTATCTATATTTATTGGGGCGACCCTCATAATTGATGTAATTCTTTTCATGCTGATTAGCTTACACTATGATGATTAAAAATTGAGAGTTTTTGTTTTTGGGTTGAGATCCATTTTCACTTTCTGTCTTCTGTGATTGGTAGGGTCCGTAGGGACTTGGGAAACCCTTGGGGTAGTGGATGACCAGAATTTGTTGTTAAACACTAAGGCTTTTTTTACTGTTTGATAATCCTTCTTCATGGTTCTTGTCCTGCATCAGCCTGATATATTATTTTTATTTGGAATTATAGTATCAAATCCTTCAAAACTTGGTCTTGTTTTCCTTCAGTGCTGCTAAAGCATTTAAGCTCTGTATTTTTGTTCATGGATACCTTGGAGAGTAAATTTTTATATGCTTGCCTAGTATAGGTCTCGAGTAAAAGTTATGAGACATTTTCCCATTGAATTTATACATTGAGAGGAATCATATTCTCTCTGGTACAAGTCTGTACTGTGTTACTTTAACATTTTATAAGAGTATATGTATGGATAATTCTACATGACTCGTTCTAGTTTTCTCTTTCTGTGTCCTCTGAATTACCTCAGTACTAATGTGTTTATATTCTGTTTTATATTGTCTATCAAAATGCTTAATAAATGTTTTTGTATTACGACATCTACACTTCTTGTAGGCTACCATTGGTGAATTCGCTTCAATATCAGATAAAGTCGTGGTCTCTAGATTTTATACGGCTACAATGAGGAAGCTATTGAAGGTGACTGAAGAGGCTGGCAAAGCACAAAATTCTAAAAGTTCGAACTCTATGGAGGTTGATAGCTCATCGTCCGAAGTTTCTCTGTCAGTGGCAAGGTGCTTGTAACTTTTTTTTACATTTATTTTCTGTCCTGCGTTTGTGTTATACACTACATATATGTAGGGCGGTAATCTTTAGGGAAAGGGTGGGGATGGGTTTGAGAGCATCTGATCCTACTTTGCATTTCCTGTACAGGGCACAATTATTTGACTTGGCAGTTTCCCTTTTGCCTGGCTTGGACCCCAAAGAGACAGATCTTCTGTTTGTTGCATTAGAGCCTGCGTTGAAGGTTCATAAGTTGTTTCTATTTTTTTTAATATACTTTGTTATATATATATATATATATATATATATATATATATATGTGTATATCTGATTGATATGTTTAATTAACTAGAGGATGGTACTTATGGATTGTAGGATAGTGATGGGATGATTCAGAAGAAAGCATACAAAGTTCTTTCTGTTATTCTCAAGGTAGATTTTCATTCCTTGTCAACAAGCTGCACTTTTTAATATGCTGCCTTCTCTGATTATAATATCTTGTTCAATGTTTGAATTTAACAAGTGCCTCTTAAGTTTATGTATTCGTTCTCAATATCTAATTGATTTGTTGTCATTAACCATGGTCGAGCATTCGAGGATAAGTAGTCGACTGAACTTGTAGACTGGAGAAGAAAGCATATATCGGGTGACTAGTTGACCAATTGTTCGACTGGGCAACTAGTCGGATTGACTAGTCGCTTCGGGTTGTTGACTGGTGATTTCAAAGACCAAGACTGGTCGAAACCTGTTTCAAAACTATTTTAACAAATAAAAACAAGTAATTGAGCCCTAATTCCTAAACCAATGGGTGAAATTTTATATTATATCTTTAGCCTATATTTCTTCTTCTTCTTCTAAATGCATTTAAATCATGTGTGTGTCTGTGTGTATATATGCACATGTGTATAAGAGTATCTATAATATGATATAGTTTTATCAACTTTTATATTATAATATTTAATTAAATAATATATTTTTTTGTCGGCCAGTCATGGACTAGTCGACTAACCGGATGTCCATCAATTTGACTTGCCGTCATGACAACCATGTTTTAAACCAATGAATTGCTTAAGTTTTGAATTGTATCAATATCTGACAATAGGTCATGTTGAAAATGAAGTTGATAAGCAGAATCCTTTAATAGTCAGCTATTAAAAAGATATCTGAATAAGCCTTTTAGTAGACAAGAATATGCTTAAAATCACATTAGCTGTACAATAATTTAATATTTGACTACAACAAAGTAACTAGGAAAATGCAGTAAAAGGTGAATAATATTTTGCATCTTAATTTTATGTTCACCCTAACTTTTCTGTCCTATATGTTCTAGCTGATTTTCTGAAACTGATAGTTTTATGATTTGTTATGGTAGTCTTCTGATGGATTTATTTCAAGAAAGCTTGAGGAGTTGCTTAATATGATGATAGAAGTGCTGCCTTGCCATTTTGCAGCAAAACGTCATAGACTTGACTGTTTGTACTACTTAATTGAGCATGTGTCCAAGGTAACGAGAGATATCTACTCATCCAAAATCTTTTTTATACAAATCAATATGGTTCCATACTTCCACTAATGTGTGTGCAAATAATATATCATTTGGTGTATTATATGGAATTACCTGCAGGATAATTTGGAAGATAGAAGGCATGCTGTAATTGCTTCCTTTTTGACGGAAATCATGCTTGCTTTGAAAGAGGTATTTTGCGTTAGTTACTGGAACTCCTGCATGAAGCTATCCTTTTTTATCTATTTGTGATGAACCATGCTACCAATATGTATATCAATCTTGGTGTATGTTTTTTGTTGCTTTGTTTTGTCATCTGCTTGCTTTTATGTGAACCTGTATATCTGTTTCTTGATCGAAAAGGTTCTTGCAGTAAAAACTAAAAATTAACATTATCAGACTATAAGTTGACATGACAACATAGTCTGTTGGTATTATTCCAGTATTAAACTATGCAAGTTGTATCATGGATACATATTGCTATATCGTATATATTAGCAGGTTAGTAATATGCCAGTTGAGGTTGACATGGTGACATTATATTGCAGGAAGTGTAGCCAATATGTTTAATAAATTATTGCAGTAGTCTTACCAGTAGGTAGTATATTTTACATTTGTTCCCTAAATAGTGGCTCGCCTCCTTGTACTTGCAGTAGTTATTATGATTTATACCACTGAAGTATCTACCAATATCTCTCTCCTCTCAGTCCTCTTTATATTGATCCCTCTATTGTTCAAGTGTTTTATCAAATAATTTTCTATTACATTACTTTATATATTGCTACATTTTGTTTAGTTGTGTATTCATAACTTTTAGATATGTTCTTAGATATTTTGTTAAAGATTGCTAAAAGATAAAGTAAACTCTATTAAGAAAAACTTTAGAGTTGGTATCACCATTTGTATGCATATATGATGAAGTATGCCTGTTGATATTTTTACTCTTTGCAGGCTAATAAGAAAACAAGGAACAGGGCATATGATATTATTGTGCAAATTGGGCATGCCTGTGGGGATGAAAATAGGGGCGGCAAGAAGGAAAATTTGCGGCAATATTTTTACTTGGTAGTCGGATTACTTGATTCTGTATGCAAAAATATTTACCTTTGTGCATGTGCTTTATTTACCACCTGTGTTGTAGGTGGCTGGAGGACTGGCTAGTGAGACCCCACATTCTATCAGTGCTGCAGTAAAAGGCTTAGCTCGCTTGGCCTATGAGTTCACTGATTTAGTTTCTAGTGCTTATAATGTTCTTCCGTCGGCGCTGCTCCTCCTCCAGAGGAAAAATAGAGAAATAATTAAAGTATGTTTGCAAGAGCTCGGATCTATTGTCTGTTTGTATGTCGAATTTATAGTATAAACAGATTCACTAAAATACATGCTGCTTTTCAATTCCAATGCAGGCTAATCTAGGTTTATTGAAAGTTCTGGTAGCTAAATCACATGCTGAGGGTTTGCATGCAAATCTAAAGACTGTAGTTGAAGGTTTACTGAACTGGCAAGATAGTACGAAGAACCATTTCAAAGCTAAGGTTGCTATATGTATGCTTCAATTTGTATGATTAATACTCGTTCTGTTTCCACTATTTATCATTGTTATCTATGATTGTGGATTGGTCACACTTTTGTGCCTTTCTTTTTGACACTAATATTTGTCAACACGCTAATAATGGTCGTGATCTTATTTACACATGCAGGTTAAACTACTACTTGAGATGCTTGTAAAGAAATGTGGTCTTGATGCCGTTAGAGCAGTAATGCCTGAAGAGCACATGAAACTTCTTACCAATATAAGAAAGGTATATTCGAGTGCGCTATTCTTGGTCTGAATGAAATGAGTTAGATACATAATTCACCCATTCCCTTAAATGCAGATGAAGGAGAGGAAGGAGAGGAAACTTGCTGCTAATCTAGAAGAGACCAGATCTCAATTTTCAAAAGCAACTACTTCACGGTAATGTGACGTCTATGTATTTCTTGCATCCAGTCCATGATTAACTTACAACAGCCAGAGCTTTGGAGCTTTATTAATTCTTTTAGCTGTATGTATATGTTTACTTGTTTTTGGACACATTGTACTGTTAAATCATAGTATTGTGTGTTAACTAACTGGTTCCAATCGAACTTATAATTTATTTCAAATAAATATCTTGCAATTTGCAATTATAGAGGGATATAAATCTGTGGTATTGCAACATGTATCTAATTCATTGTGAAGTCTTTATGGTTAGAAACTATCTTCTCAAGGATTTCATATAAGCTCGAGTAAAAAATGTAGAGTTATTTAGTTATGCTTCTAGGATAATGCAAAGACTGCCATTGTTAAAAACAGTTGGATAAGAACCAACAACTTTTCTGCTAATCATACATGAAGATATTCTGGAAGGTTTTACATGATAACAATAAAAACTGTAAATGACCAGTTGACCAGTTCCATAGATAATCTTAAATAATACAGTTTTATTTTTTATATATATTTGTCATTGAGTATGATGTGACAGTCAAATGACTTTGGGCATGACCGCATGTGTACAAGTCGGAGTTTGTTTGTTAGCACACTCACACAGGTGATTTTCAGAAGTTAAATGCTTTGTTTATTACTTTACAGAGCAAGCAAATGGAATCATACAAAAATATTTTCTGATTTTGGCGACGAAGATGACGACAGTGATAATGAATACATGGGTGCCGATTCAGTGTCTGGTCGACAGACAAAAAATGTGTCAGTGTTAAACTCTAAAGCATCCACATTAAGGTATGTGTGAAGTTTAACTTGCGCATCACACAACACCGGCGATACTTATACAGTGTATTGTAATATACCTTGCACAATGAATATGACCACACGGACTTTCTAATGTGTGCCCAAGGGCTCACATTAAGCACCAACCCTTATGAAAATGGCTTATTTTGATTGGTGGAATTGGTGTGAATGCAGGGGGCCATTAACATTTATTATCCATCCATCAATCAAAAGCTAGTATTCTCATGAGAGTTAGTGACTATTGTGTGCCCTTTGGCACACCATAGGAAATTCGATGACCAAATGCTTGTCGACGTGCGACATTATTGTGTACCAGTTTTTCAATTCAATGCTAACCTGTTCAATATAGTAAGTGCTTTGTCAACTTTCGACAGGGAAGTGAGTATGGTGATACTGGGCATATAATTAACTTCCCCGAGCTGACCTAAATCTGAATACTCTTCATTGTCCAGGTCCAAGAGAAAGCGGAAAGCAGCTAAACTTTTGCCGGAAGATTCATATGATCAAATAGATGATGAGCCTCTTGACCTGCTTGATCGGCTGAAGACAAGGTCAGCTCTTCGATCAAGTGAACAGAAGAAGGCAGAGTCTGATGATGAGCTAGAGATGGATGCAGAAGGTCGACTGATAATCCACGAGGAGGGACAGAAACCAAAAAGAGAGATGCCATCTGAACCTGACTTAGAGTCAGGAAGTCAAGCAGGTAGCCATGTGTCTGTGAACTCCAAAAAAGCTCAGAAGCGTAGGAAAACCTCAGAGTCTGGGTGGGCCAACACAGGTTCGGAGTATGCCAGCAAAAAGGCTGCCGGTGATGTGAAGAGAAAGAATAAGCTTGAACCTTATGCTTATTGGCCACTTGATAGAAAGATGGTGAGTCGTAGGCCTGAGCAGCGGGCAGCTGCACGAAAAGGTATGTCAAGTGTGGTAAAGCTGACCAAGAAATTCGAAGGTAAGAGCGTCTCAAATGCACTGTCAGTTAAGATCAAGAGAGGTAAGAAGAAAGCAAACAAGAAAAACAGATAATGGATGGAAAAGAACTAGGTATGAGGAGGAGTACAACTAAAGCTGGCTAGCAGTATACTGGTGGTATAGGTTCCGCTCGTTGCAAGTCAGTGTTGTATTTTTAGAGTTTTGTTTGTGATATATAATTTGTAAAATTACTATATTAGTCCCGCTTCTTATTAGAAGTTAAAATGACAATATGACAATGGACTATTGATAAATTATTTTTATATATAATTTCATTGTTAAATCTCATAGCTCCTTGACCTCCAATAATTTATCTAGGCATACAGCAAAATTTATGTGGAAAAGAAAGGGAAGGCAGGAAGATGAATAACGCACCTAAATATTAATCCCACCGTTTCTTAATAGAAGTGATTGAGGTTTCTTTTCCGCTGGCTGACACTTGTTAATACCTGCTTTAAAATTTTAATGATTGGTCCTCACTATTGTTTGTTAGTTATATGTTCTTTCAAAAAAATTATACTCCCTCCGTCCCTATTTACTTATCATTTTGATTTTTTACACGTAACTTAAGGTGATTAAAAAACATAATTTTGCTCATTATTTTTGAATTTTTTTTTATGAATAAAAATCTAAACTATAAACTTTAATTCAGAAAAAAATAATTTAAAAATAGTAAGTAGAAGTATGTTTTTAAATCATCTTAAATTATGTGCAAAAAGTTAAAGTGACAAGTAAAAAGGACGGAGATAGTAATATTTGTTCGTTTTCGAGGACGCATACGGATTTGCCCCCATTGGTTGTTGGTCCAAATTTATAATGAAATTAGTTTTTTTACTCATCAGATTAATTTCAAGTATAATATAGATTCAGATAAAAGGGTCGCGCTCAAGAGAGAACCAGTCCTTAAAATAGAACCATAGAACCACTGAGATTCTGCTGCGGAACTCTAAATTTTAAATAGATTTTTAGGATCTAAATCTAAATACATGTTTTTTTCATATTTTTTCATCGTTGTGTGTGTTCAAAAATAATTTTAAAATCTAATACATAGATATTGACAATTTTTGCATGTGAAGTTCTGCTGCAGAACTCTAACCCATACTTAAGTTCTGCTGCAGAACCCTGCCTTATAAGGTAAGGGTTCTATGGTTCTCTCTCAAATGGTTCTCTCTTGAACCTGACCCTCAGATAAAAATTATATTTGATATTAAATCTATTTATATATTATATTCTTATATATAATAACTGTAAGACTAATAATTTAGTTGTGGCATTCTCTACAATTGTTCTCCTGCCATTCTTCTCGTCATTGTGCCCTTGAGATGGAAAGCTGATCACGAAATCTCGCGGGAGTAGGAGCAGACTTGCGAACCTCAGGTCTTTCTAGAACTGTTGGGCAGCTTGTGTTTGTAGCTAAGAGCTCAAATCCTCTATCTTTGCCTCCCCAAATATATGATATATGTTTCAGAATTTAGCTGTTGAAGACGTCAGGTTTTGAAATGAAGAATAATATCTGAAACATAAGTACATTTTAAGAAAGCTCACAATTATCGATAATAATATTTGAAATTAGGATAAGGCTATAACAATGGCTCATGTTTTTGGTTTTGCGCAAAGTTTCCTTAAGGATATATTTTTGCAATAAGTGCCCATCTCTTAGAATTACCAAGGCAGGAGAACCCATAGTTTGATTTTGATATCTCCATTATGATTATAGGCATTTTTGCTTAATGAAGCAAGGTAATAAAGAGCCAGGGCACAATGTGCAACTAAGCAAGGATACAAGTATACAAGATCATGTTACAGCCAGGGGCGGACCTGCAGCTGGGCTGCGGTGGGCTCAAGCCCGGGTGAAAATTTTAAAACAAAACTTTTTACTATTAGTAATATGAGGAGAAGTGTCTTAGCCCGGTCCATATACTGTGAGAAAGTCCCGTAATATCTGGAATTGGGCTTTAACGGTTTGGCCGCATCAGCTGGGCCGTACAAAACAGATAAGTCTGTGCAATTCTTTGTGAAATACATAGTTCCTTAATTACAAAAACAAAGCACGTTACAGGCGAGTCCGGAAATTTGAGCAACAGGGCAACTCGCCTGGGCTTCAATTTTTTTAAATATCTTATATTCTTATATACTCTAATCAATATTCTCAATTTTATTTCTATTTTAACACACGAATTCCTAGATTCTCAATTCCATTACTTGTTTAAAATTTATTATGTGAATTTAGTTACATGAATAAAGTATTCATAAATTAAGAATTTAGGATTAAAATAATTATTAATTAAATATTTTTTTTGTCACTTCTCAGTTATCACGTCAATACATGATAATATGATTTTCTTTTTGTGTATTTTTAGATATTAAATATAATATAATTTAAGTTTGAATATTTTTAAATTAGATTTTAATTCTAATCTATATGTTTGTATCTGATTACAACATATGATTCTAGAAAAATGTATATATGCGTAAAATTTTTAAGAATAAAAATAATAGCATTTTGAAGTAAAAAAATTTTAGCCCGGGTAAAATGGAAATCCTGGATCCGCCCCTGGTTACAGCAAGCAACGATGGATAGTCAGGATGGTCGACGTAGATACTTAAACTATGTTTAGTGCAAACAAGCATATAGCATCAAGTATCAGCAACCAACAATAAGTTGCGAAGATAATAATCAACTAATACACTTTTAAACACACATTACTAATTATTTTATTGCATTTCAAGCCTGAGGTAAAAAAGAAAGAGAACTTAACAATGCTATGATTCTTTACCACTGAATTTCTATCTTCTAGAGCACAAATATATTTGCCTAAAAGATGGCTGACATGTAATCTAGGGCATTTGTTTAAACTTATAACTGGCTCCATGCTCGCTGCCAAAATGGTGTACTAATGACGAGGACCGTTCCATGCCTTTTCAGGGTCCAAGGGCGAGACAAAAAAATGGGCCCTATATTTCCCCAAAATTAGGAATATGTTGAGAATATATATTACACAATGTGAGTATATATTTAATTAACGTGTGTTTTATGCCTACGTAGTGAGTTAATGTGTATTCGATGTAAAAAACCAAAAAATTTGATATTAGTTTAAGTAGAGACGTAGTCGTAAAATAGGGAGTAACAAATGGATCAATTATATAATTTTTGGGCCCGGGACGGTCGACCTGGATGCCCTCCGTCAGGGCCGGGCCTGCCAATGACAAAGCTTGATTGTCGAGAGAAAGTACAATATAAGCAATGTCATTTTGTGTTCGGTGCTCTCTAATTTGTGGGTTGGGAGAAGAATATGAATCATAATGCATATGTTTGAAGTCATTATACCACCCTTCATCAGTATACAGAGTTTCAAGAACTCTGTATACTCCATTTTTTTCGCAAAAATTTCAAGAACTGCAATTATAGAGAAAACCCAATTTGTATAACACTGCTATAGATAAAAATTAAGGTGCCAACTTGGGTAATTATTCTCTTCAATATTCCTCCCAATCTGAAGTTGTCACAGAGTAAAGCCTAGCTTCAGTGTTTATCGGTGACCCAGATTTTATTCTGATCATTATTTTTCAAGATTTTTTTATTTTTAATTCTGGTTTTAGAAAATAAATTAAAGTTTTGACTATTTGATTAGAATTATAATTATCCTCAAAAGATGATCGACATTTACTTATAATTTAAAATTATTTGCTAAATATATGATAGTAATTAATTAATATTATTAAAACTTTTCACATAAATCTTATTCTTCAATTTATATAGAATTATTTACCGATAATGTATTGTTATCCATTATTTTATACAAAATATTTCTATTATATAGATGCATGAAATCCTAAAAAATTTTCACAATTTTTATATAAATTTATATGTTACATTATAATTATGACGACGTGTATCGAATATTTTTCATTAAATCAATGATCATGGATATAAAATATTTAGATAAGTATTCGCAAATAATTATTTAGATTTTTAAACTTTCTATCAATGATCATGGAAATAAATTTAATTTTTTAGAACAAAACTTACAATCTCCTTTTTTCGTTTATCACACTCTTATCATCTTCCATTAATTTTGAACCATATCTATTGACGGCGTGTTTTTTAACCAAATTGAGAAAATTTTCAAATCATTGACAAGTATACTTTATTAGTTTAGTCTGATATCTAATCTTGAACACACTTAACAACTATAATGAACATGTTTTAACAAAAAAAATCCACAAACAATTTATTTTGGCTATGTTTCATTTACAAGTATACTTTAAACTGCTATTATTATTATTATTATTAGTTTAATCTGATATCAAACCTTTTTTTTTTTTTTGAAAATGAGAATAAATCTCAACGAGAATCGGCAATTCACCATGATAATTCTTTCATTCAAGAAAGCTTATTATCTAACCGTCGGACATGCAAGATGATCGGGGAAATTTAGACAATAAAACTTTAATGTCCGAAAAGAAAAACCGATCTTCTTCCAAGAATCCTGAAAATAAAACAAGAGAAACAAAAAGAATATAAGTCGATGTATTTAACAAATTACATCAAAATATTCCCACAATCATGATAACTCATGATTGAGACAATTAAGCTCTGAATTAAGACATAATAATAAAATATTAATATTCTTAATTAAGACACAATTAACACCCTTAAATACGGCTCAATTAACGCCCTCAATAAAGAGGCACAATTACCTCCCTCAATTAAGACACAATTAGCGCGCTTTCTTTTCTGAAACCGGATCCCGTCCTGAAACCGTCGTCACCGCCAACATCGGCCACCACCGCTATGCTATCGGTCAAGTTGCCTCGTCGTATGCGAAGCGAACAACGAAGCGTCTCACATATAACACGAAAAATCGCCAAAAACACCAAAAACCAAACAAAACACAGGGATCAAACAAACAAACAAATACACACAAACACACAAGATTGAAGTCAAACACCTTTCGCAATTCCACTCGAAATCATGAGAAAATTATAGAGCGTAATGAACATGTTTTAACAAAAAAAAGTCACAAACAATTTATTTTGAGGTATGTTTCATTTTCATCTTGTTTTATTCTATATAAAACGATCACCCATAATATATTTATTTCATGAGACCATCACACAAGAAGTACCGAGAATTAGTTTTTACCAATTTTTTGTGAACTTACTTGCCAGAAGACTAAATCGGTATGATCACGAAAATTTGACTCAGGCAAAACTCAAGCTCCTGCTCCTGTACTTTTGAGCACTTCATTTCTGTTTTTTCATGCTTTTAGTTTTCGATCTTCATGCATAGTAAATTTTCTATATATATTAATTTTACATTTATTGCTCTATGTACCACCCATTTTTTTATATATTTTTTTATTATTTGACACGTATTTTAATTATCCGATTAAATATAATAGTAAAATTAACTTTGATAGTTTTTTTATGAATAAAAATTTAAAACTATACTAATCAGAACGTTAAAATGTGTGTCGAGTTCTCGTCCCCAACTTGTTGGGATGGATTGGAGGGAGTTGTATACAAGGAAAAGGTCCCATATATTATAATTTCTTTAAATAATGTTCAAAATATAAAAATAGCCCGAAGATCGTTTATTAACGCCGGATAATCTACTATTTTGATTACTAGAAGAAAATGGTGTACCGCGTTGCGACTATATTTATAAATTACTTCAAAACAAAATACTATTTGGCGTTTTAGTGTGAAACGCCAAATAAAATAGCGTTTAGGTTTCAAAAGCTACGCCATCCGTTAAAAAGTGAAATAAAGTTGAACGCTACAAAATCGAACTTTTTTATCACAAAGTTATATTTTGGGTTATTTTTTGTGACAATTATATTTTGGACTTTATCCCTCAAAATAGTGAAAAATTGGACCAATACCGGCTGCGGATCGGCAGGACACAGGACAAATGCAACACCAAAACTCCATGTAACCAAATTTATTACGGCGGAGACTCTAATCTCCAGTTTTCTTTCACTAACATCTTTCCCTTTTCCTAGTAACAATCCTTTCAATAATAGGATAACTAACAAGTAAAAGAAAAGTTGAGAGTAAAGGTTGTCCAAACATTTCACTTACATTTCTCCTATCAAAAACACTCCATAAGCCTCCTATAAAACAAGCCAAGTTCCAGATGACTAGTCCTACCATAGGAACCATGAACACTTAGCACCCTCAAAGTTGAATTTCCCCTTCTCATAATTCTTAACTTTCTCTTTCGCTATCGCTTTGTTTGTCACCTTGAAGACAGGTTTTTGATTTGCATTGAAACACGAACTAACAATACAACTTAATTGGTAAATAAAAATGAGCTTAATAATTAGACATTTTATTTTCAGATTGCTTAACAAACAGAATATAATATTCTCGACAATAAAAATGATTACAAAGATTCCCAACCAATCTAGTCGAATTCCTAAAAATAGTAGCGTCACAATTGACTGGGTATATATAAAAAAAGTGATAGTCCCGTGTTCATACTCACTAATTACGCCAACTGAGGCTGGGGTACACATGGCCTCATATATTAAACAAATTTTCGTTGTATAAGGTGAGATTTTACGATAATCACCATCATTTCAGATTCAAAACGCGCTTTTCAGTTCTCCCAATACACCAATTAAATCATTATCAACAGGTCAAAATAACAAAATAGAATACACCAAAACATATTAAAATGCACCAACCGTTCTAAAACGAGAGACACAAACTACTTCAAAAGGAGAGACATAAAACACCCAAAAGGATGGATGAAAAAATCAAAAATCTCACCCAAAAGATGAAAATTATTGAAGAAAAAAAAAAAAAAAAAAAAGAGAAATGAGTATATGGGTGTGACTATGATTATTTAGAAGAGTGTATGAAAGTAAGTAGTACACGGGGAGAGGAGGCAGGTGTGGAAAGAAATGGGATAGAGCAAGGCGGACTCTCATTAGGATACATCAATTTAATCATAATACTATAAATCAATAATCAATAATAATAAAATAAATAAATGCCATAAATTCTACAACAGAACTCCACTAATAAAAAACCATTTTTGATAGTCCGAAGATTCTTTAGAAAATACAGTTACGAAAACAAGAATACAATACAAATAAAACTGCTTTTGAATTTCAACTTCTATTGAGAACAACAGTATATCAAAACCCCCCATTTCATTGGATAGCGTACACAGAAGTAGGCCTGTAAACGGATCGGATTTGGATCGGATCTAGCTAAATCCATATCCTAATCCATTTAAATTTATCGGATTCGGATCGGATCGGATCAGGAGTCGGATATTTTACAGGTCAATCCATATCCGGTCCACTCGGATCATGGATAATCGGATCGGAGCCCCGCTCCACTAAAAATTATGAAATATATTTTTTTCACCGTGAACAATGTTTTAACTTCCATACAAAAAAAAAGAGATATTTTCTAGCTATATTAATTCATAAACTTTAGCGTAATAGGTAAAAAAAACTAATAAAGAAGTATTTAATAAAAACTTTGTTGGTTGTTCCGATAAAAACTTCAACATAGAATTTATCAAGTAAATAGAAAAATAATAAATAAGTTGCTTAATATTTGGAGGAAGCAAATTATAATTTGCTCCTCTATTAATAAGGATTAAAATCGATAAATATGTCTTAAATACGGAACCAGGTGATTGAGGATATTTTAAGCGGAAGAGTTAGCTCATGTGTTTATACTCACTCTACATAAAAAAAGAGTGATTATTAGATTAACCGGATAACAAGAGTGAGAGCCATGTCAAGAATTAGGAGCGGCTCATCGATTATAAGAAAATATGATTTAGGGTTTTGTCTTGTATCTTTAGAAATTTTTATTTTGTATATAATATATTAATAATAATATATTATATTATAATACAATATAATATATAATATATAATATAGTTAAGCATGAATCGGATCGGATCGTTAACAGATCGGATTTGACCATATCCATATCCATTCTTTATCGGACCGGATTATTATCGGATCGGATTATTAGCAGATCGGATTTTTTTAATAAGGATCCATATCCATTTATTTAACCACGGATCGGATCGGGTCGGATCGGATATCCGATCCATTTACAGGCCTACACAGAAGTCTAGATCCATACATTCATTATAAAAATCACATATACAAACAAAATACATACAAATCACTAAAATTCCAAAAAAACTCAAAACAAACATAAAAGATACTCCTCCATCCAGTATCGTGCTCGTAAAAATCGAGAATAAAAAAAAATTGATTGATTTTACTAACATTTTTATCAGTAAAATAAAAATTTGTATCAAATCAAGCATAATAAATAAAAAAAATTTAAACAGTAATTAGAATTTTTTTAATAAATCAATTATATTGACAGGTATAAAAATAAAAATTTCATTAGAATTAATAAAAAAAAAAGAGGGGGCAGATAGTATTGTATTTGTCTCGCAATCACTCCCATAAGTGTTGTGTTGTGACCGTCCCGCCCAGCCTATGTTGCATCTCTCTTGAACCAATCGATCCAATCCGCCCCCATTTTCTAGGGTTTCTCAATACACGTTTCTTCACACACACACCTATACATACACGCTTGTACGTATACATCCCCGTGTTTTGCAGATCGGAGATTCATTCATTCGCTTCTGTAGATTTGATTTTCATTCTTCGAGATGTTTTGGCGTATGACCGGCTTGTCCACAGCGTCTCCTGTAAGTATACTTATTATGTATATGTATGTATTTGTGTGTGTGTGTAGTCGCTTGCTTTTTAGATCCAATTGTTGTTTACGTGATTGATTGTTGAGGCTTCTTGATTGTGAGAAATGTGTAGATAAGGCGGAGTTGGGATTTGAATCGCGTGATTTACTAGGATGTGTTTTCGGATTTTGTTTATCGGATTGTTTTTGTTTGAGTTTGGTTGCGATTTGGACTGTGAGATTCGGGAGGTGTGAGGTTGTTGGATTGTTATTGAGTTTCGTATGAACGGTTGTGATGGTGCGGTGGTGGTTTAGTGAATTGCAAGAGTGACGAGATGTAGTTCGTAGAAGTTAGACTAGTGACAAAGTTATTTTTACTTGTAAGAGTCAAGTATGTGATAGGCTGATCTTGACCTGAAGACAGAGAGGATTGCGATGTTATTAGGGAAGTGTAGATGCGTATGAATGATGATTTAAAAATACCTGCAACTTGAACGATGCTGTATTGGTTATGTGCATATATACTGATTTGGCTGTTTGACTCACAGACGGGCAGTGTGTTTTGTATGTCATCTAACCTGTGGAATATTGTCTGTGTAGTCAAGCTACTTGGTTGAAATATACATTGTGGAATGGACTATCTAATCTATACTTATACAATAATTTGCTTACATATAGAGTGCACTTCTTGCAACTAAAAAGAAGTATGATAATGGCTACTTAGATTTATATGCTCTCACGAATTACAAATATATGTATGGCTTGTAGGGAGGATAAAATATTATAATGGCTATTTTCAATAATAATATTATACCGTAATATGAAGGGATGTTTCTAGACGATTAGTTTCTGCGATTTGTAAATTGACAGGTACAACTTTCTCTGTTATATAATTTGTTTATTTACTCTGTCTAATTTTTTTATTACCAATTTACCTAATTTTTCCACCAACTATTTTGAACTCTTCCGTCTTATATCTGTTATAAGTTATCTGGTCAATTGATCTGGAAAGTCGGTTTTAAATTTAATTTCACTGTATAGATTCTAACCGGCACTTTCTAGAATAATATTTCCTCTCTAACTTGTGTCATTTGCTTTTGGTAATTTAATAAATTTCATTCAACTTGCCAATTTCCATATTAAATAAGATGCTATTACCTTCTCTGTAATTTTTTGGAGGTTGTGATTAAAATATATATATACACCTTTCTAATCCATTCCGTTACAGGTGGACACAATCTTGGATAAGGATAATTATACATTGGAGGAGCTTCTGGATGAGGATGAGATAATCCAAGAGTGCAAAGCTATTAATAGCCGCCTTATTAATTTGTAAGGCATCTAAACGAATGCAACATGTATATATGTTTATGTGTATTTACTTCTAGTACGAAACAAGTGTATATAGGCTTAATTACTGTGCTGTAAAAAATGTTATTACTCAGCTAAAGTATTACACATTAGTAGACTTTGTTTTGATCAGACTCATGATGTTTGCCAACTGTCATGTTTATTTACGGGCAATAAATATGAGCTAAATGCTGAAACAGTTTCAGCATCTTCATGTATATATTTATGATACAACACTCATATAGGCTGTTTAATTCGTTACAACACTCTTGTAGTAGCGTTCTTTGCATTTCAGCATCTTCATGTATATATTTATGATACAACACTCATATAGGCCGTTTAATTTGTTACAACACTCTTGTAGTAGCGTTCTTTGCATTCTTCGTCTGATTAGCATCCGGGGATCACAAGATATAAAATTATGTAGGATTTTTTCGTGCTGGTTTTCTATATTGTCATTCTTAATTCAATGTAGGTATATCGTGCCAGCATGTAATATTGTTAGACTCTATTGAACCAGATAAGCAGTTTATAATGGTCGATACTACACAGGGTGGTTGATGAATATTAAAACATGAGAGCATGTCCATTAGTTGTGGTAATATAGTTGGAGCTGCTGTTATAATTTAGCATCAAAAAGTGGTTTTTGGTGCTAAAATAGCATCATGTCTCCAATGCTTGGTTCTATATCTTGTTCCAAATTTTCCAACTCTCCGGATACCCCACTATTTTGAATACAAAATTACTTTTCCACCTGACTTTTTTACTTTTGATGAGGTGTGATGATGTGTAAATTAATCTTTTGTTCTATATTTAGAACAAAGTATAGAATTGTGCTATCTCAGCACAAGATATAGAACACCATTGGAGTGGTTTGTTTCAGTTTTTGTTCTATGATAGAACAAGATATAGCACGCCATACTTGCACTTATAAAGTAATTTTTGCCTTCGGTCCGTTTAAAAGGCCAATTGAACATTATATTTTTTAAGAGATGGCCAGTTTTAGTCTTATGTACATGGTTTTTATTTGGTCATATTTACAGTTTGCGAGAAAGAGCCCAGATAGAACAACTCGTCCGTTACATAGTGGAAGAAGCCCCTGAGGATGCTGAAAAAAGGCGAACTTTCAAGTAGGTGTCCATGATTCAGCTAATAAACATTCCTGCAGATGTGTTTATGCACACTGCGGTCATATGTAATGAATAAGTGAGTTGATCCCTATGGTTAGATATGCTCAGTGACTAACTAAAGTAATTTCTGAACAGGTTTCCTTTCATTGCTTGTGAAATTTTTACTTGTGAAGTTGATATCATACTCAAAGCATTGGTCGAGGATGATGGGGTAACAACAGATCTATGTTTATTTTTATAATTATTGTATGTAATATATATTTTAGAAAATCTTATTACTGAATCTGATTTCAATTTTTCTTTATTAGTTGATGGACTTGCTATTCTCCTTCTTAGAACCAGAACATTCACACAGTACTCTTCTTGCGGGCTACTTCAGCAAGGTGTCATATGAATTTTAATTAGTATTAGTGGCTATAAACATACATCCTGCATTTCCTGAAACAAAACATACATCTCGTAGATTATTCATGTTTTGGTACGAGGAGTTTTATTTTTGTTTCTCGCATAATTTGCTATACAAGGCATTTGTTATTTCTGCTCTGATCTCTAGTATGGTTTTGTGAACTGCTAGGTTGTTGTATGCCTTTTGCTGCGGAAGACTGTTTCTTTAATGAATTATATTCGAGTAAGTGCCTATCCTTGTTCTGTCACATTTGATGAATTACGTTTTTTATTGACATAATTTTGGGATATGTAATCTATGTATTCCTAGCAAATCAACATATGATCCCTTACATCGCTAATTTATTTAATTTAGTGTACATATTTTCCTTTGTACTATTATATTTCGTTAATCCATATTCTAGTTTGTACTTTGAGTTGTTAGACACTCTAATTAGTACTGCGAGTTGTTAGACGGGTCAGATGAGTTGTGCTCTTCTTTACTCTCTTTCATAAGTAGATGGGTTGATAAATTTATATTATTTAACGTGTGGAGTTCTTATCTCTCTTATTATTTGTGTATTTTTAAATCGTGGGTTTTGGCTTCTCAAGAGTAATAGCTGATATATGAAGAAGTTGTTTGTTGATGTTTCTTCCATGTGACTATGTAGGGCCATCAGGACATCATAAAGAAACTGGTTGATCTTATTGGGATCACATCCATTATGGAGGTTTGTTATCTAGTTATCTACACAAATTTGAATAGAGTGCCCGCATGTGATGGTTTACTAATGCATCTTCTTGTGGACAGGTTTTAGTTCGGCTGATAGGTGCTGATGAACATCTTTATACCAACTACGTGGAATCAATGCAGTGGTTAGAAGAAACAGATGTGCTAGAAATGGTTGTGGATAAGTTCAGCTCATCTGTAAGTTGCATCTTTGTTATCACTAATTCACTATCTTAATTTGGAGTTTTTGCTATTAAACAATCATTTTTTTAGTGTTTCCAGAGATATGTAGGTCTACTTCATGTCTTTACTCTTTATTTGGATGATTCTTTTTGTGAGACTTGGTTGGCCTTTACCTAGCGGTTATATTGAGCAGAACTTTAAACTTTGATGCCCACTTTCTGTACATTTTCTTTGTGTGCAAAAGTGAGTGCACTGTGCGCCTTTACATAAAATTTAACATAGTGGTCAGAGTTATAATTAGCTGGTCAGTTATTAGTTTGTACTTTTAAATATAGGATCCAATTTTTCTAGACATTGCTTATTTAAGCTGTTTCTTATGTTAACTGATGCTGGAAGATAACTGGCTTTATGAAATTTTGTTGTTGACTTGAACCAGACATCTGACTATAAATGCCAGAAACTATAACTTTTAAAACTTGAGGGCAGTACTTTACAAGTGTATGAATTGTAGTAACTTGGTAGGCTCTTACCTTTGACATCACAGGATTGTCCTGAAGTGCATGCTAATGCAGCAGAAACACTTTGTGCTATAACTCGGTATGCTCCCCCTGGACTAGCTGCTAAAATCTCCGGCCCAAGGTAGCATTTGATCTCTATGGTCTCTGAACGATATTACAATAGTATATTCATTTCTTATCTCATATTTAAGGATTTTGCATCTGTGTGCTCTAACAGTTTCATTGGAAGGTTGTTCCGACATGCCTTAGAAGACTCACGTCCTAAATCTGTTTTGGTACATTCACTGTCTGTCTGCATATCGTTGTTGGATCCCAAGAGGCTTTCACTAGGGACATATTATTCATACAATCGTCAAATGACACATGGATCCGTAGTAACTGCTAATCCTGAGACCGTGGAAGGCATGTTGGAAAGCTTAGGTAAGATGACACTTTGTTTTTGCTAAAGATACCGAGTGCAGTTGTCTGAGGTATTTAATTTTAAGATAGTAACTTGGAAGTTGATTTAAATCCTGTTCTCTGTCTATAATTTGTCAGAATATTTTAGAACATTTTTTCCTCTATTGAGTGTATCTACTTAGGTTACTTTAGGAAGCAATGATATACCTGTATCCTGATTGCTCATGGATATTTGTGACAATTAATTTAGCATCAAGTTTAGATATCCAACACTCGGTTTAAAGTTGCTTAAATTAACTGGTTTTGGGCCAAAAAGGACCATGTGACCAACCTAGAGTGGTGGATTTTTGTGTACAGAATTTGTTCTAGAGATCTGTGAATTTGTTTGTCTAATTGTACACTTTCACCTAGTAAATGTAATTACTCAGCACAGGGAAAAACTGCGGTATGATTCTGAACAGTTATATAGTGCATAGTACTTTGTACCGAGTAATTAAATACCTGAGAGAGTGTGGGATTGAGTTGATCTTTCGTGTTTTTCTTGTTTCCTTCTTTGCAGAAACATGAATATCAATTTTAAGTCTGAGCTAAATTTTTTTGGTCGACTTTGGTTTAAAATAAGGACTTTGTATACTATGGTCTCTGTAAGTTGTTGCCGGTAGTGGATATGAGTAGATATGTCTGTGTCAAAAGTTCCCAGGTTGTTTCAACTTTCAAGTATGGCTTGCATATGAAATGTTTACTGAAAGTCGAGAATTTAAAATAGCGTGTAGTAGTATTGCTTCTGAAGTATTTACAATCAGTGAGACTTGTAGATTTTAGATCAAGGTCTGTCTTTTGACTTTCTGCTCCAATGTTGTAATCTATTGGTTTACAATAGATTACTATCGATGAGACTTGTAGATTCAAGGGCTGTCTAGAAGGCTCTCAAGTAATTAGTTTTACAAGGAAGAAGGATTAGATGAATTGAATTTGTATCAAGTCATCTGTTGTGTTTCAGATTTCTATTTCATAAATGTGAATTTCTACTTCTTTTCTAATACAGTACCAATTTGTTGGCGGGGGACTTCTTGTGAGTTGTGACAAATTATTAGGTGGTTAATTAAGTGCAAGAAATAATTGTTTCTTGATAATCTTTTTCCATGGTTGACGTTGCAGGCAACCTCCTCAAGCTTTTGGAGGTCTCATCGGAGGAAAACGTGCTGGCGACGACATACGGGAGGCTGCAGCCACCGCTGGGAAAACATCGTCTGAAGGTAAACTTTACATACATGCTAAGGAGTTCTATGTAGACTGTTGATGAGAAAACTGCCTTGTCAAAATAATAAGAATGAACATGCTTACATTGGTGAATAATTTGCAACTGTGACGGGCTAGATTGTAGTCAGTAGTCACAACCTAATGGTTACTATCAGATTTCCCAATTCATAAGGAGCAGGCTTTGATATTTCAGCTATTATAGTATTAACACTATTTGCTTTAACATTTTGTAGCTGTCATAATTTGATTAACTATATAAATGTCCTTCATTTTGATTTTCAGATTATTGAATTCATCTCAGTCTTAGTGACTGTCAGTAGTGAAGCTGCCGAGAAGGAACTGATTCGCCTTGGGGCAATTAATCGTATTTTAGAACTATTTTTTGAGTAAGGACCTAGATTATCTATGAATCTTTTTGTGTTTAAGCATCCGGGGAAACACTGACTTGGTTACATTTCGATTATAGGTACCCATACAATAACTTCCTGCACCACCATGTAGAACAGATAATTTTGTCTTGCTTAGAGAGCAAAAAGGCTCCACTTATAAAACATCTTATCCATGATTGTAATCTTGTTGGAAAAATTCTCGAAGCTGAGAAGAATTCGACACTAAACATCGATGTGAAAAAGGTATTGATCATTTTTTGTATGACTGAAGACATGTATATGCAACTTAACAAATGTTATCTTTGCCTTTTTTAGCACCTACTATCTATGTGAAACTGATTTACATCTCGTTTTTGATGTGTACCTTAGATTGTGCTCTTTCTTTTTCTATATTTGGGAGTTATAAGCTTGAACAATTCTTGCAGCCAACTGTTCCTGCTGAAGGGAGATCACCACCGAGAGTAGGAAATATTGGACATATTACTCGAATATCAAACAAGCTTGTTCAAATGGGAAGTAACAGTGACATCCAGACATTGTTGCAGGTTTTCACATGACTCCGCTTGTCACTCTTTTGCTTTCTTATGATACAGCTTTCAAAATGCTTTTTTTTTTAATATTCTGCTCCCTAAATTTAATAAAGGTTCTCCTGGCGATAAATTTTTCTAGGATCATTTATATGACTGTTATAGATGTAAATTATTGAAACTAAACGATGGGATAAGCATTAGTTTCACTGTGTTTTTTCATATATGTGGTCGGTTGGAAATTGTCATCTATATTGTAATATGAGTCCTGGTCTTATCATGGAACTTTTACCCAACATATCATGTTTCTTTCGCTAGATCAAGTAAAAAAGGTTCCTGATTGAAGTAAAAGTGTTTTTTACTTAATATGCTTAGTAAGAAAGGTAAGCACACTTACCGCTCTTAGTTACGTGCTAAGTTGGCTCAGATGATGTAGCCCTTAATTTCACTACAGGTAATGAAGCACATTATGTCTACAACCAAAATTATGCTCAGTTATAACATTTTTATTATACATCGGCACTTGGACTAAATATGTTTGAGTATATTATAAAGAAGTTTAGGGAAGAATGACATTTTGCTCAATAGCTATTTATATATTCTTTTGAAAAAGTGCCTAATTCTAATATTCTTGTCTGGATTATAAAAACAAATAGTTTAGATTATTTAGAGTAGTGGATGAAATGAACACATATTTTATTATTAATTAATAGCTCAGTATAGATAACAAATTGAATTACTCCCTCTGTCCCTTTCATTTCTTAACATTTCTTTTTCACTGCTTGACACGCACTTTAATGCGCTTATAAAACATAGTTCTACAACTTTTTTCTAAAATTTTCTTTTTCTGAATAAAAATTTAGACACTAAACTTTTATTCAGAAAAAGAAAATTTAGAAAAAAAGTTATAGAATTATGTTTTTTAGGCGCATTAAAGTGCGTGCCACGCCCCCGTCCCCCAATGTTAAGAATTGAGAGGGACGGAGGGAGTATATATTTTCATAACATAGAATTTTGTTCTTCCAAATATTAAAATTATAATCAAGCATTACAAAAGAATAGTATGTAATGTAGCATAAAGTTCTGTGTTTATGTAGTGAATTTTAGGGTTACACCATCTTAGCCACCTTCCCACAGATATAAGAAACGTCAAATGTGCTTACCTCTCTTGTTGAGCGCGGTAAACAATAAACTTTTTTTACAGTTCGAATTGTGCTTTACTTGGCGAGACAACGGAAACATGATATGTTGTGTCAAAGGTCCCTGGCAATACCACAAGCCAGGAACAAGGACCTTTGTCATATATGGCTTATAATCTGGATTAAATTGTTTGCACATTCTCTGAGACTGGTGTCGGGTATTTTATTTTGGGACTTTTCATGTTGAATGTCTACAAGTTTATTTTTTAATTATGTTTAATGACAGTTGAATATTACTTGGTCTTTAGTTTTAGCCGCATATGTTTTTGCATCTGCATTAATTCTTGTTTTGTGGTCATGTTTTCTCCATAGTATATAAATTGTGTTTTTATATATTTGTTCTCCTTTTTTATACCCGAAGACACCAGCTAAACTGTTATAGTTGACTTGCTCTATTCCCCCCTTCCACCAATAAATTTTCGAAGTTTTGATAACTTGCTCTTTGACAGGAAAATAGTGAATGGTCAGATTGGTATGCCAATGTTCTGCTGAAGCGCAACACATTAGAAAATGTCTATCAATGGGCTTGTGGGTGAGTACTTTAGTTTCAATCATTCCTCTCTTGATTGGTGATGTTTATACAAATGCATATAGCACACATTTAATCTGTTGTTATTTGGTTTTTCGTTATGACTTGTGAGGTTGGAGCGATGTTTTGATATGCTAAAATTTTCAATAAGCCTTTGGAGAGATTCTATATGTTCTATATGTAAATGTGTTTTATAATTGAAGACATAATCTTAAGGAAACCTGCAGTCTTCTTTGCTCAGCTGCGGGTGATTTGTATGTCTTTGATTCTGAATAGTTTGATGTGTTGTGTGCATTTTCACATAACAGGAGGCCCACAGCTTTACAGGACAGGACTAGAGACAGTGATGATGATGATTATCAAGACAGAGATTATGATGTTGCAGCCCTAGCAAACAATCTTAGCCAGGCTTTTAGATATGGCATATATAACAATGACGACAATGAAGAGGTATCAACTTGGCTGCTAGACATGCCTTATAATGTGCTTGTGTAAATCTATATCTGTTTTAGAAAATTAAAAGGTTGCTCTAAATTTTACAAATGGAATTGGTATCACATGAGACAAAACAACTATACTAGTGGAAGTTTGTATGCATTCTTAAATATACGTTATTTCTGATGCTTATTTTTGTAATGGTGCTGTATGCTCTATATGTCCTAATAAACTTTCACCGTTTTTTCTTCTTTGGCCCAAGTTGATTTACCTTCAAAATTTCATTTGTGGCATGTACTATCTTGTTTTAACATTAAAATATATCATGATTCACACCCTTTGTAACTCTTTTAACACATTTGTAATGCTCGTGTAGGCTCATGGCTCACTGGAACGTGATGACGAGGTATCTTTTGGTTGGTCTTTGGTGAAGTGCTCTATTGCATATTAGGAATATGATATATGTGTTGTGCATCAAATTCGAAATCCACTTCCTTAAAGCTCTGTTGTTCCCCTCTTTTTTTCCCATTGTAATATGATATTCCTATTAGTCCTTGGACATTAAGAGATGCATGACCTTTTCCAATCTTACTTGATATTTTTCATCTTCGTATCTGAACTGCATATAAAATCCACAACTTGTTAGGCATGTTGTTACGACGACCTAAGCTAAGGATAGCAGGGTATTAATTCTATCAGATCCTTGCAGTGGTGCACCTAGATACGTTTAATCTTACTCTACTAGTGACACTGGCTGCAAAGCAGTACACTTTTGCAAAGTAATAATTCTTGGGTAGTCTAGTCATTTTTAGTTAGATTATCAGTTTGAGAAATGTATGTGAGAACATTTAGGGAATGTGCATGGGGTATTAATAAATAGATGAATGCTTCAAGTGTTTTCTATGTTTCTTAAATAATTTGTAATATTGCTATCATAATATGATTATTATTTGGCATTGCCTGTGTCCCAAGCAGAGACTATCGATTTTTCTTATATTTTGTCAATGTTTGTCATCTTACTTATGTGTGGTCCATACATGGAGGACCAGGCATAGTTTTAGATTTCCTCTAGGATGATGCAATTTAAGCATTTAATATGGGCTCTGCTTGTGTTTATGCACTTGCAAACTACTGTCACTGTTTTTGTGTTGATAACATCTTTCTTGTTAATAATATATAGTATCTGCATTGAACTATAGCAAATCTGTTTTTGTCAGGATGTCTACTTTGATGATGAATCTGCCGAAGTTGTAATTTCATCCCTTCGGCTAGGAGATGACCAAGAAAGGTAAGTTATTTGTTGTAAAATGTCAAATGTGAACTATGTTGGTTGTTGTAAGGCTGTGAGCCTGTGATGAAGTTGTATGAGGTTTCTTTTTAAGCTTTCCTACTGTCCAGTGGCTTCATCAATTGATATGCTAACTCTTTCCGTGACTTGTTTTACAGTGGATCCCTCTTTACAAATTCCAACTGGTTTGCTTTTGAGGATGGGAAAACGGGTAATGAGGGCATGACTGGTGTTGCTGCTTCGCCTTCACCAAATACTGAGGACCCCGATGTTACTGATGGGGTAGTCAATGATAAGCTTATTGGTGATGGTTCAGCAGATTGTGGAACATCTGAGGTACCTACAGAAAAGACCACAGAAAATTCATCGCTTGGTGATTTGTCCAAGGACTTGAAAGAATCAGCAGCAACTGAGATTGAAAAGCCACCTGAATGGGTAGAATGGAGGGAAAGCTCTGATTCGCTTGAACCAACTGAGAAAAATATAGATTCTGCAGTCTCTTCCACTGCAGCTACCAGTTCTGCCGAAATATCCGATGCAGCAACCAATTCTCCTGAATTATCTGAGGCAGCTGCCAATATTGATCCACATGATTCAGTTCCAGAGTCTGTTGAACAGACTGATGCAACTACGGTACCTGTTGCACCATCTACTGATATTAGTGAACTCTCAAGTGTTGATACTCCCCCAGCTTTGCCAAATGATGAGTCTGAAGTTGAGCTAAAATCTGGTGACAGTGATTCTTCATTCGGTAAGGCAGATGATTCTCCATCATCCACTGGTCAGACAATTGATGTGGAGAAAAGTAATACCGGAGGATTGCCAGAACCAGTAGCTTCTGATACTTCACCCCCTGTCTGTCAACCGTCAGAAGGAGAAGAGGTTCCAAGCTCCTTGAGCAATGTTGATAAACCTGCCGAGACAGAAGCAGTCACTTCAGGAGCTGCAGAACTCGAAGTAGAAAAATAAGCTGCCTGTAAATATGAATTATCAAATTCATTTCACTCGGGCTTCTCTGTTATAGTGAATACGGCATAAATCGAGTTTGAAAAGGAACTGCAGTTAATGGAATTCTGTTTCATAGTCAGATGTAATTTTCTGATTCTTACTGTACATTGGCTCTATAGTCAGATAGTGCTGATCATTCTTTCCCCAACTCCTAGGTTGCTGGCAGCTTTGTATCTTGCCCCTTCGTTTGAGGAAAAATATGAAGGGCAGATTGGTATACAAAGATTTTATTGCAAATGATTACATTTTGTTCTATATTTTTGTCATTGTTTGTAGTAGTTGCAGAGCTAATTAGTCATTATGTCTATTTTTCGTGTTAGCAAATTAAATTTATTTAGCTTAATACTATAAATTCATGTAATGGTTTGTAATAAGGTACTAGCATCTGAAAAGTTTTGTTGCATTTGCAATGATGCAAGAAATTAATATTGCACTCTGATAGAACTGTAAATGTTCAGTAAAATTTTACACCATTTTGGGCCAAGTAGATTTTTAACTTGTTGCCAGATGTGGTGAGATTCTTGTTTTTGAAAGTTAGAATCAAATCCTAGACTCGCTGGTTCCTTCTACCCTGCAAAGATATTACCTTTTTAAATGTGTCGTCAGTGCACAAAAATGACCAAGCAAATGTTTTCCTTCGTAGCAAAGCTTGAGTCCAATCATCCAAGCAAACAATTGGTTCCTCCTAGTTACTAGGCATATCTGACTAACATAAAAACATATCCAAAGTTTGGCTCCAGTCATCCCTTATCACACGACACAACCGACCTCTGTTTCGTTGCCATTTTTTGGGTTTTCAGAATAGGTGGTGTAGATATTCATCTCAAAACAAAACGCTTATATTTTAATTTAAATTTCGAGTTGTATAATTTTGACATCTAGCTGATATTATGAAGTTATTTGACCCATTATAAACTGACACTCACACTGGTTATAAAGTTATAAACCGATAGCCCAATTTAGTTTGTCACTTATTTTGGTTCTTATAATAAATGATGGACCGATTTAATTTATCTTATTTTTCAAAAATATATCAATTATTTGTCATAACAGTAAATATATATATATC
The DNA here is from genome assembly GCF_001625215.2 of Daucus carota subsp. sativus. Lineage (NCBI taxonomy): Eukaryota > Viridiplantae > Streptophyta > Magnoliopsida > Apiales > Apiaceae > Daucus > Daucus carota. The sequence continues at coordinate 47,706,359 of NC_030381.2, read as the reverse complement.
TTATCTGAAGATAGTGACTTATTTTTGCAAATGTTTAATGTCAAACACTTATTATATACTTCATTCTAAAGAATAATATATATTGTGAAATTTCACACCAGAACAAGTCCTTAATATTCATAAGAAAAGTGAGACCAAATATACACCATGCCAAACATCTAATAAATTGATAATACTAAAAAAAAATTACGTAAATATAAATTTTTCCTCAAATAAGTTCTTTCATCTTCATCACAACATCAACATAGACCAGCCAATCATGCCTAATTTCGAAGTAATCAACTTTCTATGACAGGTCTGAAGGTACTCAGCATCAAGACTCAACTTGGCACTTCTTATCGTGATAACCATGCATTCCTCAACCAAGTAGAACCAACAAAAATTATATTATCTGCATTCGTCTCACCAGAACAAGACTTTAATCCTAATAGAGTGTAGGGCATCTGATTATATCTCAAGGTCTGGTAATAAATGTAAAACATAAATAACCAAATACGGAGGGGATACAAAATCAACGTCTCAGCCATTATCAAAATTTTAAAAGTTACAAGGTAAAGATACAGACATTATACTTCCCTCTCAACTTTAATGAATCTTAGGCAAAACTGAAGAGCTTATATATGTAACTAATCTGAAAGTTTCAAAGAATGAATAGCAACCCCATTCCGAGCAGTCGCAACACGTCCCCACCTTCCTAAACGGGGTTCCTGTGTATGGTGTTAATCAGTTATGTCAGCACTGTAGTGATATGAAAATTTACTACCTAAAGCTAAAAGGATTGGGTATAGATAATATTAATAAAGAAAGTGCAAGTAAACAAATTGATCACTTAAACCCTCCCCACATCAAGAAGCAAAAGTATTATCATTACGAGGCAAAGTATAAGCAAAAAGATATATTGCTTACCTGACCTACAGCAGCAACCAGGAATTTTCCTGATTTTGCAAACGCCAACGAATTTACGAACCCAGTCTGCATTTGACAAAAAACAGGAAGCTATTTCAGCTTGCACCCACTTCTGATAAATAACTTTGCAACTACATAACATATAATAATACCCCTAATTCACTACTACATAGCCCAGTTATGTAGGTAAACTGAACTAAGTTGATGCCATTTGGTGTTGAGCATATTTGGGAGAAATATAGCCCTGTAAAAGTTGTGCAGTGTTGTCAAGGATATTCTGATGTTTTAGTGCACTAAATTTATACCTCAAAAAAAAATGTATGTTAACTGAGCTTGGACACTTTTTTGAACTTGATTTGCAACAAAATCTTTCAAAAGTCATATTGTTGGATGTGTATGTCTATAGTGGAAGTTAAGGCAACCACAACAATTTTTATATGTTCACAGCCAGTAATTCATAATAGCAATCTTGATCCCAAAGATTTAGTTCCTGGAGTGCAAGAATAAGAGTGTAATGGAAGTAACAATGACCTCTTGAAAAGTACGATTAATGTAGAAACTGTATAGTCTAGAAGAACTTGACAACTATCCTAAAACAAACATGTAAACATAAGATAGAGCTTTCTGAGCTCCTAGCAGTTTTGAAGTAAAATTTCAGAACCACCAAGAACTTAATAACAGAACATAAAATAAAGTAAAGTATCTAAAGTATGCGCGTAGGCCATAATTCTAGTTTCTGACTTGATCCAATTCTGATCTTAAATTGTGCACAGATTAAATGTCTTCTACTGATCTCCACAGTCAACATACCAAATCACTCTACTGTAAACCACAAGACAGCAGAACCTACTCAGTTCCAAGGTAAATCACTCAACTATTTTGCATTAAACCAGCTAATCCTGATGGAATACGTAAAAAAGCCACTTCACCACCCACTGCTACAAACGCCTCCCCAGGTTAAGCCGCTGCTGCTTGTTGCACCAAGAGCAGTTTCACTGGGTGCTAGCGCACAGGTGTTTTGTATCTATTGAGCAAGTATTATTGTGAACACACTAACCAAAATATTGAAAGCCTAAATATATACATGCACAACTGAAACGTTGCATTACGATGCCTTAGGACACGATATAATAGAGCAGCAGCAGTGCTAACTATGAGAAAACCGCCAATTCCCATGTAATGGGTGAACAATGACAGTTGTTCACCATAGTAACTCGATACAGATAAAGGTTTATATAATATATATGGTGATTGGTGAGTGACAATAATAGTTAAAGATGAAGGTAAAATTTAAAAATGAAAGGTATAATGTTAACCTTTTTCACATATCATATTAGCTTAAGAAAAGATAAAAGGTAGTGACATGCAGCTTACCAGAGGTAGCTCAAACAATGGCCGAAGGCCTTTGCTTTCCCTTTCAATTTCCCACAAACGAATTGCACCATTACCAGCTCCTGAGGAAGCAAGATCACTGTTTCGACATACAGCAACAGATCCAACCCAGGAATGTGCAGACAAACATGGGTTTTCGTGGATGCCATTTTCTGCAGGTATGGCTCCTGAATATGCATTTTACGTATGTTCAAATTCTGAGTAATTACCATATACATGGTTATATATTATAAAGTACATATATAGTCAGGTACAGGTGCAAACATATAATCCAACCTTTTAAAATTTTATCAATATGGTGTTACTTTAAGCAAAACATTAAACAGAAGCTAACTTTCACCTTTATGCCCATTTGATAGTCTTGTATCTTCACCGTTCTCCAATTTGTCTAAAGTCTGCAAAGCATGTGCATTTTTTACAATATGAACTGGCTTCTTCCGCAATACACTCCATTGCTCAATACTTCCATCATCTGAGCCCGATAAAAATTCGTCATTACTAATGAAACAACAGCACTCTAATGCTGATGCTGAAGCACGATATATTAATTGAGACTCCTCTGGCACCTGATTTGTTGAGTAAGAAAGAATGCATTAATGTGATACAAAACTGCAAGGCTATGAAATATGATAAATCATTTATGTTTTTCTAATTTAAGGTCTAGAACATTTTTGTCTACCATGAAAGTTCCAGACCTTTGGTATGCTCTGGAGACCCCCTTATTCTAAGGAAATTAGGCAGCAAAAAGCATGCCTTCCATAATGTGCTTGAATAAGGAATTACCCTTATTCAAGGTCAATTGATGTTTACATGCTATAACAATATGTACAGATTTAAACATCAATCAATCTGTTGTTACTTCATTCAGAATATTGCATGAAAAAAAATGCTAAAAAAAACACCTCCCACAAACCTAGAGAACCACAATCACTCATTTAGGCTGTACACTACTTTCTCTGCCTGCCTCCTTATATGCTATCCTTTCATCTCTGAAATTCTTATTTTATATGGCTTTTTCGTGTTTTATATTTTCTAGTTCAGAACACATATTTATTTATAGGTTTATAGTTTCCTAGATTATTTGATTGATATATTAATTGCATACTATTTGTTCAAATTTATATTCATATACTGCTTGTTTATGCATTTAGGGGTCATTTGGTTCAGTGTACTGGAATCAGGTATGGGTTTCATCCATTCCAAACCCATACCTGGTGTTCGGCTGAGAAAGATACAACTTAAAACCCATACCTCAAACTTACAAGGTATCAGTTTTTAATACCTAAAGGGGGAGGTGAGTATGAGAGAGGGGTAAAGGAAATTAGTTTTATTTTTAATATTTTCATCTCTAGGTGAGCAATAAAATGTAAATGTTTAATACAAAAATAGATCATGAAGGCAAAATATATTAAAATAGTAACTAAATTAAGTAAAATCAATGAATCAATTTTTGCTAAATCAAACATACTTATTCCAACACTCAACCAAACACATGATATCAAATATAATACCTCAAACCCATACTACTTTAATCCGATTCCTGATTTCGAAAACATATCACTCAACAAACAACTCCTTAGTCTTTGGTATCGGTATTATTATTTGCATCCTCAAACTGATCCCTAATTTGGGACTTAGAACTTAAGTTAACTTAATTTTTTGGTCAGCTTTAATTTTTTTCAACACTATATAGTATATAAGTGATATGAATTCTAAACTTAAATTAAACTTATACTACTTAAAACAAGTGCTAGTATTTTGTTTAATTCAGAGAACAAAGTCGCGCAATTAAATTGTGTAACCCACACAATCTAAAATCTAAAAGAATGATAGGAGAAGAGTGAGAGCCATATTATATATACCTTCCACAAGTGCATAGTTCGATCACGTCCAACAGTCAATACCCGCTCCTTTCTCAGGCAGTCGATTGTTAATACTTCACTCTGGTGACCAAATAGTGATGTTATGTAAGCTCTATCATCTGCATTCCATACTTTGATTGTTCGATCAAATGAACCAGAAAACAATTCTGAAGTACCTTGCCTAAATGTCAAGCATGAAACTGGTCCTTTATGGCCTGTAAAGGCCTGTAACATCAATTATTAGAAAACCAAAATTAGTAAGAGCAACATAGAAACACAACCAAGAGGTATATCTCTATTTCGCAAAAATACTGATCTGACAAAAACACAAATGCTAAAGGATTTTCAAAGTAGATAATAGATATGAATATTTTGACCACATAGTCTTCCATATTATCATATATTCAGAATCCTAACGATGATTAACTATATTCTAGATCTTGGTATGAATTAGTAAGTTATTCTATATGAAACAGAAGACAGACACTATTAACTTACTCTATGACAATTCGTTCTAAGCGCAATTTTGAACTTATTTATCATATTATCTAGCAGCACTAATATATATTAGCCAGTTCTGAAAATCAGAAACATATCTCCTTACTTGAATATGTTCTCGTGATCGAGTATCCCATAGATGAATATGACGATCAAGACCACCAGTAGCCAAATAACGACCATCAGAGCTAACAGCCAATGCTAAAACATGTTTGCTGTGCTTTACTGCTCGACCTTGAGGATCCTTCAAACCATGGGATTTCAGTACTTCATCACTTGGCCATTTATATTTTTCAGTCTTCCCACTTTCTATATCCCACTGAACAATAGTACCATCCTTGGAAGCTGAAAAACCCTTTAAGTCATCTTCAGATAGAGCTACCGCAGTGACAGACTGGCGATGCTTTACTAAAACACGGAACCCCTTACTTGTTTCTGGCTTTTGTACCCTAGATACAATAAGCAACATGATAACTATGTAAAACTACTTAAGCTACTGAAGTTTTGTACATCATGAGCATGGTCGCAAAGTACATTCTCAAAAAGTACAGTAAATTAAAAATCAAGTGTGTACAGTGTCCACGATATTAGGAAAGAAATAACAGTCATTATTGATAGAAAATTAGGAATTGCAATTCATCCAACAGTTGTCAGACAATATTTCATTATAGTTATCTGGTCAAAGACTGCACTCTAGCAATAAAGTTCACACAGGAAATCAGCGTTGCGGCAATACGAGACACGACCCGAACCCGACCCGAACCCAACCCGAACCCGTAACCCGATTTACTGAGACAAAACCCGAAAGTGACCCGAAACTCACCCGTTTGACACGAAATGGACCCGACATGACCCGAAATTAAAATTTCGTTTCTAATAACTTCAGTTTTCAATTTTATTCAATTTTGAGTGATTTTAACTTGACCCGAAATCGACTCGAAATTGACCCGATTGCTGACACGAACACGACTCGTTACCCGAAACTGCCACCCCTACGCAAGACAAAGACTCACCTTTATCCATAAAAAAATATACAATTAAATTTAGGTCTTTTGGATAACTAGAAGTCAATGAAAATATCTCACAAGGCATTTGCATAGCAAAATACTTGTATTTTTTGCATAGCAAAATACTTGAATTGGCAAAGTCAATTTTTAAACTCTTGCTACAATACCTCTCTCACTATATCTATATAAAATCAGGATCGGACACTCAATCTGTTGCGTGTCTAACATTCCAAATCCTTAATCGAGTAACACATTACATGAGATCTGCTCAGCCATGTTCTAATTTACTTTCAGATGATTTTCAATCAGAATCTGCTAATGACACAAAGTTCCAAAAGCCAAAACAGCAATTATTGTAGGACTTGGTGCTCTTATCAGGATGATAAATATCTTGGTAAAACTTAAATTTTGTTTTTCCCATAACTTAAAAAATACACAAATTGAACCGGATCAAACAAACAAACACCACTAAACATTCCAACACTTGCCTCAATTAGACCAACGCTACTAAAACAATTACTCCCTCCGTCTAGACATATTAGTATCTTTGACTTTTTTTCACTCACTTTCAAAAGCTTTGACCGTACACAAATCAAAAAACATCCAAAACCTATAAACTCGAACTTAACAACATCACATTGTAAGCAAAATGCAAGCAAAATCCAAAAACATAATCACCATCCAAACACAAACACATCAGCCACATTACCTCGAAGCAATCAGTCTCCGAACCCGACCGCTATCCTCGAGCTGCTCCTGCTGCAAGACATTGGCAATCCACGTATCCCTCTCCCCTTCCCTATCCCTCCCCTCATCCTCATCACTTCCTTCATCACCTTTATCCTCCTCATCCTTAATTCTCCTCAGCTTCTCCAAATGCGCTTCCGCTATTCGCTTCCTGACCTCCGCCGCGGTCTCCACCTCCTCCTCTTCCTGTTCCGCCTCTTCTCCGACTCTGAGCTCGCCGTAGTCGTCTTCGTCGCTGCTCTCGATGTTGTCGTCTTCGAAATTACGACGTCGTTTCTTGTCGTTGTCGAAGAAGGTGTCGTGGTCGATGGAGAAGCGCTTCTTGCCGCCTTTGGGTTTGGGGGTGGGGGCGGATGATTTGGGGGTCTTCTTGAATGCTTTCCCCATCTTGTGAGGATAAAGATTGGATCTTTAGTGTTCGAACTCTGTAAATATGTGTTTATTTTTGTGTATTTAGAAGATGAAGATTAGGGTTTAAGGGTTTTGGTAGCCGGGAAGAAGAAAGAGGAGGATAGTATGTATTGTGTTTTGGGCCTTGAGGATGGGCTGTTCGATTGTAAACGTTGAAATTTAGGCCCAAACTAGGTGGATCAGTGCCATCCTATTTTCAACACTAATTCTTTAAGATTTTCTTCCATTTTTTGTCGTGTATTTTAATAATCAAATGTTATCATTTATATTTTCAAAAAAAAAAAAAAAAAAAATGTTATCATTTATTTTTAAATTTTAGTTTTATTATAAAATTTAAAATTTATATTTTCACTGAAGATAATTTATAAGACTATATTTTACAAAATGTTAAAATATATATCGAATCATCTGTCTCCTGAATCATCTGTCTCCTGAATAAAGAACCCAGGGGAGCGATGAAGTATAATTTTACTTTGAGCTTGTTTATTATATATTCAACATTTTATGTAATATATTTTACAATTATAAAAAAAATTTGAATATCATGAATTGTTGTCATATATTATAAATGATCATATTTGAGCCAAATGACCGCATATGATCTGAATTTTATACCCTGAAAATCTTTATATGTAGGGAGAAAATTTACTGATATTCAGATGAATTCACTATTGGATTCATTAGTTGTTTGCAGATGTTATACTCTCATCATTATATGTAACATAATTTATTTCTAAACTTATAAAAAATTGAATAAGTAAGTTCAATTGATTTAAAGTTATAATTTTTAACTTGAACTATTGCCCGTGCATTTCTGCAAGCTTGCATCGACACAAGTATGTGAACTGATATTTTTTCTTGAATTTACGTTAGTAGGACAATAGAAATGGAAACTGTTTAGGAGTTTTAGTTGTTAATGGTGATCATAACAATGACTAGTGAATTGTAATACTCCCTCGATCTCATCCAATTCTTTACACGTTGGAGTAACTCGGTGACAATTAACCATATTTGTAAAAAGAAGAATGTTGGTCATAAAATTCAAGAGATGACCAAATTTTGCAGAAGTGTGAATTGTATTAATTTTTACATTAATTCGGACATGTTGACTGAATGCAGGCTTGTTGCAAGCAATAAAATCCTTCAGAAACATTCTATGCAGAAAACCAATTCCAGTTGTGTGTTCTTAATAGAACTAGGCTGAAAAGAAAAAAAGATACAGTAACACTGGATAGAGTTTTATTCAGTGTCTTCATTTGTTTTCATCAATAAAAGGGTAACTGAAAGAACAGTAAGAACCAGCTCAGTATCCTTATAAGAACACTGACTCGCTGTCACGCAAAATTTGAGATGAAAATTGTGATTTTATGCTTGGTGGTTCAACTTACCTCAGCTCCCATTTAAGACTGATGTTATGTATTTGCAATTTATCAGAAAAGTTATTTAGACGTGTCATTAGCACTTAGCAGCGGGATGGTCCCTAATGGCTTGTCCCTCTCGGTGTAAATTGAAGGGAGAGAAACTGCCAGTAGGGATATTAAAACTTGGACTTATACAACAGAGGCAAATTAATAGAAATTGAGGCTAATGTAGTTAAGATTTGCAAGCTGCATTATAAGGAATCTTCAAAAATAATATGTGATGCTTGAGTTTGAGCAAATGCCATATTCCAACAAATTTCTCAACTCTGATTCTGATGGAGAAGCGTGGATTTAACTCTGATATAGGTTCTGGACAACGATTACCAGAATATAGCTGCCCGATGCCAATTAAATATTGCCGGAGTTGTGTGTGCTTCTACTGCTACTATATGATAATATGAGTAGCAAGCGAAGAATCTGTTAATTAGTTGATGAAGCACAACTGTTAACACAGTGAACTTGTATTAGCAATGGTAGGAGAAGTTGAAATATGAACTGATTTTGAATATTATTTTTAACAAAAACTATTGAAGGTTTTTCCTTAGCTAATGGATTATTTGAATTATTCACACAAACATCTTGGTCAGTACTCAGTAGTTTAAGTACCAACTAAAATACAAGTATATTACAGGGGGTCTGAAACTCATGCAAGATTTAAAATCTAATGAGTGACTCTGAGAACCACGGATCTACAATTACGAATCAACTATGCAAGCACTTCAATTTTTATTCTAAGGCTACTAAAACTATAAATCAAAAGATTTTAAAACAATGGCTTGTTAACAGAAACAACAGAACTCAATAAAAATATACAGAACGTGTACCAGAAGACGGTCATCATAAAAATTCAAAAACAAAAGCTTGGATGATAGTTCCTTTACCAGGAAGCAGATACTCTCTTTCTGTCTCCCTGTAGATACTCAATGATTCGTAATACAACTGTGTCAGTGAACCTGCAATACATCTCCTTCCATTTACCCGTCATGTTAAACAATATCAGAAAGAATACAGACAAGCCACAACCATATCCCATTGCTATAATGCCAAACAGTAATAAGTTTTCTTCAGCATCACTGTCTTCATTGTTTGTTTCTATAGTAGGATAGTCATTGTTGTTGCATGAAATCTTTACATCCTGAGCACCACAGAGAAATTGATTTCCGTTAAATCCATTTCTATCAAGTGTATCCAAATGTGGCGCCACTGGAACTTTTCCACTCAAGTTATTGTATGATAAATTCAGAACACTAAGAAAATCAAGATTTGCTAATGTCTGTGGCACCTCACCACTTAGTGTGTTGAAACTAAGATCTAAAGATTCCAGACCACTCATCTTCCCTATACTCCTTGGAATCTCACCTGACAGGTAATTGTGGGAAAGATTCAGCATAGAAAGACCTTGTAGAAGGCCAATCTCGTTCGGAATTGATCCTGTCAGAGCATTGAGTGAAAGATCTATCCCACTGTGGTATGAGTACACCAAATCAAGCTGATATGATGATCCTTTTGTTACTATATCCAATTCAACACCAACAAAAGCAGCTGAAATCAGAAAGCCCAGAATGGTTCCATCTGTAGGTCTGACAGTTAGCGTCTTCAAATTTTCAAGCTTCTCAGGAATAGGACCAGATAGACTATTATTTGACAAACCTATATATTGTAACTTCTCCAAGTTCAGTATCTCTTGAGGAATTGGTCCACTGAACATGTTTGACCCCAGAACAAGGAGGCGTAGATTGTAGAGTTCACCTATGAACTTTGGTATCTGGCCTTCAAATCTATTCTTTTCCAGTTTCAGACCCTCCAGGGAAAGAAATTTACGGATAACATTTGGAAATGTCCCAGTGAAATCATTGCCACTCAAATCCAAGTACTTTAGATGTTTTGCACCTTCGAGTTCAGTTGGAATGTTGCCATCAAGATTGTTTCCTCCGAGGCTAAGAAAAACAAGAGACGAACAGTTTCCTAAACTTGGTGGTATCCTTCCTGACAAACTGTTGTTAGAGAGATCAAGGACCTCTAGAGCATTAACTTCTTTACCAAAAGATGGTGGAATCTGACCATATAGTTTGTTTCCAGCAAATGATATGTACCTTATACTAGATAGTTCTCCGATCTGTGTTGGTACAAGGCCACTGAAACTATTACCTGATAAGTTAATGACTTCAACATTTTCAAGTTGTGAAGGAATGGCCCCTTGAAGCTTGTTGTTTGCTAAATTTAGTAATCTTGGAAAAATAGAGGAGTGCAATTGGATACGTGATGGGATAGAACCTTGAAGGTTATTCTCCGAAAGATCCAAGGTAGAAAGCAATGGTAGTTTGAATAACCAAGAAGGGATAGGTCCTGATAGACTGTTGTTAACCAGATCCAGATATAAAAGCTCAGTTAGATTGCCGATGAAATTTGGGATCCCGCCTCCCATATTACAAGATGCAAGTTCTAATACTTGAAAATTAAAGTTGAGTTCAGAAGAATAATCATCAATCTTCACTGACAATGCATTGAATCCTAGACCTATGTATCGTAGCTCAGAACTTCTAAACGAAGAGATGAAGACACTTCCAGTCAGATAATTGCGGGCAAGGAAAAGGAAGGATAGGTTTGGAAGAGAGCCAATGCATTCAGGTAAGCCTCCAGTCAGCTGATTGTAGTACAAATTTAAATAGCTAAGAGAGTGCATATCACAAATTGTTTCAGGAATGGATCCACTTAAAAAATTTTGTGACAAAGACAACAACCAAAGGCTCTTCATATCAGACAATGTTGTAGGAAGATGACCTCTTATGTTGTTGTCATTGAGCTGTAATATTTCCAACCTCGAAAGATTGGTAATTGACAAAGGCAGAGATCCTTGAATTGAGCAATTATTTGCTACAAACGAAACCAACGTAGTTGTGTTGGCAAAGGAATCCGGGATTGATCCACCTACTTGTGCAAATTGTATATCCAGCCTCTCCAATCTTGACCAGGGGACAGAAAACATGGAACTAAGATCAATGCTTAAACCATAATTGTACCCCAAATACAATCCCTTGAGCTGAGGAAGGTAAGGGATTGAACCAAGCAAATTACAGTTTCTTAAATCAAGTTCCGAAAGGGAAGTCATATTTGCCAACTGGTCTGGTATTTGATAGGAAATATTGTTGGAATCCATAATCAAAGAATGCAGATGGGTCAGACCAAGAAGCTGATCTATAGGGATTCTTCCAGACAATCTACAGTTAGACAAGTAAAGTGTACTCAAGTTAAAAAGAGACGATATCGGTTCAGCCCATCCAGTCGATTGAGAAGCCTCAGAGAGATCAATGCCAGTTAATCTTAGTTCCTGGAGATTGGTGAGTCCTAGTAGCCAGTTCAGATTCGAGGAGTACAGATTGCCTTTAGGACTATACGAATACACCGAACCAGAACTGATCCTCGACGATGATGTCAAGCTCACAGAAATAGTGGAAGAGTCACTAATCTCAATAGAACAGGACAAGTCAAGCTGTGTTAATGAATAAAGATTGGCAAATTGTGTTGTGATGGAATCTTGAAACATAGCATTCGACAGATTAAGGTACGTTAGCCTTGTCAGATTCGACAATCCAGATGGTAATTTAGAAGACTTAAAATCATTAAAACTGAGGTCAAGGTAGTGAAGTTGGTTTAACATGAACAATGATCCAGAAATTGTACCTTGAAGGGCAGTCTGATTTGCATTCGAAGATGCTGGAATACGTTCCGAATTGAGGTTCACCAAGAACTCCTCTGGATTAGGATTCCTGAGGTCAAGTGACACAACATTTCCCAAGTTCGAACATCTGATTCCTTTCCATCTGCAGCATTCATCACCGTGCCATGAGTTTAGTCTATTCGAAGGGTTGATAAGCAATGACTTGATATCTAAGAGAGCTCTTCTTTCTGCATCAATGCAACCACTAGCAAAAGACAACAGAGTGAGTCCAGACCAATAGAAAAAAGCCAGTTTGTGCTGATTATTCATAATTCAAGCAAAGTTTAGTATATCTGAGACCTCTGCGTTCGAATATGTATCTTATATTATAGTTTCTTGATCAACAAGTCAGAGGCTTAAACTCGAGCCATTACAGGGTAATTTACTAACTTGCATAGGTGTTACATTGACCAGGGGTGTGGGATTTGTATTCTTGCACTCAAATTATAAAAAAATTGTTGCGTCAAAATCTGCATGATTTAGACATTTAGGGGATGTGTGGATCACGAATGAGAATGAGAATCGAGAATGGAAACCAAGAAGAATGTACGGAATGATTTACTCTCCAAGTATGATTCCGATTCCCGTTTCAGGTCACAAAATTGTCAATTCAAAAAACAAAACGCAGGTTTCAGGTCACAAAATTGCCAATTCAAAAAACAAAACATGGGTTTAAAGTTCTGATTTCCGTGTTAACGGAACTTATTAGACCTGACCAAACACCAACCTAGTTGTTGACTTTCAAGTATAGCAGATATTCTATTTATATGATTATCTTTCCAGAATTCAGATCAACTAGGAAAGAAGGTCAACTTTAATACAATAAAAATAGTACATGAGTGTCTGAGTCTCTTATATACACAAGGTGGTGAAGGATTGTGTGCCAACTTTATTGACCAGCAGGCAGATACAGGATTTTGAGTTTATACTTGCACCGAGTTTATCTGGTGTCGGGTTTAGCAGATGTTCTGCATCCCGGGTTTACTTGTAGAAAAATTACGCGTCTTATGGCTGGACAGATATTTACATGGATTGGCAGCATTGACAATGTGATTGTGAAAACATGTTGAGTTTATGCAGACTTGTTTGAAATAATTAAGCTTTGAAAGATACTCTAGGCGCGGAAAATCAACATCGATTTTAGTTTTGTGTTGATGTAATTGGTAGGCCGACAAGAAAGAACGATTAGTAACAGCAGATAATTAGATTAATTTTCATTCAGGGTCTTGATTTCTATTTTCATCAATAGAAAAAGACACCGTTAAGTTATGACAAAAAAAAGAAAAGAAAAAAAAAAGACACAGTTAAGTCGTTAACAACCAACTCCCTTCCGATTCAACCTGCAACGGAATTTTGGGTAATACATCTTCAACGACTTCTGTTAAACATATTTGATTATATATATTGGACGTGCAAGATCATGTAAAAAAAATGTTAAATACTCAAAAAAAAAAAAAAAATCCAATTTTTTTCTACCTTGCAATATTTGATTGGTTCACTTATAATAACAATAATGGGATACGAAATATTACACTGAAATTAAATATATTTAGAAAATTGGAAATATAATTTGGATACGAAATATTACTCCGCGTAAAATCATATTGTGATTCAATGAAACTAACTATATTATAAAAAACATATGTTATTATCATTCAAGTTGTTATTAATGGAATATACTCCCTCCCTCCCTCCCGCGCATTTTTATACATTTTTTCATTGCTCGATATTTAATTCTCTTATAAAGTGATATTTTATTATTATATTAATAATTTTTATATACCGATAAACTGTAAGTAGCCAAAAATTATCCAAATAAATAAATTAAAACTTACTTTTTCCTTATAAGTAATTTCTTATTTTATAAAATTAGGCCAAACAGCTCCAATATAAATATTAATAAATGTTATATTAAAAGATTATTATATAACGATTAAATAAGATTTAGCGTTCTATTGTACTCCCTCCGTTTTATAATAGATGTCCACTTTTGAACAAATTACGCATATTAAAAAAAACTAATTTTTGTAGAAAACTTTCATTTGTTATTGTATTTATTGCATTGACCAAGTATAATATGTGGCATATATTTGATCTAGAAAATATAATTTAGTAAGATGTGGTATAAAACTCATCTTGGAAATATAAATATTGACTACACTCCGTTGAAAATTGAAATGGACAAGTAATTTGAAACAATTTTTTGTTCTCAGTAGTATAGTGAACATGTAATATGAAACAGCGGGAGTATGTATTTATACTTCTCTCTTCACTTTCTTTTCTCTACGAAACGCTCCTTCGTTATCCACAGACCGTCTAGTGAATTTGAAAAGGGTGACTTATTTAAATAAGTGGAGTAAAAGTGAGAAATAAATATTAGCCTATAAATTATTATAATGTTTAAAATATAAGTAAAAATCGTGAGACAAAAAAATCGTTTTCAATTTTTTATAAATTCTTCTAGTTTTTCTACATGAACGGAACGAATAAACTGTTTTTGGCTTTTAAGACCAGCAAACACCCCTCATTCACATGGTTTTAAAAAAAGTTATTTAACTAAAATTTTAATATTAACAATATGAATGCAATTAGTTTATATCTTAACATTAATGACATTTTGTTTAAAAAAAGTTATTATATTTATACTCTATATTCTTTATATATACATAGAAAAAACATACAGAGCAGCTCCGAGAGTCTCTTAAATATATTATAAAACATATGATTTTTAGTAATTTGGTACAAAATTAAGAGTGTGGACTCCAATAATGCTCTCTATATTTATTTTCTATTTCATATTTTATTTACATTGGGCTCCACTATGACAAAAATTCAAATAAAAAGAGAAGGAAAGTGAAATAAAAGAGAGGGAAAAGTGAGGATAATTGAAGGAAAATAATTTTTTATTGTTAAAAATAAGTTAAGAGGCAAGTTGTGGCTCTTAAAAGAAAGGAGAGAGGATAAGCTCTTAACTTTTTAAAGAGCCTATAACACTTTCTTGGAGCTCTATTTCTGGACATGACTTTTTATTTTTCCACTTAAAAGCTCAATTAGAGAGATTCTTGGAGATGCTCTCACTAGACTCTTAACTCTCTCTTTATAAATATTATAAGAAAATGGTTATTATTAGATGTTTTGACTAGCGGATTGAAATAGATGTTTTGACTAGCGGATTGAATTAGCTGTTTCTCGTAAAACTGTTTGATTAATAGCTGATTGATTAGCTTTTTCGTACACAAACCAAAATTTCTGACCCAAAAAGCTCCTTTGTCAAAATTTGCCTTTTGAGTCCAAACCTTTGTTTCAATCCACTAACTACCGAACACTTATATTAGCGGATCCCAGTGGTTAAACGTAGTTATACTTGATATATTAAAGTAAGGAGAAATAAAAGGTATATTCTGTGATTTAATTTATTTTTATAATTATCATTCATATAATTAAAGTGGTAGACAATCATGCTTAATGTATCAATTGTTACGGTTGAATGATCCATGTACGTATATAATGTTTATAGGACCAAGTTCATAGTTTTAATAATATATTTTTGAATAAAATAAAATAACAATTATGAGAGATTTGAGGAAACTAACAATATATTGTGTTCGACAATTAAATAGCAGCAGACCTAAAATTAATAAGTCAATAGAATATTTTGTATCGATTGATATTTAAGTATGTCATTAACGTTACTCAAAATGTATCAAACAAAACAAATATGTCATTCAAACAAAACTGAGCTAATAATAATTAAATAAAGTATGAGAGAACTCAAAATGTATCAAACAAAACAAATATGTCATTCAAACAAAACTGAGCTAATAATAATCAAATAAAGTATGAGAGAATAAGATGCAATTCATACTCTCGGGGGTTTGAAAAAAACTTTTATGGATTTTATCCCTATTTTAATGTTAATTATTTAAACTACATTCATAAATTTTTTTAAAAAATCATTTTGTTCTTCATATTTTGATCATAATTATGTAAACTGATACGTTCTTTAGTATGTTTGGACGTCATAGTTTGGCGAAAATAAAAATTTATTTCAAGAGATTTCTTTTTATATTTTATACTATATTTTTTTAATTAAATATTTAATAGGTGTTGAATCTGTTGATATTTCATACTTATACACAGATATATTACTTTTTAGAAAAGTATATGTTCATATATTTTTTAAAATAAGTCAAGTGAACCCATTACCTTATTATTGTTTCTATTTAAATATATTTCTAATTTTCATTTCATCATTTCTGTCCGCAACCGTTCAAAAGCCTTCCATGCCATCATCGTCAGATTAATAACCTCACTACATGTGTTTGCGGTCTATTCCATAATGGCACAAAACCAGGTAACCTTGAGTTGATTACGTGAAACTAAGATTCACCCTGCAGGTTAAACTTTTACACTTTCTCTGGTTAATCCGAGCTCGTTGTCCCTTTCTAGTTCCCCAGAACGGGTAAAACATCATTAACCTAGCATGTGTGTTCAAACTTAGATGAGCTTATTGTAAGAAAAATATTTCAAATTAACAGATCTTTTCATCTTTTTATATAAAATATCAATAGTCTTCCAAAATTACCTCATATTATTAATAATTTCTACTACTCTGTCCGCTCATTTATATTACCTCGTTAATATTTATTTAAAATTCCATTAACTGACCTCCATGCTGGCCTCTTTGCAATCAAACACACCATTTTCCAATGACCTAGAGACAGCTATTACTACCACCACCGTCCTGGCTACCTCCATAACTCTTCCATACAGTAGCAACTAATTACACTTCCATAACTCTTCCATACAGTAGCAACTAATTACACTGCAAAGCTCTTGAGTAGTCAAACTTGATATACTGATGGATACTTAAAAAGACCCTACTTTTCTCTATGTGTTTTCTCAATGCATGCTGCATAGTATGTCCTTGCAAGACTCCATTATGGTTTTAGGAGATCTTAAGCACTGTAGATTTCTTAATGGATTTGTTTAATTAAAAGATCTGTATTGTCATTTAAACAGCCTAGCCCAACCCAATTACCCAAGAGCCTAGCCAAGGAAAAGCTTTAAGTAGGTTTGTTGAACAACAGCTTCTCTGAAAAGTATTCATTTGCACGCCTATCTGTATCTTTCACCTGGCCGGCTGCAAAAGTATGAGAGAGATGAGTAAAACAGACAGGAATAACATATTAAAACATGAAGATACATTCAGACTGACTTAACTTAAAATAAGAATTTATTACTTATAAATGAAAAGTTATTTATAAATACAAAATAATTTTTAATTTATATATTTGAATAATTTTTAGTATTAAAATTGTTAATATAATACCAAATTATTATAAATTATATTTAAATTGACTTTTTTCATTTTCTAAAATCAAATTTAAAAATAAATCACATAAAAACTAGCATTTTCTTAGATTCGGGCTAAATAAGTCTCAAGGAACCTAAATTTTTTGTGGACAAACAATACTGTTTAGTTTCCTAATTTTTTTTTAGACAAACAGTACAATATATATACTACATTTTTACAAGAATATTATAATTATATAAAATATCTTTCAAATCCGAATGTTAAGAAGATTTTCCTCATATCACTCGTCGAAGACCACAGATAGCATACATAATTTTCTTATATTCAAGATTATATTTTATGAACGAGATTAATCGGACTTGACAAGTGTATAGTCCAGTGTTTGAATTGGTTGGAGAGAGATGAAAGAAAAGGCCAAAAGGGAAGGACGGCCACGCGGGGAACAGTGGTTTAAAAGCTACTCCTAGAGCAGCAGGGGAAAAGAAAAGATACTCCAATGTAATAAGATATTCCTGCTGCTTTACTCCTAGTAGCATTTACATATAAATGTTGAGGAGATGGAGAAAGCACGAGGCTCGAAAAGCAGACAAGTTAGCTAGGGAGACAACACCTTTAAAACTGGCCTTGAATTTCAAATGCAAAAAAGGGTAAGAGCTACATTGATACACCCACCCACCAGAAAAGGCAAAGATGCTGTCACTATAACTCTGTTGCTGTACTAGAATCGCCTATTTCAGTACCCTAGACATCCCCATACCTAAGCTCCTGATCATCACACATACATGTATAATGTATGTATGCAACTATGCATGTATATGCATATTTATCATGCATGGATCGCAACATGTTTGTTACAGTATGATGATATGTTTGGTTGTACCGGAAAACAAAACAATAAACAAGGAGGGATTGTACGTTTAATATGATACGGATAAAATTGAAGAAAACAGAAAACAAATGATATGAATGAATTTAAGTTCATCTTCCCCTCCGCCCCCTAAGTTATATTGGACTGAAAGCGGCACGGATTTTAATAATCACATTGTAACCTAAAAACCTAAAAGCATTAGTACCAGTAACTTTAAATATATAAATAGAAGTGTTGATTTCAAATCTCATAAATATAAATGTTAAAATTAATTAATATAAATATTAAAATTCTATATAATTGTTGTGAAATATCTTCCTATCTTGCATAACATTACTAGTACTAGGCGGTCAACATAGTAGAACTGTACCTACATACCCCTACAACTTATGCATGTTATATCACAGACAGTAGATGAGCCAAGACAATTGAGGAATGGTCCATGCATTATTGGAGAAGATGTAGCAGCAGTAGCCAACATATAAACGAGGAGGAGCATGAATAATGTGGACCAAAATTTCCATTTCAAGAATAAAAAGAAAGCTACTTTAGTTTGTGTTTAGTGCCTGCATCTGTTTGCTCTGCCTGACAAGCTGTGAGTTTAAATTTGTAATGTCACCTTTCACCATCCCCACCTATGTCATCTTTCAGCTTCCTTCCCGCTGCACCACCATTTTTACCTATCATCATCTAATTGACCGCGAACATGTTTTTAAAATTTTTGCACTAGTCCGGTTAACACTTTTACTGTGTGTATTAACGTTATACGATCTTGATATGTCCTCTTCTCATCGTCTTGAGATTTCCAGAGAATTGATCACTTAATATGGTATTATACTTTTTAAATGAGAAAAAATTTAGAATATAATATGATCCTGATAAGTCGTCCCATCATTTTGAGGTTTTGGATGAATTGTTCGTCTTGAGTTCAAATTTCAATGAAAACATACTGACGTTCCGTAGCTAGAAAATTGAGGGAAGAGGGCATGTGATGGGAGGAAAGCCCAGAATGCGGGTAGAGGAGGGGGACCTCTGCCAATTTGTCAAAACAGTTGAACCCATACAGTCGTATTTTACTTTTGTCCCCATGCGTTTCAGACCCAGTTGCAGTAGCAGTAAATCTATGACCTCATCATTTATCATATTATTGTGGACTGTCGATATCTTTTTCACATTTTTCCTGTAAATATATTCATTTCTATTAAAATTTTAGTTGCATAAACTGTTTCTGCCAAAATAAAACAGGATAAAGCATCCTTTGTGTTGCTGTTGCTTAATGGTCATCACACTTTAACAGTGTCTCTACAAAACTGCACAAGAAATCAAGAAAAAGGGTAATATTATGGCTGTAACATGATCGCAAAAATCAGGAATCAGAATTTAATCAGTTGACCTACGGATTAAAAATTTCCAGTGGTTTTAGTCAAATTGTGATGTAATAGATGAATTGGATAAATTATTCATAAAAAATTAAACAAGGATCTTTAGAACACTGACCGTAACCAACAGATATTTACAACTTGATCAAACTTCAAACTAAACAGAGATCATTAGTTGTATATAAGCAAAGCCATGATATGGAATAGGCAAGTTCACTGGGTTTCAAACCTACGTAACAAGTTCATCTGGCATTACATAAGTTTACAACATAAGAGAGCATAAATTATAACTTAAAGGACCGACGGCTAATGTCAATTTTGCCGATGTAAACATCCGGAATTTAGTAATAGCTAAGTCTGATATATTAGGTACTACATATCTAAATAAAGGACCAGTTTAAGAACATGAAAGCTAAGCAGTGACTGGAGTTATCGTCGGCCAGAACTTTCCAAGCAATGGCTTGATCATAAGAAATAGGCCTCCCCATGCTCGAAACACATATCCCGGCTGGTAGATAAGCAAAGCCCTGCAATTACATAGGGGTGTTACTTGGGATGTTTGAGAACATGAATACAAAGAAGCCTTAAAGAGGAAATTTCGAGTCTGCTTGCATATCTAATTCTACAGTGTGTAGTAATAAGGAAGAGCATAACGATGAAAGAGGTATATGATTATAAATTTTGATGATATTACCTGTTGCATGATCTTCGAAAATTCAGAAAGAAGAATCTTCCTTCCCGCTTCATCCAGAACCTTGTCGAGCATTATGTCCTGAAGGGCCACAAGTGTAGTCTCGAGCATATCAAGACCTGCCTGGTTTGCGAAAGTGAAGACAGGTGATATCTGCATTGTAGCATTCGCAGTCTGTTAGCTTTATAGTTTGGCATTTTTAAACTTGAAAATTTATGCAAAATTGAGTAGACTGAAACAAAACTAGGAGAAGAAAAAAAAGCAACTCAAAGTTGTAATGAGATGTCGTTTACATTTGTTTTCACTGAACAGCACAGAATTGCATCAGAATGATTCCAAAGTTGTTTCAACACTGCGTCGCCCACTCTAGAGTCTACTTCAAGGAGATCAGCCCCAATATGAACCCTGATAGGAAAAGCAGTATGAGTAACCAAAACATGGAAACATTGTGTGGTGAAAAGACAACTAAACAAACATGATCATCAGCACAAGTTATTTGCAAAAATTTGTGCAAAAGAAAGCACACTCCTTCAGACTTCAAAATTGGCAATATGATGAAAATAATCGCTAGACTAAGCTATCCTGACTCACACATGGTATAATGTGGTTATTACCTATAGCTCCTGCAAATCCAGTGCGACAAGGTGAGAGCCTCAGGAGAGCCCGGCAATTGTTTTGGATTTGGACCCACATGGGTATTCAGCCTTGAGGGTGCAATAGCCATGGCAACCCTCTGGACGGAACCTACAACACTACGCACATATTGACGAGCCATAACAGCGACATTATCTCTCAAGTGGTTCTCGTAAGTGAACTGGAACGCGATAGTCAGCACAGAGCGAACATTGTAATTGGTCAAATCAGCTTCACCAGGAGGGCGTGCACCACCAGGTCCCACTTCAAGTGTAGAAGCTAAATCCAGTGTTCTACTTGCACCAGGCTTGTCCTGCAAACAGAAAAATATTAACATACTTTTCGAGGGGAGAATAAAATCAAGTTAAACTTGGTTTTTCGTGAGGCCTGTTAGAGGTTAATTGATAATTTGACTAAAAACAAGTGGAACAGAGTCAGAGATGTCACTGAACTGATTTAGGGTCCAGTGGTATCACACGGAAGCCAGATGGCAGCAAGGGTGCATCATCGGCACAGGTTTCATCAATAGGTGCAAAGACAAGCTGAGCACAACCACCCGCAGCATTCTCATCAAGCCCACTGCAAAGCTGTTGTAAATAATTTAAGTAAATATTTACACCAGAATTTAAAAACCAGTTAAGAGACCAAGCTAATGTAATCTCAAATCACAAGTTTTGAAAGATAAATCTTACTTGCAGTAGATACATATCGCGTGACAAAGCTATGTCCTCGGGGGAAAAAGCATGACCCTCTAGCCGAACCACCTCCAAAAACTAACAGAAAGGAAGTCAAGAATTAAACAGGATGGTTCCAAACACAATGAAGAATACATTTATGTAATATGAAATTAAAAAATTATGTGGTGTTTACCTCTTCATGCTCCACTGTATGAGCTAGAGGCAAAATGACCTGGGTACCAGGGAAAGCACCAGGTCTGGCATAGGGAATAGCATAAGGACTTGATTTCAGAGATGCAGCAGAGTAAGCGTCAATTGCATAGTCAGCCCACTCTGATCGGTGCTCCCTTAGAAAACGAACAAGTAAAGCTGGGGGTACATCCTGCATATAACCACAGAGTCCGTTAGCAATGTTAATGAAAGTTTCTTTTGGAATAAAATATAATGTCAGACCATGATTTGATAGAAGATGTATATTGGTGGAGAAAATGTAGTACCTGAAGAAGCATTGATGCTTTGGCACAGAGCACTCCTCCAAATGTTGGCAGCATTGATAATGTGTTGTTATACTGGGAACCAACAAATTTTCCTGGATTCGAGTTGATGGCAATGGTAACATCCTCCACACCGTCACTACCCAAAATCGACCAACCATCATCGAGAAACCCGTTCACAGCATCATTAAAACCCCTGTGATCCAAATACATCTAATCTTAGACGAAGAATAATATAAAGATATAAGCATTATAAAGTGAATTAATGCACTAAATTCATTGGTAAGTCTTTATAAACAGGGCTTATAACTAAGATTCTCATTAGAGCTTGGAGTAAAAACTCACCGGCACAGTCTTTGACTGAATGTTCGCAAAACAGCAGGTTGCCTCCCACCAGTATACTGAATTTCTCCACTTGCTTCTTGTGCGATTTGTCTTATATGTCTCAAAGACTGCAGATAAAATTAGTAAGAATAAACTTAGAATAGAAGTTGCCACATAATAATGTAATTTCCAGGGTTGATGATCTTACTGCCATGGTCATCTTTTGAGCAAGTATTCTCGATGATTCGTACAGAGGCCTCAAAACTTCAGGCACGCTCCAAGGCTATAACACATACGAATCATTGCATAAGAAAATCAGGTACTAGAACAATGAAAAGCAGACCATGAATTCATTTATGACTTACATCCAGATCGACGTGATCAACAATGTTGATGATAGAGCCGCCGCCATCACAAGGTCTAATCAGATAACCACTAGGTAACATATCAGCTCTTACAAAACATGTGGCAGGTGGCCCAGGTGGACCACCAGTGGAAGAAGTCAGAGACCTCTCGCATATCTGCAAATTTTGAATTCCATTAGTGTTGGATCCAAAGTAACCAGACTCACAATAAACTTCTATAAAGAGTGTCCTGAAAGTAATGGTATTGACTTACCACAAGACTGCCATCTTCCAAAGTTGTAGTATATCTCAGTGTCCAAAAGTCTCGGGCCGATGCCAATGTTGTAGGCGCGTAAGTCTGAGAGAACAATTATGTAATGAACCCCTTGCATTTTACACTCCATATATAAAAAATTTTGAGATTTAAGCAACTCAAAATGGACAGTATATCAGCTTAATATGATGCAAACCTGCATATATATGAGCTCTATTGTTCCTCCATTTCCAGTAGGAATGACACTCAAAACATCAAGGCAACGGCAATCACGGAACCAAGATGGACGATCTTTAAGGATTTCGGCGACCTAAAACGGAACAGGTGATCATTAATATTCCACGAACATACAAGGACTTTTCAATCATCAAATGTACCAGGAAAAGAAAGCAGTAAAAGCTCAAAAAACTTAAGATATATACCTTCGTGGGCTCTAGGCTCACAAGACCGCAGGCTCGTGCTGCTATCCCACTACAATTGCGGGAAACGGCAACGATGCCAATAGAATCCGGACCAGGCTGCAAATATTATAAAGAAGATGTTGAATAAATGTAACGTGGGCAATTTGCTCTGAGATAGAGAGAACTTGAATTTTTAACACAAGCACAAGTCATTCCTACAAATCTGTGAGTATACTATGTTATCAGAGTGTGAAAATCTTGCGCATACCTTCATCCCAACCATCTGCACCCAGTCGACAGCAGTTCCAGTAGCCTTGGAGAGGAACTCTGCCAGGGTCTCCTCTGCAATTGCGAGAAGACTACATACACCATAAATAAATAATAAGCTATCAAACAGACAAGTAAAGCAAAAAACTGAAGTCAATACAAGTAGATAATCATAGTTACCCAGCTGGGCTGTTAGCATCCCTTTGTGGGTGCTGAGGAGTTGGGTTTTGCTGTTGTTGCTGACCACTTACGACCACAGACTCGCAGCTAGTGTCAGTGGTCGTCGTTGATGGCTGTAAAAATTCAAGTGGTTAGATTGTATTTGAGTCAAAAACACAACGCTGCATTACAACAGAAGAAAACATTTAATATCATGAATCATCATAAAATTTGCACTAAAGTATTCAAGTACACATTGACATTACGTTTAGATGGTCCTTGAATGAAAAGTAACTTATGTACGATGGATCAAGTACTAATCATCAAGTTGATCAACCATAACATAACCAACGGATAGAATGTAGTTATGTACTACTTGGGGAAGACATTCTAACAAACACAACCCAGCTAAAAGATAGATGAATGTAAATTATATACATCCATGTTAAATTGATGATTGCAAGAAATACAATTTAACACATAATTACAAGGAAGACTCTTTGAAATAGAAGTTCTTACAGTGTGCAGTTGGGTGCGCATGTATCCATTCTCATAAACCAGATGAGACACCTGCTTTTGCAAGCGATCATTTTCTTCCATCAGTAGCTTGTTCATTGCAGTCAGCTTCCTGTTTACAGTCTGAAGACGAGATGCTTCCTTCCTTTGTTTCTCCCGGCATCTAAAGAAAAATATACACAATTAGTAACGATATACACTTCTTGCTACATTTCCAACCTGTTCTACCTAGATAACCCATACAAGTCTAGGCACACAACCCGAAAATTAGCAGAAATTAATACATCAAAGACTGAATTAACTGAAATCTATCCATCTGAATCTACCTGGATCAAATTAT